>NW_028270139.1:109722783-110035595 GCF_037043375.1 Chiloscyllium plagiosum
TCAGCACCACCTTTTCATCCCTGTAGATAGTGAAAGCAGTAGCCTTCCGATAAAGCTGTTCTATCCTCATTGCAATCTTTATTGTCTTGCCCTCGCTTTTTACTGATAAATCAAGTCACATCATTCCACTCTCCTAGCAAAACAGCTGCACTTGCATGGAACCTGGAGTCAAAGAGAGGGCTATAAAACAGTACTCCACAGGAGTGCAGTTCCCCACTTAACAGGAAAGGTCTTTCTCAGAATTTCCCTCACCTACTATAGTTTTTGCATCCCTCTTTGATACATTCTCCATTGAAATCATGATTCATCAATTTCCTATTGTAATTAGTTTATTTGCCAAGAAACAAAATGTAGAAACATCTAATTTCCATCATTATATCACTCAGTAACATAGTGCATCATTCAAAACCAACTCACTATAGCATTCCTGCAGGCTTTTCGTCACACTATCATGAAATAGGTTTAAAAATAGTATCCATTATGATTTAATAATCACATTAATAATGGAGATGAGGAAACTCAAATGTAATCTATCCAGGTTTGCAGAGGACATGAAACCGATGGGAGAAGGATACAGAGATGGTTCAGTGCGATTTGGACAAGCTGACTGGGCAAAAGCTTGGCAGATGAAATATAATGTGGATAAATGTGAGGTTATCCACTTTTGTAACAAAACAGGAAGGCAGGTTATTATCTGAATGATAATAGGTTGAGAAAGGGGGATGCATCCTTGTACACCAGTCACTGAAAGTGAGGACATAGGGCAATTGGTGATGGAAAAAAAGCAAATGGTATATTAGCCTTCATAGGGAGAGGATTGGAGTACAGGAAGCAAGGATGTCTTGCTGGAATTTCACAGGGCTGTTGTGACCACGCCAGGAATAGTGCGCTCTGTTTTGGTTTCCTTATCCAAGAAAAGATTTTTCTTGTTATCAGGGGAGTGCAATGAAGATTTACCAGATTCCTGGAATGACAGGACTGGCACATGAAGACAGACTGGATTGATTAGGGCTATATTTACTGGAGTTTATGAGAATGAGGGAGAACTCTCATGGAAACCTAAACAATTCTAACAGGACGAGGCTGGGTAAATGTAGGAGGATCCCGATGACTGCGAATTCCAGAACCAGCAGTCACAGTTTAAGGATATGAAGTAGGCTATTTATAACAGAAATGAAGAGAAAATTTCTCATCCAGAGAGTGGTGAGCCTATGGAATTCTCTGCCACAGAAAATGATTTAGGCAAAAACATTGAATGTTTTCAAGAAGGAGTTAGATAAAGTTGTTGGGACTAAATGGGTCAAAGGGTATTGGGAGAAAGCAGGAATAGGGTACAGGGCTGGATGATAAGTCCTGGTCGTATTGCGTGGTGGAGCAGGCTCAAAGGGCCTACTCCTGCTCCTATTTGCTATGCCTCTGAGTTGATCATGAAGCAGAACATATACCTGTGTCACACATAAAAATATTATGGGTCAGCAACCTGCAGGTTTTTTTGCTCAGGCACTTTATAATCTGAATATCAGCATAATGTAGGTCTACAATCCACATCTTACAAACCATTTATTTCTTATTGTAGTGTTCTGATCCTGGTAATGGAGTTCTGTGATGCTCCTTAAACTGCTTGGGAGGGAGCTCTGGTACAAATTCCTCGCCACTGTTAGGGCCATGAAGTGTAGACTGTTGCTGTCAAGACAAAATGGTTAAAACTTCAAATACTTGACTGTTCGTTATGCTTTGAAATTAGAATACCTCAATGAAAGCCATACTATCAGAAACGTTCAGAAGCAACTTAACTAATGGAAAGAAACAGGGTTAATGTCCACATTAACAACAAAAGCAAACTGCTGGAGAAACTCAACAATTTTGAAGCGGATCTGCTTTCTTTCCACAGATGCGGCCAGACCTGCTGAGTTTTGTCAGCAATTTCTGCTTTTGCTTCAGATTGAAACATAGAAAATAAGTGCAGGAATAGGCCATTCCGCCCTTCGAGCCTGCGCCACTATTTAATACGATCATGGTTGATCGTGCAATCTCAGTATCCCCATTCCCATTTTCTCTCCGTCCCCCTTGATCCCTTTAGCTGCAGCAGCTATGCCAGCTCCCTCTTGAATGTATCTAATGAACTGGTGCCAACAGCTTTCAGTGGCAGAGAATTCTGCATGTTCACAACTGAGTGAGGGAATTCTTCCTCTGATCAGTCCTGAATGGCTTATCCCTTACTCTTAGACTGTGACCCCTAGTTCTGGATTTCCCCAAAATCAGGAACATTCTTCTCACTTCTAACCTGTCCAGTCCCATCAGGACCTTGTGTTACTTGGAGATTCCCCACCGCCCGCTCTTCAAATTTCCAGTCAGTACATGCCCAGTCGATCCAGTTTTACCTAATATGTCAGTCCTGCCTTCTCGGAAATCAGTCTGATGAAGCCTTTCATGGACTCTCTCAAGAGCAAGAATGTCCTTCCTCAGACTAAGAGACCAAAACCGCACACAAATACTCAAGGTGTGGCCTCACAAAGGCCCTGAACAACTGCAGCAAAACATTCCAACTCTGATACTCCATTCCTCTCGCTGTGAAAGTCAGCATGCCGTTAGCTTTCCTCAGTGCCTGCTGCCTCAGTACCTCCAGCCTCTGCAGTTCATTTTAATTTTAATGTTGGCATTTCCTTGAGCTTTGTCTTCATCACCTGACCAGCAGCATCCTACAGAAACTGATCATGTACTGATGCCTTTCTGAATTGTTGTTTTTCATTCACAAGTCGACAAAAGTCAGCTTCAAAGGGGCATTCAACAAAAAATACTTTGGAGAAGAAACTAAGTATTTTGGAAACTGAGTAAATGATAAAATGATTTAGGGAGTGACTGAACCCTGTGGTATGGAGAAATTGTACCGTATACACACTAGTCAGCTAAAAAGGGAGAAATTTATTCATGGAGCACTACTTCCATTTAACTCTGACAAATTAGATAGTTCACAAAAAAATTCACCCAATTCTGGAGAGATTTGGGCTGTGCAAATCTTAGTAAATGGGATTAGATCACAAGGAATTACAATTCTCCTCGAATGAGGCACATCTAGCTGAACAAAAAAAAAAGACCAGAAACTGTAAATCCTACCAGTAGACCACCAATAGAGTAATAAAGGGTCACCATACTGATTTATGCAACAACAGATCTTCAGATTATGTTTTTGTTTTACAAAGAGGATTTTCATTGAAACACAAACATGTAATGCTGCAGATTCAGGTTCAACAATAAAACAGAAATAAATTATGCAAGAGGAATGCGATGAAATAGAAGCAAAAAACAAATTATTTACGCATACACATTTAAAAATTTCAAATGACAATAAAAATATAATCCCATTGATCCCAAAAGCATTCCTTTATGGTATTCACACTAGAGAGAATTCCTATCATCTTGTGTGTATCACTTTAACTGTGACTTCAATATCCAATCCCTCTACACCTCCATCCGCCATGACCAGGGCCTCCAAGCCCTCCGTTTTTTCCTCTCCAGACGTCCCCAACAGTACCCTTCCACCGACACTCATTCGTTTGGCCGAACTGGTCCTCACCCTTAACAATTTCTCCTTTGAATCCTCCCACATCCTCCAGACCAAAGGGGTAGCCATGGGCACACGTATGGGCCCCAGCTATGCCTGTCTCTTTGTTGGCTACGTAGAGCAGTTGATCTTCCGTAATTACACCGGCAGCACTCCCCACCTCTTCCCCCGCTACATTGATGACTGCATTGGTGCCACCTCGTGCTCCTGCGAGGAGGTTGAGCAATTCATCAACTTCAACACATTCCACCCTGACCTTAAATTTACCTGGACCATCTCTGACACCTCCCTCCCCTTCCTGGACACCTCCATCTCCATTAATGACGACCGACTTGACACTGACATTTTTTACAAACCCACCGACTCCCACAGCTACCTGGATTACACCTCTTCCCACCCTACCTCTTGCAAAAATGCCATCCCGTATTCCCAATTCCTCCGCCTCCGCCGTATCTGCTCCCAGGAGGCCCAGTTCCACCACAGAAACGTTGGTGGCCTCCTTCTTTAGAGATCGCAATTTCCCTTCCCACGTGGTTAAAGATGCCCTCCAACGCATCTCGTCCACATCCCGCACCTCCGCCCTCAGACCCCACCCCTCCAACCGTAACAAGGACAGAACGCCTCTGGTGCTCACCTTCCACCCTACCAACCTTCGCATAAACCAAATCATCCGCCGACATTTCCGCCACCTCCAAACAGACCCCACCACCAGGAATATATTTCTCTACCCACCCCTTTCAGCCTTCCGCAAAGACCGTTCCCTCCGTGACTACCTGGTCAGGTCCATGCCCCCCTACAACCCACCCTCCCATCCTAGCACTTTCCTCTGCCACCGCAGGAACTGTAAAACCTGCGCCCACACCTCCTCCCTCACCTCCATCCAAGGCCCTAAAGGAGCCTTCCACATCCAAAGTTTTGCTTGCACATCCACTAATCTCATTTATTGTATCCGTTGCTCCAGATGCGGTCTCCTCTACATTGGGGAGACTGGGCGCCTCCTAGCAGAGCGCTTTAGGGAACATCTCCGGGACACCCGCACCAATCAACCACACCGCCCCGTGGCCCAACATTTCAACTCCCCCTCCCACTCTGCTGAGGACATGGAGGTCCTGGGCCTCCTTCACTGCCGCTCCTTCACCACCAGACGCCTGGAGGAAGAACGCCTCATCTTCCGCCTCGGAACACTTCAACCCCAGGGCATCAATGTGGACTTCAACAGTTTCCTCATTTCCCCTTCCCCCACCTCACCCTAGTTCCAAACTTGCAGCTCAGCACTGTCCCCATGACTTGTCCGGACTTGTCCTACCTGCCTATCTCCTTTTCCACCTATCCACTCCACCCTCTCCTCCCTGACCTATCACCTTCATTCCCTCCCCTACTCACCCATTGTACTCTATGCTACTTTCTCCCCACCCCCACTCTCCTCTAGCTTATCTCTCCACGCTTCAGGCTCACTGCCTTTATTCCTGATGAAGGGCTTTTGCCCGAAACGTCGATTTTGAAGCTCCTTGGATGCTGCCTGAACTGCTGTGCTCTTCCAGCACCACTAATCCACAATCTGGTTTCCAGCATCTGCACTCATTGTTTTTACTTCATTGATTTTAACCCTACTGTGACTTCAACTCCTAGTCTTAAGAATCTGATAGCCTCTTCCTGAGGCAACTGAGTTTATACATTCTCAGCTTCAAATAATCCCTTCAGGGTTTAAAGCAAAGAATTTCTGGTAAAACTTCAAAAGCATCTTGGAACCTTGACTAAACTACTTACACCAAGGTAACATGTTTTTAACAATTCTAAACTATCTTTTCCCTTTCTCAGGAGCAACTGCTTTCTACAACCAGCTTTAGCTGAGAACCTTGCAGAATTGCCGAACAAACTAGAAAAAAAAATATTTTCTCCTTGTTTTGGATGTTTCCCTTAATGAAAAGGAAAAAATATTAAATCCTTGACTTTCTAAGTTGTAGCCTAATGCACATAGGTTAGGTGCATTTGTCAGGGGTAAATGTAGAGCAGTAGGGGAATGGGTCTGGATATATTACTCTTCAGACGGTTGGTGTGGACTTGTTGGGCTGAAGGGCCTGTTTCCACACTGTAGGGATTCTATGATTCTCCCAATGTAAACAAATTGCTGGAGAAACTCAACATTTTCAAAGATGACTCACTGGATTACTTCCTTACTTTCCAGGAAATCTCTCTCACACTGTTTTAAAAGAAATTACCATAGCTACAGAAATACTTATTCACAGACTCAGAAAACCCATATGCCACAAATGCAAATTCAAAAATCAAACCCAGGAACAAATAATATGAAGATACATAAAAATATAAATGCCGACTAATTACTACTTTAACAGTGTCATATTGAAAAAGGTTCTTGAAAGGATTATTCCCCCCCTCCCCCCAAAGTTCATAAAATTACCTTTTTTAAAGATTAACTCAGTTAAAAGGCAGGAGATCCAAGTTAGATTTATGGTCAAATACCCTATGGCCAAATGATTTAAGTCTTTTTTCAGACACTAGTTAGTCATTTCTGAAAATATCTGTTACTAGGAATTGGAAAAACAACTTATTTAGAACATTTAAAATAATCGAACGGTCCAAATTACTTCACATAAGCATTATAAAATACGATGAATGAGCGATGCAAAGAGGTATTAAGACAGGTGGCCAAAATGCTTGCCCAAAGAGGCAGAGTTTCAGGAGCGCCTCAAAGAAGGAATGCAAGGTAAAGTGACTTGTGGCTTATGGAATGAATTCCAGACCTTCAGATGATGGTGCAGTCACCAATACTAGTCATTAAAACTGGGGAGGCTCAAAAGAGCAGAATTACAGGAGTGCAAATATAGTATCTTGGATGGTGGTACAGCTGGTGGAGATTAGAGAGAAAGAAGGGTCAGGGGCCACGTAAGGTTGTAAAAAGACATGAGAATTAAAAAAAACACCAGTGTAGAACAGTGAACAGAGGACTAATGAGCGAATGGCATTTGGTACACTTTACGGTTATGGGTGGCATGATGAAGGAGGGTAGACTTAACATTACAATAGTTAAGTCCAACTGAGGCTTGGAGGAGGGATTCAGCAATGGATTAGTTGAGCTAGGGGTGGAGCAATGTTATGGAATTAAAAAATAGGTGGTCTTTATGATGGAGGGTTTGTGGCTGAAAAAGGTCACCTCAGTCAAATTACCAGATGGAGGGATGGAATCAGCAAAAAGGCTGTGACTTTGTGATGGGGGCTGAAAACAATGGTTGCTGTCTTCCCACGGAGGACATGCCTGCTCATCCAGGCCTGGATGATGAATAGGCAGCCTAACAAATCAGATATAGTGGAAAGATCCAAAGAGCTGCTGGGGAGATACAGCTGGATGTCTTTGTGTCACATGGAGAATCTGGCACGTCTTCGATATTGTCATCAACGGGCAGCATAAAATGAAGAATAGTAGGGGACAGGAGTGGCAGGGATAAATTGTTGGGGGAATACCAGAAATAACAGTGTGAGAACTGGAAGATAGTCAGAAATTCACAAATAATGAAATCATGAGGGGCGTGGATAGGATAAATAGACAAAAGTTTTCCCCCTGGGGTGAGGAGTTCAGAACTAGAGGGTATAGGTTTAAGGTAAGAGGGGGAAGATGTAAGAGGGGAAAGATATAAGAGAGATCTAAGGGGCAACTTATTCACACAGAGGGGGTACGTGTATGGAATGAACTGCCAGAGGAAGTGGTGGAGGCTAATACAATTGCAACATTCAAAAGGCATCTGGATGGGTATGTGAATAGGAAGAGTTTGGAGGCATATGGGCCAGGTGCTGACAGGTGGGACTAGATTGGGTTGGGATGTCTGGGTTGGACCGAAGGGTCTGTTTCCATGCTGAGCACTACCTCGTTTCTTATGCACCCAATTTCTAGCAATGTTAAAATCTCAGGGTGATCATTAAATTGCATAAAAGGTATCCAGGGTGATATATACTAAATATACCAAATAGAATTCTAAAAAATGCAGTAACAACTTTAAAAGTAAAAAGCACATTATAATAACTAGTTCTGAATACAATGCTTTACTAAAATAAATCTTTGAAATCCTACCTTCCAGCTAACAAAAAGCCAACACAATAGATATACATACCTCATGAACTTGCTGAATCTCCCTCATTGCCAAGCGTATTGAAGGGTACAGCCTTGGGAATGTGCGTTTGCCTCCTTGGTGCTCATCCTCAATCCCATTCTCGGAATTAATCGCAGCCGATCTGCCTGAAGAAGCAGCTTGAAGCTTTCTGTCTGTGATCTTTCTCATCACCGGAGACATTTCAGGTTGGAGTGACAACGGCAAGTCAGGTGGTACAAAAAGCTTAGACAGCTCATTGTGCACTCGGTCATGAGTTGAGCCATCAGCTGCAGTACCAGAACTTAATTTTTCTTGTGGGTTGGTTTTCACTGAAAAGTTTCTAAGCTCTTCATAATCTGTCTCATGGTCACATTTCTAGAAGGGAAAAATGTTGCATTATCACATTTAAATCACAAGGGAGTTAAATTAACCCAATATTATGTCGATATATCATAATATCATAATACCTTTTAAGTGCAAGTTAGATGTATCTTCACTCGAGTCTATAAAGTTGGAGACTTAAGCAACATTGTAAATTGAGTTCATAAGCTAGACAGACTCTTCAAAGCACCATTCATTCCATCCATCACCTTAAACATTAACTTCCTCCACCACTTGGTGGCAGCAGATACAAAGCAGCAACTCACCAAGACTCCTTTAGCAGTATCTTCAAAGCCTACCACCTTTACCCTTTAGGAGAACAAAGGCAACAAGTTCAACTCCAAGCCACACATTAGATGAACTTTTGCTGCTCCTTTGCTATTACTGCATTCCCTTCTTAACAGGACTACCAACACCAGAGTACTAACAGCAAATGGACTGCAGTGGTTCAAGATGGTGGCTCAGCACCCTCTTCCCTTGGGCAATAAAGGATGGGAAATACATGCTTCCTTGCCAGTGATAGTCACACTTCAAGAACAAACATGAAGAGAAATAAAGAGAAACAACTTCCAATAACTTAAGGTGAGAGAGGAAAGGTTTAAAACAGGACCTAAGCGGTAACTTTTTCACACAGAGGGTGGTGCGTGGGCCAGAGGAAGTGGTGGAAGCTGATAGTTACAACATTTCAAAAGGCATCTGGATGGGTTTATGAATAGGAAGGGTTTAAGAGGAACATGGGCTAAATGCTGGCAAATGGGACAGATTAATTTAGGATAGCTGGTTGGCATGGACGAGTTGGATCGAAGGGTTTGTTTCCATGCTAGACATCGCTATGGCTCTAACTGAATGGTCAAAACCAGAGGATTAGAGTGACTGGTTAAATGAATAAATTTTTAATGCATAGGATGATCGAAATAGATTCAATAGTAGACTTTAAAAGAAAACTGAACATATTCTCAAAGGAGAGGAAACTGCAGAGATATGGAAATGAAGCAGGGGAAAGGGACAAATAGGGTAGCTATATGATATGATAATTGCAAAGTCTTGGACTTGAAATTTAGAAATGAAAATTTTAGTGGTGTTTTGTTTTTAATTCTTTCATAAATCCAGATGTCATGGACAAGGCCTGATGTTGCTGCTAATCCCCAACTTCCCTTGAACTCAGCAGGTTTCCGGCTAATTACCTTGCTGTCAATCTGGAGTTACATGCAGACCAGACCAGGAAAGGTTGCCAGATTTTTTTTTTTAACCTTAAAAAGACATTAGAGAACCTGATATTCTTTTGTGACAATTGATGCTAGTCTCAGGAATGACAACTATTTTTGTTTTACAGATTTATCAATTGAATGTAAATTCCAATAACTGCCAGTATACAAGTTAAACCAATTCCCTTTAGATTACATGTCATGTAACATTACTGCTACGTCACCTTTTTCCCCTCGGCGTTGGAACAACAAAACTAAATGCTCTTAAAGGTCAATTTGCATCTATTTTTGCTCATATTGTTATTTGTGTGAAGTTGGGTTAGAACATAAACCTAAGTGGTGTCTTTGTAACCTATCGCTGTATTCTCACTTGCCTCCACATCCTTTTCTAGATTCTAGAAGCAAGTCAGATCAGCAGCCCAGGCAAGTATGTAACAAGGTTGATTGACTGCAGAATCTACTGAAGAGACGGTATCACAATCATGATTTGCTTTTGAAGGGATATATTGGGTAATGTAACAAATTCTTTGAAGAAAGCAGACATTTACTTATCTGTTCATGTACCTGCTTGCTTTACAAAAGCTTTCACATTGGCTCTGCTGTATCTGGAAACCTTCCAATAGTATTCCAGTAATTTATCCAGGTTTCAAATTTCTTAGCATTAACCACACAATGTCAACAGTCAGGAAGACCATCATAATGGAGTTGGATACTGTCTGCATTTAGGGCTAAATCATACTCCTGTGTGTACACCACATTCTCAATTCTTGATGCCCCAGTCTGCGCCCTCTTCCTAAACGTTTTCATATCTTTAACTTCACTGTCACTTACTTTGCCCCCAACATGCTCCCCATGATATCTGATATCTAATATTTTTGCCACACACATTGGCTCCCTAGTCAAAGCACAAAACATGTTTTGAACATTACCAGCCTGTTTCCTTGCTCAGTGCCAGGAAAGCAGTGAAAAAGGAAGATATATAAGTCATCAGAAGGCTTGCTGGTGATGCCTGAAGATGAAGGAGAGCTGGGAACAATACAGCAGAGTGGAGAGGCAGGATACAGATGGCAAGAATCAGGTCCTCTGAACACACTCAGATGTACAAGTGTAACAAAATAATAAGCTTCAAAAACCAGAAAAGCTTGAATAATGTGGCCACACCATCCCAAGATTCCAAAGGAATGTACAGAAGCAGATTACTTACTTGACCACAAGGCATAGTGAGAACTTCCATAAATGGCTGAATTCCAACAGTTTTATAATAGTCCACTAAGTCTGGTAGTGATGGGTGGGCCTTATCTTCTCCCAGTATGACATACCTCCCATTAGGTTGCATTTCAATCATATAGTGTCGGCACCGATCTATACCTCTGGAAATAAAAACACAGTAATAACATGACGAGTGACCAGAGGTGAATAGTCTTGTTTTTGATTGATAGATACAACTGAACAATTGGAATTTTAATTCTTACGTTTTGACAGAATTGTGGAAGCAGAACCACCTTTCATGTCAGGTTAAAGTAGTAACATGGTTCACCAGGTTAGTAAATACATTCAAGCTCTTTTACCACTTTGCAAGATAGGCAGATAAAATGGAAAGCTATTCATCCCAAGCAATGGCTACGTTTGGATTCAATAGACACTCTATTAAAAAAAGTGTCTCCATAAAACATAAATAGATATGGCCCATTCTTTTAACCAAATTTTACACTCGCAATTGCTCAATCATAATAAAGCTCTGATTCTTAAAGATTCTTCTGCAGAGCCTTTCCCCTCTAGAAATGGTTAAACATGAAAACTGTGTTCTTTGTAATACAGTCTCTCCATCATAGACACTATTCTGGGTATAAAAGGCTATGAGATTGAGCTCTCTTCTTTCATACAATCAAGTTGCTTAACAGATCATATCTGAGGGCAGTTCAGAACCAACCACATTGCTGTGGGTGTGGGTTGAGGATGTCTGTCAGTTTCTATCACTAAAGGGTTTTAGTTGTTAATATACCCAAGAACAGAAGAACATAAATAATAGGAAGAACAGACAATTCAGCCCCTTGACCTCTTTCTCCCATTCATTGATATTGGGCCTTGATGTTTTTTTACATGTTGAAATCTATTGATCTGAACGTAAACCTCCAAAGGTTCACCATCCTCTGAAAGAAGACATTCTTCTCATCGTTTAGTCCTAAGTGACCGACTCTTTCATTCTGAAACCATGTCCCTTGGTTGTAGACAATCCCCAGCCAGGGAAAACATCCTTCTTACATCTATCCTGTTAATCCCTGCAGGAATTATGTATATCTGAATGAGATTAGCTTACTCTTGCCCAAACTCCAGAGAATGTAGGCTCAGATGATTTAATATTTCCTCATAGGACAATGCTCTCCCATCCCAGTAACCAGTCTAGTGAACATTAAGGCATTCTCTCTATACCAATTATATATTACGTTGGGTAAGCAGGCAAAAACACTGTACATGAAATGTTATCTTACCAAAGCTCAGTATAATATTAATTTCTTAATTGCAGTAAAACATCTTTGCTTCCAGACACAAATCCTCTTGTAAGAAAGGCTAGCATAACATTTGCATTCTTTCTTGCTCATTGTACCTGCATATTAACCCTCAGCAACTCATCAACAAGGACACTCAGCCTCTATGAAGTGCAATCTTTCCCAGCCTGCTCACCAGTTAGGAAATACTCTATACTTTGGTCTTCCAAAAATGGATAATCTCTCATTTCTTCACATTGTATTCCATCTGCCAATGTTTTGCCCACCCACTCAGCCTCTCCAACTTCCCTTGAACTGTCTCCCCACATCAAAATCATTAACACAGCCCTGTGGGAAAATGAATGGCAAGGAAATCAGTTAGATTATATGAAAGAAAATTTGCTGAGATCGGGATACACCGAGGGAGGTGAGAATGTGGGTATGAGATTACAAATGAGATCAGCCACGATTATTTCAAATTTCAGGGACAGGTTTGAGGGGCCGAATGGCCTACTGCTGCTCCTAATTCAAATATCTGAATGTCTCAGATTCAGGTTCACACTTCTAAAAGTTTGTGTTCATAAATTTGTTATGTACTAGTATTAAGAAATAAAGAACAAAGAAAATTTACAGCCCAGGAACAGGCCCTTCGACCCCTCAAGCCTGAGCTGATCCAAATATACTGTCAAAAACTGTCAGTCAATTCCTAAGCATCTGTAGCCTTCTGCTCCCCACCTACTCATGCATTTGTCCAGACGCATTTTAAATGAATCTACCGTGCCTGCCTTTACCACCTCTGCTGGCAACGCATTCCAAACACCCACCACCCTCTATGTGAAGTACTTGTTGCGTGTATCCCCCTTAGACTTTCCACCTCTCACCTTGAAAGCATGACCTCTTGTTATTGAATCCTTCACCCTGGGAAAAAGCTCGTCTCTATCCACCCTGTCTATGCCCTTCATGATTTTGTAAACCTCAATCAGGTCCCCCCTCAATCTCTTTTTTTCTAATGAAAATAAACCTAACCTACACTCAACCTCTCTTCATAGCTAGCACCTTCCATACCAGGCAACATCCTTGTAAACCTTCTCTGCACCCTCTCCAAAGTGCCCACATCCTTTTGGTAATGTGGCGACCAGAACTGTACACAGTATTCAAAATGCAGCCGAACCAATGTCTTGTACAATTCTAACATGACTTGCCAGCTCTTATACTGAATGCCCGTCCAATGAAGGCAAGCATACTATATGCCTTCTGGACCACTCTATCCACCTGTGCAGCAACCTTCAGGGTAACAATGGACCTGCACTCACAGATCTCTCTGCCCATCAACTTTTCCCAAGGCTTTTGCTGATCATACCAACAGTGTCCTCTTCCAGATCATTTATGTATATTACAAACAACAGTGGCCCCAACACTGACCCCTGTGAAACACCACTGGTCACCTTTCTCCATTTTGAGAAACTCCCTTCAACTACTACTCTGTCTCCTGTTGCTCAACCAGTTCTTTATCCACCTAGCTAGAACACCCTGCACACCATGTGACTTCACTTTCTCCAATAGTTTACCATGGGGAACCTTATCAAAATGCCTTACTAACATCCATATATATGACATCAACAGCCCTTCCTTCATCTGTCAACTTAGTCATTTCCTCGAAGAACTTTATTCAGTTGGTAAGGCACGATATCTCCCACACAAAACCATGTTGCCTATCACTGATAAGCCCATTCTTTTAAAAATATAAATAGATCCTATCCCTCAGTACCTTCTCCAGCAACTTTTCCACCACTGACGTCAGGCTCACTGGTCTGTATTTACCCGGAATATCCCTAGTACCCTTCTTGTACAGGGGGACAACATGAGCAACCCTCCAGTTCTCCGGTACCTCACCTGTGTTTAAGGATGCCACAAAGACATCTGTCAGGGCCCCAGCTATTTCCTCTCTTGCCTCCCTCAGCAACCTGGGACAGATCTCATCCAGTCCTCGGGATTTGTCCACCTTAATAACCTCTAGCATACTCAACACATCTTCCCTACTTATACCAATGTGATCCAGACTAATCAAACTTCTATCTCTAATCTCAACATTCATCATGTTCCTCTCCTCAGTGAACACTGATGCAAAGTAATCATTCAGAATCTCATCCATTCTCTCAGGATCGACACACAGCCAGCCTTCCTTCATTATCTTTTAATGGACCAATCCTTTCTCTAGTTACCCGCTTGCTTCTTATATAAGAATAAAATGCTTTGGGATTTTCCTTAATTCTGCTTGTTAAAGCTATTTCATGACCCCTTTTAGCCCGCTTGATTCCTTATTTAAGACTTGTCCTACTCTTCCGATATTCCTTCAGGGCCCATTCTGTTCTTAGCTGCCTAGAACTTATGTACGCTTCCCTTTTCCTCTTGGCTAGTCATACAATTTCTCCTGTCATCCATGGTTCACAAATCTTGCCCTTCCCATCCTTTGTCTTCAACGGGACTTGCCTATCCTGCACTATCTTTGAAAGCCTCCCACATCTCAAATGTGGACTTCCCTTCAAATAGCTGTGTCCAATCCACATTTCCCAGCTCCTGCCTATTTTGATATAATTGGCTTTGGCTCAGTTTAGTACTCTTCCCTTAGGACCACCCTCTTGAGTATTCTAAAACTTCCAAAATTGTGGTCACTGTTCCGAAAGGAATCCCCCACCGCAACTTCTACCACCTGTCCTGGCTCGTTCCCCAGTACCAGGTCCAATATGGCCCCTTCCCTTGTCAGACTATTATATACTGCTCTAGAAAACTCTCCTGGAAGCTCCGTACAAATTCTACTATCCAGACCTCTGACACTAAGTGTATCCCAGTCAATGTAGGGAAAATTAAAATCTCCAATCACCACTACCCTATTGCCTTTACATCTAATCATAATCTGTTTACCTATTTGTTCTTTTACCTCATGCTCACTGTTGGGAGGTCTGTAATACAGCCCCAACAATGTAACTGCACCTTTTTTACTTCTCAGCTCCACCCAACATGTCTCACTACCCAAGACCTCCATAGTGCCCTCCTTTAGCACAGCCGTGATATTGTCCCTGACCAGCAATGCAGCTCCACCCCTCTTTTACTTCCCTCCCTGTCCTGTCTGAAGTGTCTATATCCTGGAACATTTAGTTGCCAATCATCATGCCCTTCTTTCAACCAAGTCTCTGTGATGGCAATAATGTCATACTCCCAGGCACCAATGCAAGCCCTAAGTTCATCTGCCTTACACACTAACTCCTTGCATTTAAAGTAGATGCATTTCAGGCCACCAGATTCTTTTGCACTCATCTGCTCTCTGCCTATTCTTCCCTTTATTAATGTTATCTTCATAATTCTTACAGTTTCTAGTCTCCAACTCGCTGCCTACTTATTTTCTCTTCTGGTTCCCAGTCCCCTGCCACATTAGTTTAAAACCTCCCCAACAGCAGTAGCAAAAACTCTCCCAAGGACATTGGTTCCGCCCTGGCTCAGATGTAGACCGTCCCTTTTGTAATAGTCCCATCTTCCCCAGAATCGGTCCCAATGTCCAACAAATCTGAACCCCTCCCTCCTACACCATCTCTCAAATGGAGTGCTTTCTAATTCAAATCTCTACCAAATAGCCCTAGATCAGGTAGAAGATAATCAAGAATCATGTAAGACCCAGTTTGGATGAACAGTCATATTGGATTTAAACCCTTAACTAAGTTTCTTGCTCCAGATGTCAGATCTGCTCTCCAACACTTCATTTTTATTCCATTTACAATGAGTAAGGCTCCCTTTACGCTGCTCAACATTATACTAATGCCCAACTCAAAAGCACAAAAGTGTAACAATTTTTCCATTTCCTCAAAGACTTGTTTCTAAATAAAACAGTCACTCATAGCACAAAGTTGTCACCATCTTGGCACAGAGTGTATACACTCAGGAAAAATTTATATCATGAAGAAATGAGCAGATCCCATCTAAAGCCATCTAAACCATAGCATCAGCCAGTTTCATTGGTAAAGGTGACACTTGTAACAAAGCAGCATTTTCAATTTTCTGCTTAAGTGTGAACTTTAGAGAGTTCAACACAGAATAAGAGTTAAATCTCCCCCCTTCTGATTCACAGGAGAGGATAAATCAAGGTTGACTCTTCAGTTCTATCCTGAGAGATTCAGGTCTTTTCAGGTAAATGTAAAAGATAATTCAACTCTTTTTCAAAACCGCATGAAGTTTTGAACTAAATTCTTTTAAGGGTCAGTCAGTGGTGCTTTGCTATATGCATATGTTGGGGGTTGGTTAGCTCAGCTGGCTGGATGGCTGGTTAGCAATTCAGGATGACAGCAACAGCATGGGTTCAATTCCCAAACTAGCTGAGGTTACAATGAAGGACCCTCTTTCTCAATCTCTCATCTCACCTGAGATGTGGTGATTCTCAGGTTAAACCACCGCCACCCATCTTCTCTAATGAGAGTGTAGCCAGATGGTCTGGTAGGACTATGGTGACTTTATCTTTTACTCTTTGTTTATAGGCTTACGGTGAATATGCTTTTAGAAATTTGGAAAGCCCCAAGGGCATTTTAAAAAATAGACATAAATCAAACATTTTTCTTTATCTCCTAAAAAACAAAACAAAGATGACAAGCCAACCATCAACTGGTTACCATCCTCAACGACATTGACCGGCTAGAAAATGGCCTGTGGAGGTTCAAATTCACCTGTGACTACAGATACCGGTCTTAAACGTGAATGACTTACATGTTCTGAACTAGAACAGTGCAACAAAAAAAAAAAGTGTGCTGTCTCCATTAATTCTGACAGAGCAATGAAACAAATCACAAAGTTAAAACACTCGTCTTGGATGCACACTTGTCTCCCTTAAACCAAAAGTAAAATTCAAACATACTATGATCACTACTACCTAGGGCATCTTTGCTGAGGTTAATTAATCTGATCTTGTTTTAAGATGAGAACAGTCTGAGCTCTGATTGGCTGAATAGCGTTCAAACTCTCTATTCTAACTTCACAAACCCACGATCTTGAAAGAGATGGGTGTAGATAATGCTAAAAATGGCATGACATTCAGGGAGACCAAACAAGAGTGTCAAAGACAGAGCATGAGAAGATATCATGGATAATATAATAAATGCATAAGCCTACAAAGTAAAATGGTAAGCACATGGAATGAGGGAGAGACAAACCAAATAGAGATTAAAAAGATGATCTTGTGCAAACAGTTTGTAGATGACAGAAAAATGGATGGGAAGACAAGTGGTGAGGATGACAGAAAACATCTACAGAAGGATATAGCCTATTTAAGTGAGTGGGTATAAAAACACAGCAAATGGAATATAATGTGGGAAAACAGGAAGTTATGCAATTTGACAGGTACAGAGGGGCTGAGTATTGTTTAAAATGAGGAAAGACTGTAAAAAGCTGGAGGATCCAGGAATTTGGAGATCCTCGTGCATGAATCAAAAGAAAGCTAACACCAAAATTCAGTAGGTAATGGGGAAGGCAAATGGCCCGTTGGCTTTTACTTCAATGGGAATGGACTATAAAATAGGGAAGTTGCGCTAAAACTATACAAGGCAGATTACACCTGGAATACTGAGAATAGGCTTAGTCCCCCTACCTATGGAAAGATGTCCTGACATTAGAGGTAGCCCGGAGAAATTTCATTAGATTGATTCCAGATGGGCAGGGATTTGTCACGAGGAGGGGTTGAATAGGTTGGACTTGTATATTTAGAAAAATAGAAGTTGATCTTATTGAAAGATGAAACAAAGACCAGAGGGCATAATCTCAAATAAGGTGTCACCCATTTAAGACAGAGATGAGGAAGAATATCTTTTCTCAGAGGCTGGTGAATCTGTGGAACTCTTTAGCACAGAGTTGTCAAGGCTGGGTCATTAAGAATTTCAAGGCTGTGACAGATGGATTTTATTCAGTAAGGGAATAAAGGATTACTGGGAAAATGGTGGTGAGGACCATCAGCCATGACCTCCCCAACTGGCAGAACAGCCTCAACAGGCTGAATGGCCTGCTTCTGCTCCTCTATCTTATGGTCTTAGATATGTCTGAAGGTGTGCATTTGAATGCATTCACTAAAGGGTATTGCCAGTGCCACAGTAAAAATAGGAACAGAAATTGTAGCTGAGTTAATACAGAAACTGGATAGCAATAAATTAGAGGAAGTGGTATTTAAGTGAGTCCAGGGTAGGAGCATTTAAAGTAGAAGTATTCCAGGTGTGGTCTGCCTTATATTGTTTTAGCATGACTTCCCTATTTTATTGTCTGTTTCCTCTGAAGTAAAAGCCAACAGGCCAATTGCCTTCCCCGTTACCTACTGAATTCTGATGTTAGCTTTCTTTGATTCATGCACCAGGACTTCCAAATCCCTCGGTCCTCCAGCTTTCTGAAGTCTTTCCTCATTTTAAACAATACTCAGCTCCTCTTTACCTAGGAGTCAGGAATGGGAGCATTTAAAGTAGAAACTATGCAGTCTGGATATGCTGCATCTTATATTGTTGAGAAAAGAAAGACTGGAGGTAAGGGAGGCTCATATTACAGTCTTACAATTCTCCATAGATATAGGAGCAGAGGACTGATGGATTGCAAATACTCCACTGTTACTGAAAAGGAGTGGTGAAGGGTAAGTCTAACAATAATAGATCAGTCAGCATGAAATCAGTGGGGAGGATACTGTTAAAAAGAATGACACACAAAATGATTCACTTGGAAATACATGAGTTAAATGAATTTCAATACAGATTTGTTAAAGAGAAATAGCAAGAGCTTTTGATGCCACAATGTTTGGAGTCCAAATTTGCTCCATGGACTTTTGCATGGACCTTTATTAGGTATCAAGCTGAAACATTAACTCTATGTATCGCTCTCTCTCCACAGATGCATCACGTTTGCTGAGTATTTCCAGCATCTTCTGCTATCATATTAAAGAATCAGAATTCAGTTTTCTGATGTGGGCAGAGAGCACATGAGAACAGAAGGGAATAAAACCATGTAAAGTATGCCAAGTCAAAGGGAATTCTGGGAATTTTCAGGATAGCGAAAATAAAGTTTAGAGTTATGATAAATTTGCTACACATTCTGATTGGCCAGGATGAGATATTGAAGTTCTAGTCAAAAGTAAGAAAGAATCATACATTAGATACAGAAAACTGCAATCAAATGAATCTCTTGAAGAGTACAAATAATGTTGGGACACTTAAGAGTGAAATTAGGAGGGGAAAAAAGAGGGGATGCGTGATAGCCTTGGCAGATAAGATTAAGGATATTCTAAAGAGATTCTACAAGTACATTAAAAGCAAAAGACAGTAGGTCCCCTTAAAAGATCAACAAGGTCATCTATGTGTTGAACCTCTGGAGTTGGGAGAGATACTAAACTAATATCTCCCATCAGTTTTTACTGTAGAGAAAGAAATGGAGACTAGAGAATTTGCAGATTGATGTTTTAAACACAGTTTGCTTAACAGAATAGGAAGTGCTGGAGGTCTTAGAAAACATAAAAAGGTGGATAAATCTCCATGACCTGATCAAGCGTATCCTAGGATATTGTGGGAAGTTAGGGAAGAAATATTTGCGTTGTCTATTACTAGAGTTGAGATACCAGAGGACTGGAGGGTGGCTAATATTTAAGAAGGGACATAAAGAGAAGCTGGGAAACTACAGACCTGTGAGCCTGACATCGGTGGTGGATCAGTTGTTGGAGGTGATCCTGAAAGTTAGGATTCACATGCATTTGGAGAGGCAAGGACTGATTAGGGATAGTCAGCATTGCTTTGAGGGAAATAGTGTCTCTCAGACTTGATTGAGACTTTTGACAAAGTAACCAAAAAGACCGATGAGGACAGAGCAGTAGATGTTGTTTACATGGACTTTAGTAAAGCCTTTGACAAGGTTCTGCATAGTAGACGATTTGGTAAAGTTAGATCACATGGGATTCAGGGAGAACTTGCCAACTGGATACATGTTTGGCTTGACAGTAGGAGACAGAGCGTGACAGTGGAAGGTTGTTTTTTTTTGGACTGGAGGCCTGTGACCAGAGAGGTTCCACAAGAATAGGTAATAGGTTCATTTTTGTTTTGTCATTTATATAAACAGTTTGGATGAGAATATAGGAGTCATCATTTAAGTTCGCAGAAGACACCATTATCCACTGTCTTGGGACAATTATCTGAGGAGTGGCAGGTGGAGTTTAATTTGGATAAACCCGAGGTATTGCATTTTGGTATCACAAACAAGGACAGGACTTATACAATTAATGGCAGGGCATTGGGGAATGTTGTAGGATAGAGTGACCTAAGGGTTCAGATACATAATTCTTTGAAATTTACCTCAAGGGTAGATATGATGGTTAAGAAGACATTTAGCTCACTTGCCTTCATTGCTCAGAGCATTGAGTATAGAAGTTGAGATGTCATGCTGAGGTTGTACAGGACGTTGGCGAGGCCTGTTCTGGAGTAGTGTGCTGTTCTGGTCACCCTGCTATATTATTAAATTGGAGAGGGCTCAAAAAAATACTTACCAGGATGTTGTTGGGAATGGAGGGTTGTGTTATATAAAGAGGTTGGGACTTAGTTCACTGGAGCAAAGGAGGTTGTAGAGGTTTATAAAATCATAGGGGAAAAGATAAGGTGAATGACAAGGGGTTTTCCTCTAAGGTGGTTAAATTCAAAACAAGGGGGCATATCTTTAAGCTGAGATGAGAAAGATTTAGAAAGGACACAATATGCAACTTTTTTTTTTTAAAAACACAGAGACTGGTTCATGTGTGGAATGAACTTCCAGAAAGTGTTGGATGCAGGTACAATTACAACATTTCAAAGACATTTGGAGAGGTTCATGAATATGAAAGGTTTAGAGGGATATGGGCCAAACACAGGTAAGTGTAGTTTGGGAATGAGATTGGTTTAGACTCATTGGACTGAAGGGTCTGTTTCCATGCTTTAGAATCTTAGAATCCCTGTGGAAATGGGCCCTTCAGCCCAAGAAATCCACACTGACCCTCTGAAGAGTTTCCCACCCAAAATCATTTCCCTACATTTACCCCTGACTAATGCATCAAACTTACAAATCCCTGAACACTATAGGCAATTTAGCACGGCCAATTCATCTAACCTGCATATCTTTGGAGGACCCGGAGGAAGGCTGTATGACTTGATGACTCTGAGATATTGCATTAGCATACTGAAACTAGCCTTGCAGTCTTATGACTGCTTTAGTTGTAGATGATGATTAACTACTTATTGATTTCATCAGCTTTCTTCGCAATAAGATTATTTCCATTTGGATTGTTATTACAATCTTTAATATTTTTCTTGAATTTAGTACATATCAGATGCTTAATTAAGGTCAGATTTCTACATCAGTAACCTTTTAAATTGAAAAAAAAAGAAAAAATTTTACCGAAATGTCAGTGTGTATCCTTCTCTACTTCCACTGACACGAATAAGGAAGCAGCCTAAAGGCTGGTTTGCCAACAAATCTTCACTTTCTCTGTAAAACAGAGTATAAAAATATATTACTTTGGCACACATGCCTAAAAAACAGAAACAGTGGTTAAATACAGGCAGCTGTGAGAAGGGAAGATATTTAAAATAAATTTTACAGGGCAGAGTTGATTTGTACCAGTTTTTATCTTGTATTCCTTGAACACATACCCGCCTTATGCACTCCGTAAAGTCCTCAGAAGAGGTCAATGACCTTTAAGAGGATCTAAAGGAACAATAAAAATATAATGATTGCTGAAAATAGGATGATGGGGAGGCAGGGAGGAATAATTCCTTTGAAATTTTGCTCAATCAGTATTATTCCTCATTTTGCAAAACACTTTGCATTCACATACTACAGGCCTCACCTCTCCCAATTAGGGAGAATGGTGGAGAAGGGATTAGGGAGCTGGAGACAAAGACAGAAGTGTTGATGTCAGACAATACTCCCTTGCCCTCCCCATACTGGGGCAATTGGTGCCCCCCTCCCCACCACTCAGCTTGGCAGGCAGGTTGCCATGGTTTCCCAACTGGAAAACCAGCCACCTTCCCCCACTTTCCCCACCCAGGGAACGGTCTGTGTGGAGTTTGCATATTCTTCCCATGTCTGCATGGGTTTCCTCCGGGTGCACCAGTTTCCTCGCACAATCCAAAAGGTGTGCAGATTGGATGGACTGGCCATGTTAAATTACCCCACGGTGTCCAGGGATGTGGAGGCCAGGTGGATTAGCCATGGGAAATGCAGGGTTAAGGGGATGGGAGGGGTGGGGGAGGGGGTTTGGGTGTGATGCTTGTCAGAGGGCTGAATGGCCTACTTCCATGCTGTAGGGTTTCAAATGATTCTATAGCTAACCATTCACTTGCCCCTTGTGCCATCAAATCTAAGTGGAGATCATTGGTGTATAACATATATAGAAAAGAGGAGTAGGTACTTCTCCTATAATATGGTAGTTGCATTCCAGTGAACCCTCGCTTGACAGAAATTTGCTTAATAGAAACAGTGGGGCCTATGGGAAAAATGGGGCAGGGGCAGACCAGCAAAAAATCTCACTCATAATCACTCAACAATCACCCAAAGGCTAAGACATAGTACAACATAGTCTAAATTATATTTAAATCATGGTTGAAATCATATTTATTAATGAAACAAACTGCTTTCTGTACAGCACCTCTCACAGAAAGCTGCTCTGTCAGTAGCTGACATTGGCACATGCGCAGAATGAAGCGTGCAAACCATCCCCACTGGAATCAGACTATTGCGAACAGAGGTAAGTATTTTCGAAAATACCGTCCCCTAATTCTACAGCGACGTTATAGCCAAATCATGCCGCTGGAATGTAGTCTCACTATTTACCTCTGGAAGGTTTTCTTTTTATTACCTTTGGAATTAAAATGTGATTCTAATTTTCAATTTCATTTTGAAGATATTAGTCTGAAGATTATTAGTGCATCTCTATTTCTCATGGGTTTGGTTTATCTTGTTTTTACAGGTTTGGTAAGTATTGAGTATTTCCTGATCAAATATTTCATTTGAATTTCCTTATAATTGTTCCAATTTATATGACCTCATTTCCTTTTTGTCTTTTTGAAAGAACTTGCAGAGCTGTATTTCCTTGGAATACTGACAGTCTCCGGGAGACTTTAAAAAAATGTAGGATCCAACATCTAACTCCAATTTCTAACCATTCCTTTTTTTTGCCAGATGGGAGTTGTCCATGAAGCACAGGGACAGGAGTTCAGCCATTTGGCTGCTTCAGGGGCCATAGCCCACAGCGAGAGTCACCAATTGATCGAGTCAATGAATATACTTGGCGAGAGCAGGTAAGGTTTAGATGAATGTCATTATCAGACATTTGTTAAATCCCCTGCTCTTAAAACTTTAAACATTCAAGGTAGAAGAATGAAACAAATAAACATGGTGCGTTTTGAACAACCAGCTACCTACGTTAAGTTAGAAGTGAGCATGACCATCTGTTCTGCAACTTTAAAGATATTTGCTGACATTTCCTCAAAATTGATTATACAGCCAACGTCTTTGGTAAAGGTTTTATTGGCAGTTTAAAGATTCTATTTAAGGATTAGCTTTATTTGAACTGAGAATGGTTGGAGGAGCATGGGGTGGGGAGGAACAGTTGTGGAGGCATGTTAGGATGGGGGAACGGGAGGGAAAGCAATTGTGGGATGGCATGGGGGAAGAGAAACTCTTGTGGGTTGAGAGTTGGAGGCATGTGTTGACATAGGGGCTGGTATTGGGGTATGCGTTGAAGGCAAGGTGGCTGACCAGCTTCTAAATGAACTGAAGCAAAGTCCAAGAGAACAAAGGTGGGCCCTTCTCATTAATCAGTCTCAGCACTTGCGCACTCCCTTCCATGTCTCAAATCTACGTCTGGGATTGGCTGGCCCGATTCTATGCCATTCCTGGTTTAAAAGGTCACATTTGATCAAGGTGGGTGTGCTGAGACAGGAAATGTTCCAACTTGAGCTACATAACTCAATAATGAATATCTGGTCTTTAACGTCAAGTTATTCCCCTTCATTGTGATTCCAAACAGCAAACCTGAGCACAGAGTTGCTACAGCAAAATCTAAGCATATCCAAATGACTCACCTCCGTGTAATCATCCCATGGAACCAGCATGGGAAAGTACCATTCTGAATGACTTTTCGAGCTTGAGTCTCTTTGAACCAACGAATTGTGGCTCTTTTCTGGTTGATTTGGTGCTCCTTATCGGCTTGTTCCTGTGACCAGCTGCTGTTCATGTGGTCTCGAGAATTATCAAACGGTGTTGCCTGAAACATTGGCAGAAGTTACAACCAGCAGCCGAGTCTCCATCGCAAATCAACGAGCGCTTTTTATCAAGGTATTACAGTCAACAACAGAAGTAGGGTACCACAGCCAGGGAGTGATTACACACTTAATACTACCTCATTTTTATTCAGAGAATCCTCATTAAAGACAATCCAAGCACAAGCAACACTTGCATTTTAAAATGCTAAATTTCCAAACCCATACATATTTCCTCCTCGCATCCATCATCTCCTTTTGTTCTACAACTCAGATATCAGTGCTTTCCTAATTCTGCCCGAGATCATTCCTCATTTTAATCACTCTGCTTTTGCCAAGGCCCTAAACCAGAATTCCTTTGCTAAGGTTCTTCATCTCCCTTTTCTCCTTTAAGATGCTACCTTAAAGCTACTTTGCTTATCTCTCTCAATGCCTCCTAATGTGGCTCAGTGTCAAGCTCTGTTTGATAGCTCTCCTGTAAATGTTGTAGGTGCTATAGTGCAAGTTGTTGTTGTCAGTTGCTGCCTGTTGACCATTCCTGACCACAAGGATCAGGAAGGCTGGACTGAAACATCATTGAAACATTGTGGTGCAGTGGGAGAGAAATGCTCATGGAGAATGGAAAAGCAAGGAATGGAATTCCAACTTGCCCATTACTGGTATTACAGAGTTTTAAGCCATTCAACAGTGCAGCACTTTACTAATATATTAAATTCAATTTCCCAGATTACAGAAGGGAAGCCAATTCAAATTTTACATTTGCTGCATCGGCTTACCAGAAAATCCCAGCAGTAAAACAATGATAGGAACTCTTTCACTCTATAGGGGAACTGTTACTTACAGCATCTTGTATAGGTCAGGAGAAAACAGGACTCCTTCCTCTCAACACCTTTCCCCATCATCCAACACCCTAACTCCCCAAACCCTGGCACCATCAGGTGCCTTCAGCTGATAGTGATCACTCTCCCCCACCCCCTCCCTCATAGCCTCTCACTCAAAAGCGCACAGCATGGTCACTCTGGGCTCTGCCACCACTGCAGTTGGCTCTCCAAGGCCCAAGGACCATCCTTGCCTATATCACAATTGTGGGTAAACTCCTAACCCTAGTTTTTACTCCCAGCATCCAATGAGATTGTCAATTTAGGTGGGCGCTACCCGCAAAAACGAGAAAAGTTTCTTTCCATGCGACATGTTTGCTGGATTCTTCCACTCTGTCGGAATGTCCCATCACCCAACTCGGGATCCTAGTTACTGCACAATTCAAAACAGAATGAAACCCTCGTATGGATGACAACAAGGGTCAAAAATATTGAAAAAAAATAGAAATATCACAGTAATTCCCACAGATGTAAAATGATTGAAGTAAATTGAAATTTCTTTGCATCAAAATAAGTTTTAGAGCATACATAAAAATGATTCAGTTTTTGCAGTTAGTTAGAAGAGTGAAGGCGATGTTTGGTATGCTTTCCTCGAAAGGTCAGAATACGGAGTACAAGAGTTACTGAGTACAAGAGAAACAATTACAACATTTGGGAGGTCGTGTTGCAGCTGTACGGGACATTGGTTAGGCTAGTTTTGGAATATTGCGTGCAACTCTGGTCTCCTTCCTATCAGGAGGATGTTGTGAAACTTGAAAGGGTTCAGAAAAGATTTACAAGGAGGATTTGAGCTATAGGGAGAGGCTGAACAGGCTGGGGTTGTTTTCCCTGCAGCGTCAGAGGCTGAGGGGTGACCTTTTGGAGGTTTATAAAATTATGAAGGGCATGGATAGGGTAAATAGACAAGGTCTTTTCCCTGGGGTGGGCGAGTCCAGAACTAGAGGGCATCGGTTTAGGGTGAGAGGGGAAAGATATATAAGAGACCTAAGGGTAACTTTTTCACTCAGAGGGTGGTGCGTGTGGGAAATGGCTGCCACAGGAAGTGGTGAAGGTTAGTACAATTACAACATTTGAAAAGGCATCAGGATGATGACTGCAGATGCTGGAAACCAGATTCTGGATTAGTCGTGCTGGAAGAGCACAGCAGTTCAGGAGCAGTAAAATCAACGTTTCGGGCAAAAGCCCTTCATCAGGAATACAGGCAGAGAACCTGAAGGGTGGAGAGAAAAATGAGAGGAGGATGGGGTTGGGGAGAAAGTAGCATAGAGTACAATGGGTGAGTGAGGGAGGGGATGAAGCTCAGGGAGGAGGATGGAGTGGATAGGTGGAAAAGAAGATAGGCAGTTAGGACAAGTCATGGGGACAGTGCTGAGCTGGAAGGTTGGAACTGGGGTGAGGTGGGGGAAGGGGAAATGAAGAAACTGTTGAAGTCCACATTGATGCCCTGGGGTTGAAGTGTTCCGAGGCGGAAGATAAGGCGTTCTTCCTCCAGGCGTCTGGTGGTGAGGGAGCGGCGGTGAAGGAGGCCCAGGACCTCCATGTCCTCGGCAGAGTGGGAGGGGGAGTTGAAATGTTGGGCCACAGGGCAGTGTGGTTGATTGGTGCGGGTGTCCCAGAGATGATCCCTAAAGGACTCTGCTAGGAGGTGTCCAATCTCCCCAATGTAGAGGTGACTGCATCGGGAGCAATGGATACAATAAACGATATTGATGGATGTGCAGGTAAACCTTTGATGGATGTGAAAGGCTCCTTTATGGCCTTGGATGGAGGTGAGGGAGGTGGTGTGGGCGCAGGTTTTGCAATTCCTGCAGTGGCGGGGAAGGTACCAGGACGGGAGGGTGGGTTGTAGGGGGGCATGGACCTGACCAGGCAGTCACGGAGGGAACGGTCTTTGCGGAAGGCGGAAAGGGGTGGGGAGGGAAATATATCCCTGGTGGTGGGGTCCGTTTGGAGGTGGTGGAAATGTTGGCGGATGATTTGGTTTATGCGAAGGTTGGTTGGGTGGAAGGTGAGCACCAGGGGCGTTCTGATCTTGTTACGATTGGAGGGTTGGGGTCTGAGGGCGGAGGTGTGGGATGTGGACGAGATGCGTTGGAGGGCATCTTTAACCACGTGGGAAGGGAAATTGCAGTCTCCAAAGAAGGCCACCACCTGGTGTGTTCTGGGTGAAACTGGTCCTCCTGGGAGCAGATACTGCAGAGGAATTGGGAATACGGGATGGCATTTTTGCAGGAGGTAGGGTGGGAAGAGGTGTAATCCAGGTAGCTGTGGAAGTCTGTGGGTTTGTAAAAAAATGTCAGTGTCAAGTCGGTTGTCATTAATGGAGATGGAGGTGTCCAGGAAGGGGAGGGAGGTGTCAGAGATGGTATATGAATAGGAAGGGTTTGGAGGGATATGGGCTGAGTGCTGGCAGGTGGGAATAGATTAGGTTGGGATATCTGGTCGGCATGGACAGGTTGGACTGAAGGGTCTGTTTCCATGCTGTACATCTCTATGAAATATAATCATTTTAAGTCAGAGCTTTTAGAAAAAATTAGGTTTCTTCTTACAGATTTGAAATTTTTAAAAATTCTGATCATTTGAACAAAAAGAATACAATGAAGCGTATTTATGATAATTACTATTAATTTTCTTATACACAGTTTTGTCACTTATGTGTCCAGCAGCCCCATTTATATCCTGGATATCTTTAAATCGACCTCTTCAGACAACTCTAGAGCAGGGGAGACTCAAACCCAGGCCTCCTACCCAGAGGCAGGAGTGCTACCATTGCACCACAAGAGCCCTCCATCTTTATCATATAGTGTTGATTACATATTAAAATGTGTAAAGTGTCTTTTCTTTAGGTCTGAAATCATGCAAATTAAAATTTGCTGAGACATGGAAAAACTCAAGTTAACAATGCAACGCCTCTCCGAGCGGATCATCCTCCCCAAACTGGTATTGCCAACATTATTGCCCCTTTGCTTCCTGTCAAGAAGAATATACTCAAAAGAAACAAAGATAACTTGAATAGGCATCTTACAAACCACATACTGCCCTTTTTAAATATATGTTCCTCCCATTCTCTATCTCCTTTCCTAGCCCTTCCCAATAACTTGTCACTACACCTGCTGCTCCAAATAATTGATCAGGTCACCTCATTACTCCCAAAATCTTTGCTCTTTTGCTGATGCAGCATGCATTATTGTTCCAGGCAGCAACTAAGCTATAAAGCTCAAAACTTAGACATGATCAAATCAGCAGTGATAGAGACCAAAGGCTAGAGACCCGGCACTTTTAAAAAGTAAGGTAAGCCCTATTTAAATTTATCATTTTTCAATATAAATATTAAGAGTTACCCACATCATGCTGTTCACTTTTGATCTAGAAAGTGAGGAAAGGATTCAATCTTAATGGAGAGCATTACAAATCTAAGGATTTATACAGTGGTTATGTTTTAAACTCTTGCTTTAATCCAAGGTAAAATGGAGCATGGTACTACTTGGAAATAAGCCAATGTGGCCTAATTACCATGAGGACCTGGTTAAGTTCTGTTGCTGCATGTCAGGTTTAACACTTAAACACAAAAGAGATAGTGTCTCATTACTGTGAATCAAGTGTCAAAGGTACCCAGGTCACAGAGTGAGAGAAAGCAAGAGACAGCGAGTGAACGAGAGCAAACACCCGAGAGAAAGAATTAATGTGTCTGAACAAGACAAGAGCAGCAGCTGTTGCAGACAGTTGGGGAAAGAGTGGATTTCTGTTAGCCATCAGGCAGAATGCAGGTAGGAACAAGCTTTCTGGTTGAAGAAATGGGACCAGTAAAAATTTAAGGAGACTGGAAGATGTGTCTTGGTGTGGCTGGGAGAAAGGAATCACCGGAATAAGCAGTGGTCCTGGAAACTGGAATTTCAAAAAGACGGAAGGGAACTTTTGATAGACATCACATGTCATGGCTGAAAGTGGGACGAAGCAAGCCCATTAGAAGCAGATCTTGTAAAGTCTGCAATTTGTCGAAGAGTCTGATATACAATATAAAATGCAGCTTTTGAATTTCAGGTCACTTCAGAACATAAAGAGGAAATACCCTTTCTGCAATTTTTTTAATGTATAATTGCTGTTGCTTTTAGTATGCTTGCGAATAATAAAAGTTTCAAATGTGAAATTGTGTCACCTGATGCACAGAGTCTGAAAATCAAATCTCTTTAAAAAGTTCTCAATCTCTTTGTGGATTGTAACAGAAAATAATGTGCAATTTAGTTTCAGAAATAGAAAAATGGTTCAGAAAGCAAGTCATACCTCCACCAACTTACTCCGGGGTCTGGGAACAGGAGGCTGGACAGCATTTCGAAATTTATCCACAGCTACAGAACGAGGTCGTGGGAGAGGCTTCTTCTTCCTTGGGAGTGGAATTGGAGGAGTTGTTGTTCCTATATGGTAAAGAGAAAATGAGGTCTGCAGATGCTGGAGATCAGAGATGGAAATGTGTTGCTGGAGAAGCGCAGCAGGTCAGGCAGCATCTAGGGAACAGGAGAATCGACGTCGATTCTCCTGTTCCCTAGATGCTGCCTGACCTGATGCGCTTCTCCAGCAACACATTTCCATCTCTATATGGTAAAGACTTTGCTTAACAAAGCATCATTCTCCATGCAACATCACTTATTTTTGAGTTTATACAGTCTACTTAACAACCTAAACCATTCAGAGACTTCATTTCAATAATATTCTTGGACTGCTATAAGATGATGTTTATTATGTTGGTATATTATACATTTACTAGGTGTAACCAGTGGAACACTCGCCTAAACTGTACACTGCTTTGTGTTTTGGAGGGAACTGGTCAGGAAGTTGGAATGAGATAGAGAAGGGAGTGGTGGGGAAATTCACTTTAGTTTTTGTTCCAGATTTCCAACATTCGGAGTTCTTTGTTTTACTAAAATTTCAAGATTTCTCCACACGTAGGCAGGTGGAGAGACAATAAACAAATTCTTCTCAACCCTGACCTCCAAACAGCAAAGATCATGAGTATAATTGGGAGGAGTCAGGTCAGTACAGGAGGAAAATAGTTGTTCACTCTACTGTGCTGCTGAAATTGTAGCAGGGCATCCTGAGGGTTATAGTATGTATAGAAACATAACATGGACAACTCCAGGATTAAAGTAAACCGTTGTTCGCTCACTTCTCCCTTGCAGATGAGTTCTGTCTAACAATGTGAAAATAACTGATCTGGGATTGATTACTTTTGCAGATTTACACCTTGCAGTATCCCAAACAAGGGACACTAACCAAGTGGTGCCTCTTCCAGGCTGGCACGTGAAGGACAGGTGTGAAAGGCAGATAGCTCCATTTCCTGATTCAAATTTAAACCTCTTCCTGACCCACATGTTACATGAATTTCTAACACCGGCTTCAAGGTCTGCAATTTTTAGGGAACAGTCTTTGGAATGGTCAAAATTTGATGGATTGATCAACATTGGGATTTTGCCAGAATGTTAGCAAAAATGGTTACAGCCTAAACCACACCTACTTTCATTCTTCCATTCCATTTCCTGTTTCTTTCTCTCCATTTCTTGTTCCAATTCCATTTGCCGTCTTTCTTCAATCTGTCTTTCCAATTCCAACTGACGCTGGTTTTGTAGCTCAGCCAATAAAATTTTATATTTGCTTTGACAGTGAAACCTTTTGTAGCCTGAAGAACAAAGAAATTAATTCCATGGACCAATTCACTTTGACAAAGTATTTGTTTTGGCAAATAAGTATATTTACTTTTCAGAAATGTAACAAGCAACAAGTACAAATGGAAAACAAGAATGTCTTTGTGATTTCAGCACAATAATGCAGTCTGCTGGGTCTTGCCACTCTGTTCCCTTGCTCGACTACATGAGATGCATTTTCACAAAGATAAAACAACACTCCAGAAGAGAATGAAGATGTGAAATTGCAAGTGCTCTTCGCATTGTATATAGGAAAAATCTTTTACATGGGATTAGATGGCTCAACCAAGATATTTCAATATTTATGCCCCAATGTAGGCTGTCAACACACTTGGTATAGCCCAGAGACTACAGGGATTCAGCCTCAATCTCACAGCCATTATTTTCAAGAGATTTTAAAACAACTGGTTGCTATGAACAGAGTCCTGGAGGCTGCATAGTTCATTGAATATGAATTACAGTTCATGTTACTGTATTTGTAGGCAACATTCCTGTGGAGGCACCGCTGGGTGACATGCAATGTTTACATTACAGCCTCACATCAAACCTGTGGCTTATATCACCCTGCCTGTTCATTTCCCACCGGCACAGAGCCGGAGAGTGAGCACACCTCCAGCTGAGACAGAAATGTTCAAGAATGTGGGAGCCAGCTCGAGAGGCAGAGACTCCAATAAAAAAGGGAGCACTGCTTCCAGCTGCCCTGACTGAAGCTCTGTATTGTTCATGCCATAGGGATAACTTACAGAACAAACAACGCATGAACGGAATGAAGTCAGAGGTGGCTCTGCTGCCCCTTTGTGTCTTGTTTCTTCTATTTCACATTGACAGTAGTGGAATAAATACACTCCTCACCCTCATTAAAATAAAAATTAGTATTCAAAGTTTGGGAGAAGATTTGTAGCTCGGGTGCTCGTTGTTGTGGTTCTGTTTGCCGAGCTGGGAATTTGTGTTGCAGACCCCTGTCTAGGTGACATCCTCAGTGCTTGGGAGCCTCCTGTGAAGCGCTTCTGTGATGTTTCCTCCGACATTTATAGTGATTTGTATCTGCCGCTTCCGGTTGTCAGTTCCAGCTGTCCGCTGCAGTGGCCGGTATATTGGGTCCAGGTCGATGTGCTTATTGATTGAATCTGTGGATGAGTGCCATGCCTCTAGGAATTCCCTGGCTGTTCTCTGTTTGGCTTGTCCTATAATAGTAGTGTTGTCCCAGTCGAATTCATGTTGCTTGTCATCTGCGTGTGTGGCTAAGGATAGCTGGTCGGTACTTTTGAAATACATGTCATTCTCTTGTGAGAGACCAAGTTCAACTTGAGTGTAAGTTCATTTTGCTGCTACTGAAACATTCTGTATACAACTAGCCAACCTGAACCCCACACCACATTCTGAACACATCAGTTAGCTCCTGGCAACAGCAGACCCTTTCATCCGGCTGGAAGTAGCTAATCTCCTGATGTCAGCAAGTCTTTCTAGGCATTGTCTTATACAACAGTTCCCACGGCATTAACTGCTACTCTTCTGTGCTACTGGCTACTAATAGATAGGATGTGCTGTCCTGTAACCCTGGTGAGCTGCTGCAGTGCATCCGGCTGTGCTGTGTAATATCACAGGCTGAACTCCTTTAATAGACATGCTCCCGATATTACCCCTGTATAATTGCATGTTACCTGAGGGTATAAAGGTATCAGACTTCAGCTTAACTGAGGCTACTTGAAGCATGACATGCAGATAAAAGCGTGCTACTCCTCGTAACCAAATAATTTAATATTAGCCTAGATACTGAAATGCTTGTATAAAATGTCTGTATCTGGAGCTTTAAGTAATACCTATTGAATCTTCCAGACTCCATTAATCCTGTCTAATTTGGGTGTGAGAGGAATAACATAAACATTGCCGTTTTGGGTACCAATGCCCTAGAGGAGAAAACCCACACTGCAGGGCAGTTCACTGATAACCAAAGTGGTGGACAAAAGTGTCCTGGTGATGTAGAAGGTGGACATTCAAATCCAATGAAATATGCTAAGTCCTGGACTGCATTCAGCATTTAGTGTTGCAATGGCTACACTTAAGTGGAGAAGGTTAAGGACGGTCTTCTAACTTAAGCCTTGTTGATGGTGGGGAGGAATTGAACACTCATTGAAAAGTAACATGCAAGCATATGAACTAGAAACAAAAGTAGGCCTGCCTCTGCCTTTCATCAAGATCATGGCAGATCTGCTTGCTTTCTGAATTCCAAATAGCTACGTCTAACTCTTGAACCTTGATGTCAGTTTTGCTGACCAGGTAAACCTCTGGCTAACAAACAATCAAGATCTTGCTGGTCACAGTCGCTGAATGACCCCATTAAAAGGTTGGGTTTGGAGGGATATCGTTTGGTATTTACGGTGCACGGATGTTAACAGTTATTTGGATGTTATTCTAGGTCCTCCAGGAGGCTTCTGTAAACTGATTCACTCATGAAAGAAAGGCAAGTGGAGCTCTGCAGAAATCAAACTGTGCTTATGCTAAGTAAAAGTCACATTACACTGGACTGTGACACTTACTTTATGCAAACTGCATTAGTGGATGTCTTCAGGTGCAACCATTTATAAAGTCAGAAAGGAAATTGTACTGAGTGCTTGTGGGAAAAGGATTAGTGCACAATGTCCTGTCATTACTTGGAAGTCAGGCTGAAGATTTTGACCCCTATCAATGCGTATTGTTAAAATAAATTGGTCGGAGTTATTTTGAGAGGTCAGTTTGAATGACATGGGACTGGAATTAAATTTAAATCTTCAAGGATTGTGCCTAATACAATCAATCAAAAAATTGCTATTTATCAATTCTTGTTTTTATTACAAAGATAAAATATTAAGTCTTTCATATTTCAATAAAACAATAATTTCCCACCAAGTAGAACAGCATTCTTCAAAATCAAAGTGATCAGTTCTTGCTTACTTTTCTGGATAATTATTGCCGCTTTTTCAAGTTTTTCTATGCACTTTGCCAACTCATCCTGATGCCAGTATTTAAAGAATAAACGGGATTTTCTGCAAAAGGACAAAACATAATCAAGAACTTAGCATTACCAGTATTCCTGGTTCACCGGTAAGGCAGCTTTGGACTGACTGATTTGTTAAATTTAGGTGAATTGTAATAATGATTATTTTGTTACAACATGACCGCATTAGCATGAACAAAAGTACGGAATCTGAACGCTCTATATTTTGGAAATCACAGATTACCTTCAGGTAAATATGCAATATTTTATGTTTGATATAATCTGTTACTATTGTAGTGTAGTTTAAAATGACTCAGTGTTCAGATTTCACTGATTAACCAAGGATATATTTTTACTAGTTACATTGTGATGGCTGTGCATTAATGGTCTAAAAACAGTATAAATAGAACTATAATTTCTTGCTTAATGCACATAGACTTCTTTATTAGCCCCAGAAAGAGACATACCAAAGTTCCTAGTGAAGCTATATGAACGATCAACACTTACAGCTAGAGGAATGTTCATCTTACACAGTGATTCAACCACCTTTCCTCACCAGGTCAACCCTCAACAAAACAAGATGCCAAAGGAAATAATCACAGCCCTACACGTAAAATCTTCAAAATGCATCTTCAGATTATTTTGATTTAAACATTTTTATGATCAGGACATGTCAGCAAATGGTCAATCACACAGGGGCATAATTTTAAAGTGAAAGATAGCAAGTTTTAGGGGTCTTGAGGAAAGCTTTTTCACCCAGAGGGTGGTAGGGGTCTGGAGTGCACTGCCTGGGGGTGGGTACCAGAGATGGGTAACTTCACAACCTTTAAAATGTATTTGGATGAGCACTTGAAGTATTATAACATTCAAGACTATGGGCCCCTGTGCAGGAAAGTGGGACTGGTGTAGATTGAGTAGCTTTGGCAGTACAGACTCAATGGACCCGAAGCACTACTTCTGTACTGTATGACTATGATCATACCTGGGTTTATCTGGCATTATCCATATAAATGTCAGGGAACCACAGATACTAACTGAACTTTGCTGCTTCTGATGTTGTTGTGTTGGCATCAAAGTGGCTCAGTGGTTGGCACTGCTGCCAGTGACCCAGGCTGTGTGTGGAGTTTGCACATTCTCCCTGTTCTCTTCTGTATAGGTTTCCGCTGGTGCTCTGGTTTCCTCCCACACACCAAAAGGTGGGCAGGTTAGGTGGATTAGCCATGGTAAATTGCCCATATAGTGTCCAGGGATGTGTAGACTGTGGTAAATGTAGCGTTACAATATTAGGTAGAGGCACGGTTGGGATGCTCTTCAGAGGGTCAGTGCAGACTTGATGGGCTGAACTGCCTCTTTCTGCATTGTTGAGATTCTGTGATTCTAGGCGAACAGATTATGCAAACTGAAAGAACAGCTTCACCCAATGGTCTGAGCTACACTGAACAGAATATTCCTAGGTTTGACTCCACAGTGTGTGAGGAATTATTTGATCTGAAAATGCCTTCTGTAGTCAGGCCCCATATTAGGTTTTGCCATATTGATTACTAGCTGGACACAGACAGAGAAAGGGACAAGATCAATATTGAGACAAGCTATGATGTACCCTGTTGAAAGCTAATAGGCAAAAGTACCAAAAGACCATCATTGTCACAAAATAAGTATTCAATGACTTTACAGGTAGCGGTGAAGGGAATTTGAATTTTATTGCACAGAATGCATCATTCAGCCTGGTTTTCACAGATCAATTGCTCAGAGTTAGCTGTTTCACCATGTGTTTTTATGCATTATGGACTGTGCTTCCAGCATGGTTCAGGTCAATATTGCAAGTCCCAATAATCCCTCTATGTTAAAATAAATAATGCTAAAATATGGCTTTGTTCTTTGGATGGGACAGTTAAATTTACATACTCTGGTTGTCAACTCACCAACCAGAAGTTGCGGTACAGGTTATTTTAACCCTCAAATATAGGTACGTTTTGTTCAGGTAAGAAATCACTTCTTATATCATTAGTGTATTTAAGGCTGAGATCAATCAATATTTGGAGCCCAAGAGAATCAGGGGAAATTGGGGCTGTCCAGATAGTTGCATTGAGGATAAGTGATGATTTTATTAAATGGTGGGGCAGGATTGTCGAGCTGTAAGGCTTCCTCCTGCTCCTAACTCATCATGTCTTAAAATGCTTAATGATTAATCCATTTGCAGCAAGTAAGCTAACCATTCAAACACTAACAGGCTGCCTCATCTTAAGAATGATTCTATTTTTAACCAGAGTCGCTGGAAACCTGGCATATGAAAGGAGATGAAAAGTGCTAGATCTTTTAGATACGTAGTAGGGCGGCATGGTGGCTCACTGGTTAACACTGCTGCCTCACAGCGCTAGGGATCCTGTTCGATTCCACCATGCTCTCGGTGTCTGTGTGCGTTTCCTCTAGGTGCTCCGGTTTCCTCCCACAGCCCAAAAATATGCAGGTGAAGTGGATTGACCATGCTAAATTGCCAATAGTGTTCAGGGATGTATAGGTTAGCCATGGGAAATGTAGGGTTACAGGGAAAGGGTATGGGGAATGAGTCTGGGTGGGATGCTCTTCACAGGATTGGTGTGGAATTGTTGAGCCGAATGGCCCATTTCTTTTTACAGCACTGCTTCTGGGCCAGGAGGAGCTGGACTAATTCCCTTCTGACTCTTAAAAAGCTCCCAGTACACTGCTGACTCATCCACCACCATCTCTCTCCAGCCTCCTGAGACCTTCAGCCTAGTCTAGCTTCTATTTCAGGATTGGCCACCTGACTTGTCAATCAGGCTGGCTACGCAGACAGAAGAGTGTATGGGAATTTTATTTATTAAAAAAAAAGATACCTTGCAGTTTTTAACTGAAGGATATTCCGAAAACTGATTTGAATTAAAAACTGAGAAGGAAAAAGAATGACAATGTTTCTATAGAGTAAAAGATGCTGCAATCTATGATACAGCTGTGGAGAAAGCACGTGCTACTACTGAGATTGAACATTTCATCAGGATAGATGTGGGTCCCCACTCAATTTCACATTCTTTCCCTTTCCAATGATAAGCAATCTGTTGTGTTCAAACTGTTGAGAATCAGCAATTACCTCCAATCCATACTTCCAGTTAAGTCTGAATTAATGAGCTGAGAATGAAATCTTTACAAATATCAGGCTTATTCACCCTTTTTCCTCAACAATGCCACCTTTAGATTCATTCAAACTTACCCAGACTTCCAGTCCTTCAGGCCTGTGGTTTGAAGAATAGCTAAGCAACTATGAAAAGACAAGAAAAATGAATCACGATAACAAACTTAGGTTTGCATTATAACATCTCAAAAGAAATGGTTTGTAGTATTTCATTTTGAAATCACTGTTACTGTAAATAAACACAGCTCTCCTGTGTTATACAAGCTCCAGCAAACAATAGGAGTCCTTAATTCTGTCTTGAGGAGGTATAAATGCAGCAGAATGCTCAGCCCTCAAACTAAGGCCACATTCATTTGTTCAGACAGATCTTAAACATTGCACTTGAAGGATAACTTCTTCAAACACTGCAGCTCTCCCTCAACTTTGCATTGTAAATACTGTGATCACTTCCTATTGCCAAGTTTGCGTGTTAACCTAGTGTGTTACCAACTGAGCATAGTTGGCACTTGACAGTAACGTGAAATGTTAGAGTGTATCACTTGGGATTTTCAAATTTTTCTTATTAATCTTTGTACAGAGATGACAAAAAAATTACTTCCAGCTTGGTCAGAGTTTGGAGATGGATGGGCGAGAGAGAGAGAGAGAGAGAGAGAGAGACTAAATCCTCAGTGTCTGGTTCTTTGTTCAAGTAACCTGTCTTTTATGGGCAAGGCTTCACAGCAAATCCTGTGAGTCTGTTTAATGGCCTAGTCAAACAGGACATGCGTATTTTCTAGGAGGGATCACTGGATAGCCACGTACAGTCAGGCTGATTCTCCTCCTCCTCCTCCTCCTTTCCTTTCTAAGCCAATTTCAATGTCTTTATTGTCACCTATCTCTCTAAACTGATCTCATATTGGCAACTGAATCTATACTCTCAGTTTGCTAATGATCCAGCTTGGAGACTGTCCTGCTTTCTGTCAGTGCCATTGCTTTGTTGTCAATATGTAGGGCTGCATGTTCACAATCTAACTTGACTGAACCTGCTTCTGACACAGTTTGCAGATGAGGCTGAAGGCAGATCTTCAAAATTAAAAAAAAACAATTGCCTCTTCTGAACAAGCAGAATGCTTATAAAACTTGCTCGTACGTACTTTCACCATTTAAGCCCATGGGTAGTTCCCATGGTGTCTCACTATTCCATTACAGTTTTGGCAGAAGTTCCACTTAAATGGGGAGGTAAGGTTTACACCAAACATTTGCTACAGTATCAACTGTGCAATGGGAACACCCCCATGAAAACTCACTCCCTTGGTTCTGTTTAAGATGTATTTCTACAGATTCCATTTAGCTGTCATAAATTACATTCCGGCTCATACAGGTGAAAATTGAAGCAGCAACAAGGAAAGCTACATCTTGCACAGGACTAAAGCTTGCAGAATACAGCTGCTTCAGAATCACTTCTACTGCATGAGCTCACTTTTTTTTGTCTTCAGCCACAGTCTGAGAGAGAGATCTGGAAATCAAGAGTGACAATATCACTACATTCTCAGGCAGTGATAGAGAATGGATTAAGATATTAACTTCTTTCATATTATTGTTTATCATCTTCATTAGTAATATATTGATTACTCATCCAAATCTGAAGTAAACTCTCACTTACTTTTCAGTGAATCTTTTAAATCTTATTTAAGTTATGAATCTTAAAGTGAACTTAGCCTGCACAACTACCTTTAAAAACTTAACTTTTTAACAAAAATGATTTCATAACTAAAATGATCAAAGCAGTTTTCAGTTTAAAATGTTACAGTCTCAAAAGAGATTTCAATTGCATTTTACCTTTCTTTAGTAAGTGATATATTGGGTGTAATAAGCAGTATCCCATATCTGCAAGAAGAAAATTACAAATTAAGACTATGCCTTTCACTACATTATATATAAAGTTTTTGGACACCTCGTTTTGATGCTTGATTTCAATGTGGTTTTCAAATTAAAAATCTTGCTTTTTAAGTCAAACTGTAAGATTCTATTCATTACAACTTCAGACATTTACAAAAATGCTGTACCTCCTCCCCTCCACCACCAGCTGCTTCAGCCTTACTCTCGGTTTCTCGAAATCTTTCCACTATTACACTGTCTTGCAAAGCCTTCCCATTACCATGCTTTTGGATATGCTTTTCTACTTACATTTTTCTCTCATCTTGCTCTCGGGATATTTACCACATTAAGTGAAAGCTGTTGTACCTTTCTGCAAATTCCTTAAAGAATGGTCTCCACGAATATCCATCTTTACGAATTCGGATGGTTTCCAATAATCCATTATATCGTAGCTAAAATGAAGTGAAACCAATGTAGATGAGACAAAAAGTAATTACAATGAAGATTCATGATATGTAACTACAATTATTTGGAAGCTTGAGCTTCAAGCTTGCTTTGTATTTCTATATTATATGTGTTAAGGAGGGGAGATGTGGTTTTAGTTCTATGTTAGATTTGTTCTGAATGCTGTCATGGTATTTGAAGATTCCCAAAATATGCATTACAAATGAGGGTTTCTAGCATTGGAGTGGAGCTTTAGGTGAACAATTCAGTGCATCAGAAACAAGGATAGAAAAAGAACTACTGTGGCTTGGCAACCGGGTGCCCTCCCAGGAGTTAGAAAATAGATGGGTCAGGCTATTAGTGCCTGGTCAGTAAAAGCAAAAAAAGCCTGTTAATTTAGCTTTTTTTTTTAAGAAATGAAAAGTCTTGAGTGGCTTCAAAGAAAACTCCTGAAGCAAAGAACTGCTGAAAGTGGAGGATATGAAGAGAAAAAAAAATTACAAAACAAAAAACAAAATCGACAAGTTTGCTCTTAAACCATTTCAAAATAAGTGAGAAGAAATCTCCAGAGCACAATTACAGTCATGCAAACAGAACAAGAAATTTTAAATGAAGACAGGCTGACTCTTCACTAAGGTTTGAGATCCTGTAAGATTGAAGCTGGGGCTAAAAGGGGGAGTCTTTATTTCTAACTTTTGTATTAAGATTACTTCAAATAGTTCTTTTACAGTACAAAATAGTTCCTTTAATTTTCCTTATGTAATAAATTTTGATATTCTTTTGTTAAAAGTGCATTGACAGTATCTAATAAATATGTTGTGATTGACCACCAAAGTCGATAAATAACAAAAATGAAACTTACGATCTAGCAAATCACTAGGATCTGACTTGTCCAGTACTACCAGCAATTGGGATTATAACACAACCACCAACGCTAAAATATTACATAAAATCAAACTGCTTTTTCATTTACCATGCACGAAAAATATACTAAAAAGGATAGAGAAATTAAGATAGAAGTGTTTATGACAGGTATTAGATAGAAAATACAATCAAGAACCAAACTGAATATAGAAAGTTCAAAAGGTGGATAAAAAAAGAATGCAAGCAAAGAGGAATTACGAAAAAAGAGATAGCAACTAGTAAAAGGTTGGTAAAAGGAAAAGCCCAGACTAGGCATCAAAAAGGGGAATACCACATGGAACCAAAGGGTATGGCTTAAATTACTTAATACTTTGCGTCTGTTTTCAGGAAGCAGATGCTACCCAGCTCATGGTGACAAAGGGAAACAGAGTCTCCACAAAGATTCAAAATTGATAAAGAAATCATCTTTTAAAAGCGATCAGTATTTAAGTTTGATAAGGCATTGGGTCTGGATGAGATGCATCCAAGGATATTGAAGGACATGAATGGGAATTGTGAAGACATTGACTATAATTATTATTTTCCTTAGACTCAGGGATGGGGCCAGAAGAATGGAGAATTGCAATGTCCTTCTCTGAAAAAAGCATGTAAGTGGTGTAGCTATTACTGACCAGTCAGTTTAACTTCAGCAATGGGGAAACTTGTAGAAACAGTAATGGGAGATAGCACCAATTTGTTCAAATGATTAGTGCTAATAAAAGGACAGCCAACACAGATTTCTGAAGAGAAATTGTATCCAACTAACTTGGAGTTGATTGAAGAGGTAACACAGAAAATTGATTAGGGTGATGCTGTTGATAGAGTAGATGGACTAAAGACACTGGACATAATATCACACCACAGATCTGAGAGCAAATTTAGAGCTCATGAAATAAAGGGCCAGTAGCAACATCGATACAAAATTGACTAAATAATAAAAATCAAAGAATAAAGATAAATGGGTATTTGTTTGGACTGGAGGAAGATGCATCATGCAATTCCCCAAGGAACTTTTCCTCATATATCAATGATTTAGATTGTGATGTGCAGGGGGACAATTTCAAAGTTTGCACCTGATACAAAACTGGTAAGTACTGTAAACCACGAGCAGGACAATGTAAAACTTCAAACAGACATTGGGAAGTTAGTGGAGTGAGTGTATTTGTGTCAGTTGAAGTTCAATGCAGAGAAGTGAAGTGGAGGCAATGCATTTTGATAGAAAGAACATGGAGCGAGTAATAAGTAAAGGTGTTACTCAAAATGGTGCATATGAGCAGGGAGACATCAAAGCTTATGTCTTAAAGGTGACAGAATAGGTGGATTGTGCAGTTAATAAAGCATATGACTCCAGACCCACAGCAACATAGTTGCCTGTTAACTACCCTCTGGGCAGTTAGCGGTGAGCAATAATTGCTGGCTTGGCCAGTGATGCCCATATACAATGCAAGAATAGAAAAAAATGTTATCACCCTAAATATATAGCTCAAACCCTCCAACCCCGGCAACATCCTTGTAAATCTATAGCAAAATCCTAACTTTCTGAAGATTTGTAGTGATTTGTGGTACTAGGATCAGTATGGAACAAGTGATGCACGTATGATCGATCATGGATACACATCACCAGCTCAAGAAATAAACTGACCTTGATCTATAATTTATTGCCATAAACTAAAGGCTGCAAGACTCACCTGATCCATGAAAAGTTTACTGTCCAGATGATCAGGCAACTTATTGATGTTTGGCTTGACACAACGAATGAAATGTGGGTTTGCTGCAAACATTTTCTCCATCAGCACTGCTAAAGAATGCTTGAAAACATAAGCAATAGAATAATATGCAGGCCAGTTTTGCAACTCAAACAAGATGTTGGGTTTCAACATCACATTTGGTTTTTTACACAAAAATATTTGTAATAGTTTTTGTCAATACAGACTCGATGGACCAGAGGACCATTGTATATTACCATCAAGTAAAGGAGTTGGGCCATCAGGTTGAGGCTGTACAGGACATTGGTTAGGCTACTTTTGGACTATTGCATTCATTTCTGGTCTCTGCTGTAGTTGTGAAAATCAAAGGGATTCAGAAAAGATTTACAAGGATGTTGCCGGGGTTGGAGGGTTTGAGCTATAGGGAGATGCTGAATAGGCTGGGGCGGATTTCCCTGGAGCGGAGATGGAGAGGTGACCTTATGGAAGTTTATAAAATCACGAGGGGCATGAAGTTATAAATCGCACAACACCAGGTTATAGTCCAACAGCTGTTGTGCGATTGTTGTCGTGTTATGTGACAGTCCAATTCCAGCACTCCAAATCATGAGGGACATGGATAGGGTAATTAGCCAAAGTCTTTTCCCCAGGGGAGAGAAGACCAAAACTAGAGGGCATAGACTTAAGAGGAGGGAGAAAGATTTAAAGGGACCCGAGGGGCAACTTTTTCATGCAGAAGGTGGTGAGTGTATGGAATGAGCTGTCAGAGGAAGTGGTGGGAGCTGGTAAAAATACATTTAAAATGCATCTGGATAGGTAGATGAATAGTAAGGGTTTAGAGGGATGTAAAATGGGACTAGATTATTGTAGTTCATCTGGTCAGCATGGACAAATTGGACTGAAGGATCTGTTTCTGTGCTGTACAGCTCTATGACTCTATTGCCTCTTTTGTACTGTATGATTCTATGATATATCTAAATGTTGATACAGAGTGCACTGGAGAAGCAACATATTCAACTTCTTTTTAAAAATAAGTACTTTTACTGAGCATGTGCTGCAAGGTGAAATTTTCCAGTTAACAGAACTGGAACCTGATTTAAAATCCAAAACATTTTGAGACATAAATTCTTTAAGCCATATACTTTCCCTTTATTGGGCAGCACTTGGGGGCAGTGCCAGGGATGGCGCAGATGTGGGGTGTACTCTAGGTGAGGGACTTAGTTTCTGCCCTGGGAGTGGCTGGGCGGCGATGCTGCTGATTGGCTCCTATGGAACATAAAGAAAGGCTCGATAGGTTGCGACCTTTTTCACTGGAATGTGGGAAGTTGAGAGGTGATCTTACAGCAGTTTATAAAATCAGGAGGGGCATCGATAGAGTTAATGGTAGGTGTCTTTTCCCTAGAATGGGGAATTTCAAGTCTCGGTGGCATATGTTTTAAGGTGAAGGGAGAGAGATTTAATTACACACAGGGTGTAAACTTGTGGAATGAACTTCCTGTGGAAATGGTGGATGTGGGTACAATTACAATGTTTAAAGCCCCTTAGATAAGTACATGAATAGGAAAGGATTGGTGGGTTATGGGCCAATCACAGACAAGTGGGATTAGTTTTGTTTGGGATTGTGTTTGGCATGGACTGGTTAGACCGAAGTGTTTGTATCTGTTCTGTATGACTCTAAGACTCTAATTGTACTACCATCTTGCTCATTTTTTTCCTGCCTTCAAAGTGTTATGAGATCTGGCCCAATGCTGTCTTACATGGAAATAGTTGACCATTTTAAAGTTGGCCTGTTGATCTGTTTGTGAGCCAAATGAACCATCATTGGATTCACCAGGATCACAAGTGGCCTGGAGGCCTGACTCAGTTACAATAATAGCAGTAGAGCGGAGGGTCAGGGGACTCCAATTGAAAGCAACGGTGAAAAGAGGCAAAGCCGACCTAAGAAGTGTTTTTAAGCTAGTGACAACAATCTGGATGGTCTCCCTCCAAGCTGCAACTGTTCACAATTCTTTGATTTTGAAGTGACCACATTAAAATCTGAGTATGCAAAAACTGTAATCTTCAAATGAATCAGTTTCCTTAAGAACCGCAATAAATTAATCACATTATTAGAACATGGTTTAGACAGTTCTCTGCAATGGAAGACTGTACAGCATTATAGAGAGAATGTGGGAGAATGGAACAAAGCTAATTGCTCATTAAGGGTGAGGACAGGGTGGGCTGAATTGCCTTCTTCCGTGATAAACTAATGCTGCGATCCTGTGGTTACCCTCACACTGCAGACATCTCGCAGTCTTATTTGATGGACGTGCATGTATTTCTCACACTTAGTAGAAAGCCTCAACTTTCAATAAACTTGTCAAAATCTTTCTTCTAATTATTGCACATATCGATGGTCTAAGTTGCACCTTCAACCGACATGGGTTGCAACACGCACACTTCTGTTGCTGACTTTCACTGATGCTAATTGGTACCTGCAATGACCTTTAAGCCAAAGAAACCAATATTGTAGGATCTAGGAGTGCTGTAGAGGGGTCTGCATGTTGACAGAAAGGACTCTGTACCAAGTGAAAAAACCCAACCAACTTGGCCAGACATTTCCTGTAGAGTATTGTGCAATAGATCAGCATCCTGAATGGTTTCCTCTCAAAGACTAGGAATTCAAATACAAACTTATTTTGGTAACCTTGGTAACTAACGGATAGAATTTAACATTGATACATACTTTGAACTGTGCTCCAACAGATTGTTTCCTGGTGCTGTTAAAGTTGTCTTCTGTTTTCTGTACCAACCAGAAAAACAAAGAACGCACACATTAGTCTCAAATCAGGGCTGATTAAATGCACTTAGCATTTCTTCACATACTGTCTAGTATTTTAGCAAGTCTAAATAAATACAGATGATGAAGCTTCGAAAAGAGTTATCTGGCTGTAAAGAACTTTGAAGGAGCCACAGCATTACCAAAAGTGGCTTTATGGTAAGCAAAGTTTTGTATTTTTCACTTCCTGCTCACTTAGTTTTAGATTTGGGTTTTAAATGTAAAGCTTGGTATTGATTTTGTTGCCTCAGATTTTTAACCAACATTGCTGTCTTCCTTTCTGTATACACATGCTGTCTTTTACCTTGTTCTAATGGTTCATCTTGCTGCAATTTGCATCACAGTCATGAAAATAACTCAATTGGAGAGCAAATATCAGCTCGTCCCAAATTTCACCTCCATGCCTTGACAAACTGTTTTTCCTCCTGCTTTCCACATGACATGCAACACACACACACACACACACACACACGCACGCACGCAAAACCAATCCAGAGCAGTACTGTTCAATTTTGAACACAATACTTCAAAAAAACAAAGATAAATATGGTTTGAATGCCTACCCTTGAAAATCTGTACACCCCCCAGGCTTAAAATTGTTAATGCATGCATTTATGGACCTAGATTTTTTTAAAATTCGCTCCAGGATTTGAACACCACTGGCTGGTCAGCCTCATGGTTAGCTCATGGCCAGTGCCATCGAAGCAGGCAGTATGCAGGTCTCCTCATTTAAATCAGTGTAACATTGAGATGAGTGTGATCCATTCTACTGGCTGCCAAAATGCACAACAATGGTTCCAACACTCTGCATAGTCGGTCAGTAAGAGCTTCAGTTTGCTTGCCCCTCTTATATGGGAGTTGCATTCATTCACCAAAACTACTGCTGACGATCTGCAGTGGAAAAGGCTGTAAGAAGGACAACAAATGGAGCAAAAGAGGGTGGACATTGTAGATCCGTGACCTTTTTATCCAGAGGGTCACAGGAAGAGAGAAGTGAAAAACGCCCAAGTTTAGAGTATGCATCTTCAAAGGATATCTTCTAACTAATAACCTTGCATGCTTCCCAGAGAACCACATTTCACTAGCCACTCAGCAACAGGCCAGAGATGTGCCTGCTAGGGGCTAATATAGAGATGTGCCATCTCACTCTTTCAATGCTACCAACCCCTTACCCATTGCTCACAGACTCCACATCTTCCAATTATTCAGCTGTGCCAGGCACACTGTAACATGCTCATTTCTGTTATGTGTGTCTCTCTCTCTTCTCCCCCACCCCATATGCAAAATAACATGGTCCATGACCACAAACAACAGAGCATCAGTGCAGGGGGAAAGCTACAACTCAATCATTCAAACTTGCTGTAGGAAATGATGCCACTATCACCAAGGCTGGTGTATCCAGGAGGTTGCATTCTAGCCTTATGGTCCTTCTCAAACCCCACTTCGCTCTGAACCTACTGACAGGCACAAGGTACAAAGCCTACATGGTCAGACCATGGGTCGGATTACTTTCCAATCTCTCCCTTTTCCCTCACCTCTACCTCTTTCTGAATGTTTGTTTTCAGATACCTAAGTATTTCCCTGTGGGTCCAGAAGGCAGATAAAGAACTCTATCTAATCTTCAACTAAGAAGCACAGACACTGATCTGTCCTGAATGCTTCGATGTCCTCCTCTGCTTCATGAAGTTGTGTCTATGTTTTGGAGACACTCTCCAGGGAGTATTAGACAGCTCCCCTTCACCCCAGTCCAGATGGTCTCAGGCAACCTCCACAATGCATCACAATGTTCTGGAGGTAACGAGGCTCCCAATGCACACACGTTGCCCTCGAATGGTCAGCTGGTAGAGATCTATCACGAGTCACATGCATAATCCATTCCTCATCTCCAACACCACAACCTGGTTCTTCCAAACCGCCCGAAAATAGTGGAAACAGCTCATTCTGTCAGGATGAAAGCACCGTAGCTGCTGAAAGGATAGTGGGCATTTACTGACACAATATTTCAGACACAGTTGAGTTTCAACTACAGCTAGTTGGAACCCTTTTGTAGAACATAGAACGTAGAAAGTCACAGCGTAGTACAGGCCCTTTGGCCCTTAATGTTGTGCCAACCTGTGAAATTAATCTGACGCTGATCTAACCTACACTGTTCCATTATTATCCATATGTATGTACAATGCCCTTCGGTGAGTCTACTACTGTTGTAGGCAGGCCATCCCATGCCCTTACTATGCCTTGTCATAATCTATCACCCCTCAATTTAAAGCTATGTCCCTTTGTGCTAGCATTCACCATCCAAGGAAAAAGGCTCTCATTGTTCACCCTATCTAACCCTCTGATCATCATAGATCTCAATTAAGTCACCTCTCAACCTTCTAAAGAAAACTGCCTCAGTTCCCTCAGCCTTTCCTCTTAACACTGTGCTTCCATACCAAGCAACATCCTAGTAAATCTCCTCTGAACCCTTTCCAAAGCTTTCACATCCTTTCTATAATGTGGTGATCAGAACTGTACAGAATACTCCAGGTACGGCCTTACCAATATCTTGTAAAGCTGAAATATGACCCCGTGGCTCCGAAACTCAATCCCTCTACCAATAAACACCAACACACCATATGCCTTAACAACCCTATCAACCTGGGTGGCAACTTTCAGGGATTTATGCACCTGAACACATATCTCTCTGTTCATTTACACTGCCAAGAATTTTACCATTAGCCCAGTACTCTGCATTCCTGTTACTTCTTCCGAAGTTAACTACCTCACACTTTTCTGCATTAAACTCCAATATGATGTTGGTACATCTCCATAGCGCACGCGCACACAAACACTTGCTGTAGAGATTCAGTATCCCTGGCTCACAAAGAATTCAGAGTAAATGATCTTACTTCAAACTGATACCATTCTGCAAAAAGTCTTAGAATAACTTACTTTTGGTCTTTGCTGAGCCATTAAGGTTCCTGTTCTTGAGACTGTAGCTAGAACGGTTAAAAAAAAGGTGGTCAGTGCCATTAAAATTAACTGGAAAAATAATTATTCACATACAAACAGTGAAAACAAATTTATTTTCCAGGAAAATAGATTTTCTGTTTTGCCCTTTCCTCCTTTTGTTTTTCTCCTTTCCTGGTAGTTCATCAGGCTATGCCTAGCTGGTTTACACTGTGAAATTTCCCTCCAACATCTCTGACACACAGATCTTCCCACAAATAACACATGGGAGCTCAGCAGGGGCTGGGGATAGCAAGCTCCATGCTGTATTCGGCAGTGCTGTGTCAAAGTGATTCAATTTAACATGTTTTTGTGAATCTCACAAACTTCCAGATTCGCTATTCCCGTGCTCTCCTGGCTGGACTTTCAATCCTCAACGAGGTAAAAACAATGACTGCAGATGCTGGAAACCAGATTCTGGATTAGTGGTGCTGGAAGAGCACAGCAGTTCAGGCAGCATCCAAGGAGCTTCGAAATCGACGTTTCGGGCAAAAGCCCTTCATCAGGAATAAAGGCAGTGAGCCTGAAGCGTGGAGAGATAAGCTAGAGGAGAGTGGGGGTGGGGAGAAAGTAGCATAGAGTACAATGGGTGAGTGGGGGAGGGGATGAAGGTGATAGGTCAGGGAGGAGAGGGTGGGTTCAATCCTCAACACCTCCCCACCAATAAAACTTCAGTTGATTTAATGCCCAGTCCTGTCATGTCCTTGTTGCCCTACACAGGCTTTGTATTTTGCTAATGCTTCAAATTTACACAGGAACAGGAGTAGCCATTCAGTTCCTTGAACCTGTTCTACCGTTCAATCATCCCATTCACGGCTGATCCAATAGCCTAACTTCATACCTGCCTTTGGCCCATATTCTGTAATGCCTTTGCTTGTCAAAAATTAATCTACCTCAAATTTAAAACAAACAACTGAAGAGAGTGGTTCAAACATCTGCTACCCTCTGCGTAGTAGTGTTTCCTGACATCTCTGTTGAACGGCCTGGTCCTAATTCTTAGACTATGCCCCCACTTCTAGAATAAAGTGAGGACTGCAGATGCTGGAGATCAGAGCTGAAAAATGTGTTGCTGGAAAAGTGCAGGTCAGGCAGCATCCAAGGAGCAGGAGAATCGACGTTTCGGGCATAAGCCCTTCTTCAGGAATGAGGAAGGTGTGCCAAGCAGGCTAATTTAAAAGGTAGGGAGGAGGGACTTGGGGGAGGGGCATTGGGAATGCAATAGGTGGAAGGAGGTTAAGGTGAGGGTGATAGGCCAGGAAGATGATTGCCGGTCAAGAAGGCGGTGCTAAGTCCGAGGGTTGGGACTGAGATAAGGTGGGGGGAGGGGAAATGAGGAAGCTGGAGAAATCTGCATTCATGCCTCGTGGTTGGAGGGTTCCTAGGCGGAAGATGAGGCACTCTTCCTCCAGGCGTCGTGTTGCCATGGTCTGGCGATGGAGGCGGCCAAGGACCTGCATGTCCTTGGCAGAGCGGGAGGGAGAGTTAAAGTGTTCAGCCACGAGGCGGTTGGGTTGGTTGGTGCGGGTGTCCCAGAGGTGTTCTCTGAAACGTTCCGCAAGTAGGTGGCCTGTCTCCCCAATGTAGAGGAGGCCACTTCGGGTGCAGCGGATGCAGTAAATGATGTGTATGGAGGTGCAGGTGAATTTTTGACAGATATGGAAGGGCCTTGGAGGGAAGTGAGGGGGGAGGTGTGGGCGCAAGTTTTGCATTTCTTGCGGTTGCGGGGGAAGGTGCCGGGAGTGGAGGTTGGGTTGGTGGGGGGGGTGTGGACCTGATGAGGGAGTCGCAGAGGGAGTGGTGCCCACATCTAGAATCCCAACCTTTGGAATCAGTTTATCTTTATTTACACAGTCTTTTCCTGTTAACGCCATGAAGACTTTGATCAGATCACCCCTTAACTTTTTAAGGTCTAGAGAAAACAAGCTTAATTTGTCTAATCACTCCTCAGAACTTAACCCCTGAACTCCATGTATAATTCTTGAAAATCTACAATGTACTCTAAGGCCAATATATCCTTCCTAAGATCTGCTCTCAGTACCCCATATGGGGTTTAACTTGGGTTTGTATAATGGTAGCACAACTTTTGCATCCTTATATTCCAGTACTCTAGATATAAAGGCCGGCATCCCATTTCCTCATTATTTTCTGCATCTTTTCATGGCATCTTAAAGACCTTTGCATCCGAAGCCCCAATTCTCTGGACATTCACTGTGTTTAACATCATACCAGCTCCAAAGTACCCTGCTCAATTCTTTATCCAACAAAAATAGATCACTTCATACTTGCTTATGTTGAAACCAATCTGTCAGAGTTTTGCCTATTCACCTGGTCTATCTATATCCCTTTGTAATTTTACATCATCATCTGTATGCTTAACCAAGTCATTAATAATGAATCTGAATAATAGAGATCCTTGTGGGACATCACAGGTCACATCCTGCCAGTTTGAGTACGTATCCCTTACCCCGACTTTGTCACCCGCCATTCAGTTAATTTCCCAGCAATTTGTCCTTAATTCCGTGGGATTCTACCTTAGTTAGCCATCTCTTATGTGGGACTTTATGCCTCTGGAAGTCCATATCAATAATATCCATAAACATTACCCACTACCTTTTCAAAAAATTCATGCCAGGCATGACCTACTAATCACGAATCCATGCTGGCTCGCCCTGATTAACTGAGCATTTTTAGAGGTGTTTAATCAAGGACAGGGTAATTATAGACTCCAATAACTGAGACGTGGCTTCAAGTGGACAGGGCCTGGGAAATGAATATTCAAGGCTACACATGCTATCGTAAGGACAGACTGATGGGCAGAGGGGGTGGGGTGGCCATGTTGGTAAGGGATGATATTCAGTCCCTTGCGCGGAGGGACCTAGAATCAGGGGATGTAGAGTCAGTATGGATAGAGCCGAGAAATTCTAAGGGTAAAAAGACCCTCTTGAGAGTCATCCACAGGCCCCCAAACAGTAGTCTGGATGTCGGATGCAAGTTGAATCAGGAGCTGAAATTGACCTGTCGCAAAGATGTTACTACAGTTGTTATGGGGGATTAGGATGGTATTGGACCTCGAGAGAGACTTTGTGGAGTGCCTCCGAGATGGATTCTTAGAACAGCTGGTGCTGGAGCCTACCAGAGAGAAGGCAATTCTGGATCTGGTATTGTGCAACGAGCCAGAATTGATCAGGGACCTCGAAGTGAAGGAGCCATTGGGAAGTAGTGACCATAATACAATAAGCTTCAATCTGAAATTTGAGAGGGAGAGGGTACAATCGGAAGTGACAATATTTCTGTTGAATAAAGGGAACCATGGACCTATGATGGAGGAGTTGGCCAAAGTTCAATGGTGCAATACCTTAGCAGGGATGACAGTGGAGGAACAATGGCAGATATTTCTGTGTATAATGCAGAAGATGCAGGATCAGTTCATTTGAAAAAGGAAGAAAGATCCTAGGAGGAGGCATGGGCGGCCGTGGCTGACGAGGAAAGTTAAGAAACATATAAAGTTAAAAGAGAAAAAGTATAACATAGCAAAGATAAGTGGGAAAACGGAGGACTGGGAAGCTTTTAAAGAACAGAGGATTACTAAGAAGGAAATACACACAAAAAATGAGGTATGAAGGTAAACTGACCAAAAATATAAAGGAGGATAGTAAAAGCTTTTTTAGGTATGTGAAAGGAAAAAAAATGGTTAAGACTAAAATTGGGCCCTTGAAGACAGAAATGGGAATATATTATGGGGAACAAAGAAATGGCAGAAGAATTGAATTGGTACTTCAGATCTGTGTTCACTGGGGAAGACACAAGCAATCTCCCTGAGGTAACAGCGGCTGAAGGACCTGAACTTAAGGGAATTTATATTTGCCAGGAATTGGTGTTGGAGAGACAGTTAGGTCTGAAGGTTGATAAGTCCCCGGGGCCTGATGGTCTACATCCCAGGGTACTGAAGAAGGTGGCTCGAGAAATCGTGGATGCATTGGTGATTATTTTCCAGACTTCGATAGATTCGGGATCAGTTCCTGTGGATTGGAGGGTGGCTACTGTGGTACCACTTTTTAAGAAAGGTGGGAGAGGGAAAAACAGGAAATTATAGACAGTTAGTCTGACCTCAGTGGTGGGAAAGATGCTGGAGTCTATTATAAAGGATGAAATTACGACACATCTAGATAGCAGTAACAGGATAAGTCAGAGTCAGCATGGATTTATGAAGGGGAAATCATGCTTGACTAATCTTCTGGAATTTTTTGAGGATGTAACTCTGTAGATGTAGTGTACCTGGACTTTCAAAAAGCTTTTGATAAATTCCCACATAGGAGGTTAGTGAGCAAAATTAGGGTGCATGGTATTGGGGGCAGAGTACTAACTTGGATTGAAAGTTAGTTGGCTGACAGGAAATAAAGAGTAGTGATAAACAGCTCCATTTCGGAATGGCAGGCAGTGACCAGTGGGATATCGCAGGGACCGCAGCTTTTTACAATATATACATTAGCAAATTTGCTAATGATACTAAGCTTGGTGGCAGGGTGAAATGTGAGGACGATATTAGGAGATTACAGGGTGATCTGGACAGGTTAGGCGAGTGGTCAGATGCATGGCAGATGCAGTTTAATGTGGATAAATGTATGGTTATCCACTTTGGTGGCAAGAACAGGAAGGCAGATAATCTAACTTGATTCCATTTAGGTAGTAAAGGGGCAGTACAAAGATCTGGGTGTTCTTGTACACCAGTCAATGAAGGCAAGCATGCATGTACAGCACGTAGTGAAGAAGGCTAATAGCATGCCCAAAGCGATTAAGTATAGAAGAAAAGACGTTCTTCTGCAGCTGTACAGGGCCCTGGTGAGACCGCACCTGGAGTATTGTGTGCAGTTCTGGTCTCCAAATTTGAGGAAAGACATTCTGGCTATTGAGGGAGTGCAGCGTAGGTTCACCAGGTCAATTCCTGGAATGGCGGGACTACCTTACGCTGAAGACTGGAGCGACTGGGCTTGTATACCCTTGAGTTTAGAAGACTGAGAGGGGATCTGATTGAGACATATAAGATTATTAAAGGATTGGACACTCTGGAGGCAGGAAACATGTTTCCGCTGATGGGTGAGTGCCGAACCAGAGGACACAGCTTAAAAATACGGGGTCGGCCATTTAGGACAGAGATGAGGAGAAACTTCTTCACCCAGAGAGTGGTGACTGTGGAATGCTCTTCCCCAGAGGGCAGTGGGGGCCCAGTCTCTGGATTCATTTAAGAAAGAGTTGGATAGTGGAATCAAGGGTTATGGAGATAAGACAGGAACAGGATACTGATTAAGGATGATCAGCCATGGTCATATTGAATGGTAGTGCAGGCTCGAAGGGCAGAGTAGCCTACTCCTGCACCTACTGATTATTGTCCATTTGGTCAGGTACATGAATAGGAATGGTATAAAGGTAATGGGTCAAATGCAGTTTAGTTTGGGAACTTGGTTGGAATGGACGGGTTCTGTGCTGAATTACCCAGCGTGTACAGCACAGGGAGCTCGTGTGGCCCACTTTCAGTAGTGTGTTTATGCTCCACGTAAGCTTCCTTGCACATTACCTCATCTAACCCCATAAGTACACCCTTCTATTTGTTTCTCCATCCTGCTTAGCCAGCTCTCTCTCAATTGCATCCATTTGATTGGTTTCAAATACTATTCCTGGTGGCAAATTCCACATTCCTGCCACTCTTTTGAGTCAAGAGGTTTCTCTCAAATTGAAATTTTGTTAATTGAAATCACCAGAGGTGGGCATCACTGGCGAGGCCAATATTTATTGCCTGTCCCTAGTTACCCCTGAGAAGGTAGTGCCATCATGAATCACAGCAGTCTATATGCTGTAGGAACACTCACAATGTCATTAGGAAGAGAATTCCAGGATTTTGACCGAGCGACATTGAAGGAACGGCAATATATTCCCCAGTCAGGATGGTAAGTGGCTTGGGGGGGGGGGGGGGAAACTGGCAGGTGGTGGTATTCCCATGTATCTGCTGCCCTTGTCCTTCCAGATAGAAATGGGATTGGATGGTTTTTACAGATGAGCTTACATACTTTAATGGTCTCTTGTTTTGGGACTGCCCCCTACAAGTGGATGGATATTCATAGTGTGGAAGCAGGCCATTTGGTCCATTGAATCCACAATGATCCTCCGAAGACCCACCCTGCATTTCCCATGGCCAACCCACCTAAGCCTGCACATCTCTTGATGTTATGGGCAATTTAGCATGGTCAATCCAACTAATCTGTACACCTTTGGACTGTGGGAGGAAACCGTAACACCTGGTAGAAACCCACGCAGATACAGGGAGAACGCGCAAACTCCACACAAACAGTTGCCAAGGGCAGAATCTAACTCAGGTCCCTGGCGCTGTGAGGCAGCTGTGCTAACCACTGAGCCACTGTCTCACCCTTCTCTCCTTCTAGTGTAATCATTTCACCAATTTAAAACCTCTTGTGTTGATCAAGTGTTCACTTTTCTAGAGGACAGGGTTGTTTGACTGTGGCTGTCCTGTTTCCATTCTGGTAACGGGCTTGTGAAGATTATCTTTGCAGCTTAATACTACTCCATTTCTTAAAATATGGAGATCAGATGCGTGTGGAGTTCAAGTCACAGCGTCATACCAAACACACAAGGAGGTAAAATAGGACAAGGAAATAATGCCTTGTAGTCTATCCAAAATGTGACAGATGTTTAATGCAAGTTCTATACTTCTTAAATTCCACTCACAGTGAATCGCAGTGTTCAGTTTGTTCTTTTTTTAAAAACAGCCTTACTCACCTGGGCTGCTGTTGTAATATGTATTCAAAATTAAGAAGAATCTAGATAGACTAAATGGAAAAAAAGTCTGTCTCAATCAGCCGAAAAAAAAGAGGACACAGATCAAAGGTGATTGGCAAATGGGCAATGGTGATGCAAGAAAAAAACATTTTTGTTTACACAAGTGGTTAAGGTCCACAAGGTACTGCCTGAGAGAATGATAGAGGCAGTTTCAATTGTGGCTTTTAAAATCAGAGTTGGATAAGCAGTTGAAGGTCAAAAATTGGGCCGCTATGAGGAAGCAGCAGAATGGTGGGATACGTTAAATTGCTCTTCCAGAGAGTCAGCTCAGCTACCTCAGATGGTAAAGTCACATTGAGTACGGTCTTCTATGACCCCTAGAACCACAAGAACAGTAACTATCTTCTTGTGCTTTCATGTTCCGTTTCCCCCACAAGCAATACCCATACGTTTAGCCATCTATACCTGCAAGCTTTTAGTCACATCTCCTGATAACCTCTTGCTTTAGCCATGCAGTTATTTTTGTTTGCTTTCTCGGGATAATTTTATACATTCAAGGTTTTATACAAGAGCAAGCGGTTGGTTTACATTGATCAAAAGACATTTATATTGTTTATGAAATCAATTCATATTGCTGCAACTTTCTAATATCCAATATGTAGAGATACACAACTCTAAAACCACATCATGGAGGCAGTGCTGGCCAATGCACTTCCCATATAGAGTTGTATACCATAATATTTACCTGCAAAAAGTACACTTAGCAATGGAGTTATACTATTAATGAACAGCCCTCGAATACTTGCTGGGATGGTGTCTCTGTTTTTCTCCAGAAACCCAGATGCATTGTACTGGATCTGTGGAGGAAGCATATCAGTTAACTAATTAGAAACAAATAGAAAATTATTAATAAAAAAAACTAAAAACAGTTGAAGGTTTGGTATTAAACAAAGCCAGTCACTTTGTTAAAAAAAAAATGCTCTGAAGGTTTTCCCTCACCCCGGTTTCTTCCTCCCTCCTTAAAAGTCACTGAAAAAAATGTCAACTATTCCTTTAGGATTTATTATGTTTTCACAAAATACAATCTAACAATTAAACAAAACATCCAAGGATAAAGCAAAAGTTCAAGCTAAAAACAGGTGCAATTAAATAGGACAGACTACAACATTAAAACTCAAATGATTTTATTTAATATTCACTACAATTTAGTTTTTGAATTGATTCAAGTATGTCCTGCTGGTGATGGAAATTATTCAGAAATTTCCATCCCAGGCTAAATATGAGGAAGTTTCCATGTTCAATTCATATTCGGAGTTCACTGATTCCAGTTGAGACAATTCTGGTGTACTAATACTTTTAAGTTTGCTCTTTAGACAAAAGCTCTGTTTTGGCAACATCAGGGATTCACTATTGATGGCTCTTAGTGATTCCCTACTCAGAAGGGTCAGGAGAGGGTGCAATTGGGCTGTAATACTGCATACAACCTTCTGGCCTCCCTCATTCAGGTACAAATTGGGCAAAACACCAGAGCCAACTCTAACCTATGGAACTCGACATGGTAAACACAGGACAGATGTTCCCAATGACCTGGCGTCACAGTCTAAGGCTAAGGGGTGGACTGAGACGGAGAGAAATTCTTCAGCAGAGACTGGTGTTTGAAGAAATTCTCTGTCGCAAAATGCAGTTGAGGTAAAACACTGAATGTTTTCAGGAAGGAGGAGTTCGATATAATTCTTAAGTTATGGGGAGAAAGCAGGAACAGGGTACTGAGTTGGATGATCAGCCATGATCATACTGAAGGGTGGCGCAGGATTAAAAAGCTCCGAATGGCCTACTCCTGTTTCAGTTTTCTACATTTCTCTGATCCAATGCTTTCAATAAACTAAGGAATGTTTAAAGGAGCTAGCAATGTAGAGATATACAATAACAGGACCTTTGAAGTTTAGAAAAATGTCACGGGAAAGTAATCAGTGAATAGATTTTAAACCAAGTTAATTTGGAAACTTTGTTCTCCACGTCGAAGGTGGAGTACAAAGTAATTTTGATAAGATTTATTTCCCTTTTCTCACTTGATAAAACAGCACTTGCTGAAGTCCAAGATTTGCTGCAAGGAAGGAAATGTGCAGTGATCATTGTGAACACAAAAAGAGAGTGTGCCAGAAGCAAAACACTCAACAGCTACACAGCCTGGAACTTTAATAGCATAACTTTGATCAGGCATGGAGATAAATAAATCAAAGACCTTAGGGAACCTCAAAAAAAGGATCAAATTGGTTAAACATTTAATAGTATAAAATTATTATCTCAAACAGGAAGGGTGGGAAAATGATCCTTTTTATTTAAAAAAAAATTGTTCTCAGCATTTGGCTGATGCAGTCACTGCCAATTCCTAGCTGCCTGATACTGGGACACTTCCTTGAAAGTCTGGTTTCTAGCAATCGTTGCGAAACTAATCCTGGTTGCACAGAATCTCAGAAATACTCCACACTTTCTGACTTTAGCGTTTCCAGATGTCAGTGAAGTATTTTTGGAATGTACTCACGGTTAGGAATTGTGCAATGTGACCCACAAACAATGATTAGACAAATGAGCAGACAATCTCCTTTAATAACAACGCTTAAAGCATGAATTCACCAGAAGAACTCCTCACAGTTTCGCAGAGATACGCTCTTCTCCAATCTCTACTGTTTTGCCCTAGGCCTTCTTTCCCTTTGCTCTTTCCCATTCAATCAGACTCTTCTCACCTGCCATCCTATACAAGCTGACATACAGTAACAGTAAGATAGCATGGAAACAGACCCTTCAGTCCAACTCTATCCCAATCTGACCTAGTACCATTTGCCAGCATTTGTTCCATACCCCTCAAAACCCTTCCTATTCATATACCCATCCAGATGCCTTTTAAGTGTAATTGTAACAGCCTGTAGCACTTCCTCTGGCAGCTCATTCCATATACATACCATCCTCTGCGTGAAAAAAGGTTTACACCCCCCCGACCCCATAGGTCCTTTTTAAATCTCTCACCTTAAACCTATGCCCTCTAGTTTTGGGCATATCCCACTGCACAAAGACCTTGGCTATTCACTCTATCCATGCTGCTCATGATTTTATAAACCTCTATAAAGATCACCTCTCAGCCTCCAATGCTCCAGTGAAGACGCCCTAGCCCACTCAGTCTCTCCCCATAACTGAAACTCTCCAGTCCTAGCAACATTCTTGTAAATGTTTTCTGCATCCTCTCAACTTTAACAGCATCCTTCCTATCAGAAAGGTGATCTGAATTGTACATAGTATTCTTAAAAGTGGCCTCACCAATGTCCCAACATGATATCCCAACTCCAAAACTCAATGCAATGACCAATTAAGGCAAGTGTACCAAATGCCTTCTTCACTACCCTGTCCACCTGCGACTCCACCTTCAAGGATCTACAAACCTGCATCCCTTTGTTTAGCAACACTCCCCAGGGACCTACCATTTACTGTACAAGTCCTGCCTGATTTGCCTGTCTAAAATGCAGCACCACACATTTATCTAAATTAAACACCATCGGACACCCCTTGGCCCATTGCCCATCTGATCAAGGTCCCATTGGTTGTGATAAGCTTCTTCACTGGCCACTACACCACCTATTTTCGCGACATTTGCAAACTTATTAACCATACCTCTTCTGTAGAAATCCAGTGATCTCCTTCATTATTAACAACTGCCTGGTTCAGTGGCAGCATCCTGACCAGAGCCTGATGTCACTTGAGTACATAAATCTATGCGAATACTTCAATGCGGCCTCCACAAACTGACATTTGGTGCCTCTTGCTATTCTCCCAACACCACAAAACACAACACCTGGGCTGCTACTTGTTGCCATTCGATGAACCTTGCTGTACAATAACCAGCTGATGTATCAACTTGCAACATTAACTGGCCACGCTTGAAAAGTAAATAATTGCTTGCGTAGTGCTTTAGGATTTTCAAAAAAGGGACAAACACATATTTATAAAACAGCTCTTTTCTTTAATCAGGGATCGTTCTCTTGCAGTCACTCCATGTCTTACAAGGACCAACAGATATCAACAACAACGATCTAGCCTCAAACTCTTAGCAGCACAGATCTGGAGTGGATCTGAACTTCCATTTGCCTACTGAAGGATGGGGTAGGGATAGGAACTACCTTGCAACAGGGTTAACACGCCTCCTATAAATAAATGAAAAATAAACTTCCTGTTAGCTTGCATAGAGCAAAGAACAATACAGCACAGGAACAGGCCCTTCAGCCTCCAAGCCTGTGCTGTCACAGTTTGCCCTTCTATACTAAAACTTTCTAGAATTTACAGAATCTGTATCCCTCTACTCCCTTCATATTCATGTATTCATCCAGGTGTTTCTTAAAATGTTATTATTGTGTCTGCTTCCACCATCTCCACTGGCAGCATATTCCAGGTGTGTGAAAAACTTGCCTCGCACATCTCTTAAAGAACATCCCCATCCGGCACCTTGAACTTATGCCAACTAATAATGGACCCCTTCATCTTGGGGAAAAAAAAAGCGTCACACTTTTATTAGGTCTCCTCTCAACCTCCTGCATTCCAGTGAAAACAAACCCAATCTATCCAACCCAATACCAGGCAACATCCTGGAAAACTTTTTCTGTACCTTCACCAAAGCATCCACAACCATCTGGTAGTGTGGTGACCAGAACTGTACACAATATTTTAAGTGTGGCCAAACCAAAGTTCTATAAAGCTGCAGCATAATTTGTCTATCCTTATACTCAATGCCCCTTCCAATAAAGGCAAGCATGCCATAGGCCTTTTTTACTCCCTTATCTACCTGCCTTGCTACCTTCAGTGACCTGTGGACCTGCACACCCAGATCCCTCCTATATAATCAATACTCTTAAGGATTCTGCCATTCACTGTGTAATTTCCGCCTGTACTTGGCCTTCCAAACTGCGTCACCTCACATTTGCTCAGATTAAAATCCAGCTGCCATTTTTCTACCCAGGTCTCCAACTGATCTATATCCTCTGACAATCCTTCTCACTATTCATAACTCCACCAAACTTTGTATCATCCACAAATTTTAGACCAGCTAAGTTTTCCTCCAAATCATTTTTTTGTAGACCAGAGAGCTTTAGAGACATACAGCATGGAAACAGACCCGTCGGTCCAACCAGTCCAGGCTGAACATAATCCCAAACTAAACTAGTCCCACCTGCCTGTTCCTGGCCCATATTACTCCAAGCTGGAGATGTGTTGCTGGAAAAGCGCAGCAGGTCAGGCAGCATCCAGGGAACAGGAGAATCGATGTTTCGGGCATAAGCCCTTCTTCAGGAAGGGCTTATGCCCGAAACGTCGATTCTCCTGTTCCCTGGATGCTGCCTGACCTGCTGCGCTTTTCCAGCAACACATCTCCAGCTCTGATCTCCAGCATCTGCAGACCTCACTTTCTCCCCATATTACTCCAAACCTTTCCTATTCATGTGTCAATTCAAATGCCTTTGAAACATTATAACTGTGCCCGCATTCATCACTTCCTCAGGAAGTTCATTTCACACACAAACCACCTTCTGTGTAAAACATTTGCCTCAGGTCTTTTTAAAATATCTCTCGTCACTTTAAAGATGTGCCCCCTAGTTTTGAAACGTCCCATCTTAGGAAAAAGACAATTACCATTAACTCTATTTATGCCTCTCATTATTTAATAAACTTCTATCAGATTGCTTCTTAACCTCCTGCATTCCAGTGAAAAAGAAGTCCCAGCCATCCAGCCTTTCGTTATTACACAAACTTTGACCCGGCAACATCCTGGTAAATCTCTTCTGAACCCTCTTCAGCTTGATTATACCCTTCCTATAACTGGACACACTATTCCAGAAGAGGCCTTACCAATGTCCTGTACAACCGCAACATGATTTCCCAAGCTCTTTACTCAAAGGACTGAGTAATGACGGTAAGCATGCCAAATGCCTTTTTAAACCACCTCGTCTATATGTGACGCAAACTTCAAAGAATCATATACCTGCACTCTGTTCTACTACACTACCTGAAGCCCTACTGTTAATTGTCTAAACCCTACCCTTGTTTGTTGTACCAAAATGCAATATCTTGCATTTATCCACATTGAACTCCATCTGTCCATTTTTCAGCCCACTGACCCATTTGATCAAGATCCCTTTGTAATCTTAGAAAACCTCCTTTGCTGTCTACTATACCCCCCTGCCATGCATTCTATATTCTCATCCAAATCGTTTATATAATTAATGAACAAAAGAGGACCCAGAACCGATCCCTGTGGAACACTGCTGGTCACAGGCCTCCAATCTGACAAGCAACCCTCCACTTGGCAAAAGTGAGGATGGCAGATGCTGGAAAAGCACAGCAGGTCAGGCAGCATCAAGGGAGCAGGAAAATTGATGTTTCGGGCAAAAGCCCTTCCCCGAAACATAGATTTTCCTGCTCCTCGGTTGCTCCCTGACCTGCTGTGCTTTTCCAGCACCACTCTGATCTAAATCCTCCACCATTACTCTGTTGCCTGCCGTTAAGCCACTTTTGCATCCAATTGGCAAGCTCACCTGGAATCCAATGTGACCAAACTTCAGTAATTGATCTACAGTGCAGAACCTTGTCAAAGGCCATGAACATCAGAGGTCCCAGTAAGGAGTCCTGTGGAATGTCACTAGTCACAACCCACCATCCCAAAAAGCATCCTTTCACCACTACCCTTTGTCTCCTATGTTCTGTATCCATCTTGCCAGCTCACCTCGATACAATGTGACTTCACCTCATGTACCAGACTGCCATGATGGACCTTACTGAAGGCAACATCAAGTGTTTTTCCCTCAATCATTTTCGTCACCTCCTCAAAAATCTCGAAGTTAATGAGGCATGATCTCCCCACGCAAAACCATGCTGTCTATCATGAATAAGCCCATTTGCTTCCAAATGCATATAGATCTTGCCCCTGAGAATCTTTTCAAATACTTTCCCTCCCGCCAGCAGGAGGCTCACAGGCCAGTAATTTCCAGGATTATTCCTGTTACCCTTCTTAAACAATGGGACAAACGTTGACTATTCTCCAGTCCTTTGGGACCTCAAAAAGAGGATACAAAGATGTCTGTCAATGCTCCAACAATTTGTTTAGATTTTAGATTACTTACAGTGTGGAAACAGGCCCTTCGGCCCAACAAGTCCACACCGACCCGCCGAAGCGCAACCCACCCAGACCCACTCCCCTACATTTACCCCTTCACCTAACACTAGGGGCAATTTAGCATGGCGAATTCACCTAACCTGCACATTTTTGGACTGTGGGAGGAAACCGGAGCAACTGGAGGAAACCCATGCAGACACGGGGAGAATGACTGTGTGGAATTTGCACAGTCGCCTGAGCCAGGAATTGAACCCGGGTCTCTGGCGCTGTGAGGCAGTAGTGCTAACCACTGTGCCACCGTGCCGCCCTCAATATTCTGGGATGGATCCTATCAGGACTGGGGGACTTATCTACCTTAATATTTTTTAAAGATGCAAACACCTCTTCCCTTTAATTTGAATTCGAAATTTGACACTCCCTTCCCAGAGATTATCCTCCACTAATACCTTCACTTTGTGTCAGTATTCACCAAAGTGTTTATTAGTGAGTTTTGAGAAGATTTGTACCTCAGGTTGAGGTTCTGGATGTAGGTTTGCTCGCTGAGCTGGAAGGTTTGATTTCAAACATTTCATCACCATACTAAGTAACATCTTCAGTGAGTCTCCAAATGAAGCATTGGTGGTGTAGCCTGCTTTCTATTTATATGTGTGAGTTTCCTTTGGTTGGTGATGGCATTTCCTGTGGTGACATCATTTCCTCTGGTGATGTAATTTCCTGTTCTTTTTTCTCAGGGGGTGGTAAATGGGATCCAAGTCAATGTGTTTGTTGATAGAGTTCCAGTTGGAATGCCATGCTTCTCTGAATTCTCATGCGGGTCTCCGTTTGGTTTGTCCTAGGATGGATGTGATGTCCCAGTCAAACTGGTGTCCTTCCTCATCTGTACGTAAGGATACTAGCTAAAACATCAGCTAATGAACCTGAAAGACCCTATACAGGCAACAAGCAAAACTAATGTCATTTACAAAATACCTTGCAAGAACCACCAGGATATATGAACATCAATTAGCCACAAAACACCATGACCCTCTCTCACTAATATCCTTACATATGGATGAGGAAGGACACCATTTTTACTGGGACAACACATCCATCCTAGGACAAACCAAACAGAGACACACATGAGAATTCCTAGAAGTATGGCATTCCAATTGGAACTCCATCAACAAACACATCGACTTGGATCCCATTTACCACCCCCTGAGAAAAAGAACAGGAAATTACATCACCAGAGGAAATGATGTCACCAGAGGAAATGCCATCAAACCTAAGGAAACTCATACATTTAATAGAAAGCAGGCTACATCACCAGTGCTTCATTTGGAGGCTCACTGAAGGTGTTACCTGGTATGGTGACAAAATGTCTGAAAACAAACTTTCCAGCTCATTGAGCAAACCTACATTCAAAACAAAGCATCTATTTCAGACGTCACCCACCTCTTCTGGCTCCACACATAGATTCCCCCCCTCCCCCTTTGTCCTTGGATGGGCCAATTCTTTCCCTGGTTACCCTCTTGTTTTTTATATATGTATAACAAGCCTTGGGATTCTCCTCAAATCCTGTTTGCTAATGACTTTTCATGACTTCTCTTAGCCCTTCTAATTCCTCGTTTAAGTACTTTCCTTACATATTTCACGGACTTAGTCAGTTCCCATCCTCCTAGACCTTATGTATGCATCCTTCCTCTTTTTGACCAAGGTCATAACATCCCTGGTCATCCAAGGTTCACGTAACTTGCCATATCTAGTATAGAGTCATAGAGATGTACAGCATGGAAACAGACCCATCGGTCCAACCTGTCCATGCTGACCAGATATCCCAACCCAATCTAGTCCCACCTGCCAGTACCTGACCCATTTCCCTCCAAACCCTTCCTATTCATATACCCATCCAAATGCCACTTAAATGTTGCAATTGTACCAGCCTCCATCACTTCCTCTGGCAGCTCATTCCGTACACGTACCACCCTCTGCGTGAAAAAGTTGCCCCTTAGGTCTCTTTCCTTCATTCTCTCAGAAAAGGGCTGACGCAGTTGAAACGGTTTTCAAATTCAAAGATGCTCCTGTACCTATTATCCTGGAATACTACACATGAAGATTATTAGGTGCTCTTTAAATATTTCCCTCATTAATATTACATTGTGATATGTATTCATTCTGAATGATGGGAACATTCTTCTTTAAAATAACATATGAAGTTGTCGTGGTTTGTTTCTGTGGAGGCAGAGTCAATACCAACACACTCACCAAGCAAAGTTGAAATGCATTGCTGAATTCTGCCCATGACATTCCAGACCTGTTAGGATTCCTTTTACGTTCATCAGTAGACTTCATTTTTTTGAAAATACACACAAAACACTAGCCGCAGCAAACATACCATGTAATTCCAGAGGAAAAACATACATATGTGTTCTTAATTATCAGTGAAATTGTATTATACTGAGTAACCAACCTTTTCTATTAAGGTTTCTTTATAGAAAGGAGAGTAAACTTACCTTCCCAGCATAATGTATCACTGTAAATCCTGGAGTACGACTTCTATCTATTTTGAAGTGTGGATTCCCTTTGAAACTGCTATTTAGTTTGTCCACAAAAGTCTTGTCAGTGGCCTGTCATAGTACATGAAAAGCATACCAAAATGTAATACACATGTTCCAAAACAATTTTTGAGAATTAGTAAGAATTTAAATGTTATCTAAATTCATTTCAAGTCTGCGCACACATTTAAAATGATTCAGAACTCTCTGTTCAGATTACTAAGGGAAGAAAAGGTTTGACTAAAAATCAACTGAGTCATGCCTGAATGATGTTATATCAATTCTGTCAACCAGATGCATAACACTTCATTTCTGTGGCTACTCACTAGAGGGTGGTGGGAATGTTGAATACACTGCAAGGGAGGGTAGTTGAGGAAAATCTCACAACCTTTGAAACAAACTTGAATGAGCTCTGAAACATCACAGTGTTCAAAGCTAAAGGGACAAGTGACGGTCAGTGGGATTGGGTAGATCTCAGGTAAACTTTTGCCATTGCAACCTTGCTTGGGCAAAGGACCTCTCTGTACTGTATGATTCTATGATTACAACCTGTCTTTCAGCGAAAACTAAACATCTTAATTCTGCTTAACAGCTGAGCCAGAATTGCAGTTTCTGTATCAAAATGAACCCACTTCAATGAAATGCAGATGCAACATCACTGATAGTTCCAACTTGAACAGGAAGATCCCGTGTTTAATCACTAGTCTGCACTGCCCCAATCCTGGGCTTATTGAAGTGTCAAAAAGGCACTTGTCCAGCCCGGAATTTCAATCTCTGTTGGAGATGGCTTTGTACAGGCATGAAGCCACGATAGGATAGTTACTGGCTATGATGACTTTATAACTGAATAGTATGCTGGAACGTATTGTTTAAACTCAATGATCAAGAATGATCTGTTCAGCAAGGTACTAGAGAGGAACTGGCAGCCACTGAGTTATTGGAGAGACTCAGTTTCAGCATAGTGAGGACACAGCAAAAAATTTGCACTCCCTTCCACTGGTGAGTTTCTAACCAGTCAGTTAAACAGATGGTAAATAACGAGTTGGCACTGTGCAAATTCCTTTAACAGAAAATCTTACCACATACTCCATCATACTTCACCACTCTTGGGAGAGACGTGAGAATGACGTGCAGTGTATGTGTGTGTTTGGGTGTGCCATAACAATGCTAGAGTGCAGCTGAAAGTTTAATCCTTTCAAAAATAGGTTTTATAAGGTGAGTTGATATTTTATAGCTAATACTCAAAACCAACAACAGCCCAAGGGTTGAATTAGGCATTTCCAGTTTTGAGATCAGGCATGTAATCCAAAACATGTCAAAGAATGCAGTTCCATCCAATCAACTGCTTCCTTCACAGTTACTTGGTGATGGTCTTGGGACTTTATCCCTAAAAGCACTGCGGGTGCCTGAACACCAAGCAGACTGCAATGGTTCAGGAAGGCAATTCACCACAACCCACTCCAAGGCAATTAGGGATGGCCAATACATACTTGCCCACCCAGTGAAGCCATATCCTCTGAACAAATTACAAAATACCTAACCCCCAAGGATGCAGAGGAATTTGGGATAAACAAAAAACAGGCAACATGGGTGATGTGATTGTGAAACACGCACAATAATAAGGAAAACAGCCTGGCCCCACAACATCACTGCTCGTCCTGAAGCTGTGCAAAGCTCCCTTATTCCTGCCTTGGTATCTCAACCAGATGCCTTACAACGTCTCAAAGTGCACCAAAGGGTCAAGGGGAGTAAAAAGGACCGAGTTACGATATTTGAAAAATTTATAAAACAGATCGATTTTCTGAAGAAACCACCGTTACATGGTTTTTAATTTTCATTAAAACTCAGGTGGTAGCTTGACAGCTGAAAGACAGACTGGAGGCAGGAAGGGTTCACTCTTGCAGCCTAAACAATCCACGTCTCAAAACCCTCCACCATTTTCAAGTGAAATTTTGAGGGGGAAGGACAGAAAGGGAAGAAATGTAGGAAGCTTTGGAGTGGTTACATTTGTTTAACTTCAGTTTTAATCTGATACTACCACATTAGCTAATATAGAAATCAAACCGACTCATTTAATGTCTTAAATGGGATCCGATACATTTCCAAAAACTCAGACTGCATTATGCCAGAGTTCACAGGGTCTCACCCGACAGAAACAAGGAGGACTTCCAAAGGCAAAAGCTGCAGTCTCAGTAAACAAGAAGCTCCAGCACTTACAGGAGGAAGACCAGGAGCCATTTGAACAAACACACTGAGCTCCGAGTGCAGTTCAAAGTTAAAAAAAAAACAGATGAGTGGATATGTTACAGCATCGGTTTGTTAAGAATAATCTTGTTTCTTACTAAGGGCAGCAGAGTGGCTCAGTGGTTAGCAGTGTTTGTGGGGGGCAGGGGTGATGATGGGAAGGTTTAGCTGGAGAAACATATTGAGCAGAAGGAAAAAAAATTGAGTTAGGGAGGGGGCTGGTAAAAAGACAAGGAGACTTCATTCTGGCTTTTGTAAATCTTGGGATTAATTTTGAACTTCAAATCTAATGAAAGCTCATTAATCCAGATCTTTTTCACTGCTTTTCTCTCCAGAGCTGTACCTAAAGCTATTGTCTGCACTGCAGATTGTCAGCACCTGCAGTACTTTGCTCCAGAATAATTACTGCGTCTAAAATGTTACCAATAAACCTTTTCAATGCTTACCTGTGGAAATGCACTTTGTTCATCCAACAGAGAAAACACACCAAGGGGTCTTGCTAAAAAAAGATCCTATGGACAGGAAATTTACACATCAATAGAACAGAACAGAACACAAATGCCAATAAATCTAGACACATTTGTAAATGTCAGTCTGTTTTGTTCTTACCAATATTGATTTGTTGTCCTTATAAGTTATAGTTTCCCACTCAAGTCCTTCTTCCTTGTACTCCTTTTGCTGCATTATAAATATGTGCTGCAGAGCAAAAAAAAACATTTCATGTAGGTTTTTCATTTAAAAGGAAGAGTCATGGGGATGTACAGCATGGAAATAGACCCTTCCGTCCAATTTGTCCATGCTGACCAGATATCCTAAATTCGTCTAGTCCCATTTGCCAGCATTTAGCCCACATCCCTCTAAACCCTTCCTATTCATCTATCTATCCAAATGCCTTTTAACTGTTGTAATTGTACCAGCATCCACCACTTCCTGTGGCAGTTCAGTCCATAAACGCACTACCCTCTGAAAAAGTTGCTCCTTAGGTCCCTTTAAATCTTTCCCCTCTCACCCTAAACCTCTGCCTTCTAGCTTTGGACTCTCCCATCCTAGGGTAAAGACCTTGTCTATTTACCCTAGCAACGCCAGTCATGATTTTATAAACCTCTAAAGTCACCACTGAGTCTCTGACACTCCAGCCTGTTCAGCCTCTCCCTATAGCTCAAACCCTCCAACCCTGGCAACTACTTTGTAAATCTTTTCTGACCCCTTTCAGGTTTCACAACATCCTTCCGATAAGAGGAGACCAGAATTGCACACTGTATTCCAAAACTGGCCTAACCAATGTCATGGACAGCCACAACATGACCTCCTAACTACTAGATTCAATGTACCGACCAATAAAGGCAAGCATACTAGACACCTTCTTTACCATCCTGTCTACCTGGAACACCACTTTCAAGGAACTATGAAACTGCACTCCAAGGCTTTTCAGACTGAAGACCTGTGACCAGTGGTAGGCCACAAAGATCAGTGCTGGGTCCACTGCTTTTCAACATCTATGTTCATATCCAAGTCATTTATATATGGAGGTATGGTTAGTAATCTGCAGATGACACTAAAATAGGAGGTGCACTGGACAGTGAAGGTGGTTACCTCAGAGTACAACAGAATCTTGATCGGATGCCGAGGACTGTCAGATGGTGTTTAATTTAGATATTTCATTTAGACAAGTGTGAGGTGCTGCAATTTGGAAAGGAAAATTAGGGCGAGAACATTTACAGGTAAAGTCCTGTTAGAGTTTTGCTGAACTGTGATACAATATAAAAGAGGAAGGACCAAAGTCTCTCTCACACATAATTCAAAGAAAAGGCAAAAAGTATCTAGTCACCTACATATATCCACATTTCATATTCCAAATCAATATCTCATGCAAGGCAATTGACATTTGGTGCTTGGAATGGAGTGACATACTCGTGTGTGTTGTGGCTACTGAATCGTATATCCATGACAGTATTGTCAAGATTAATTAGGAATCAAATGACAAGGTGGGGCAGCAATCAACCAGGAAGAGAACTAAGGAGGCTAAGCAGAATTTGATGGAATTCAAAGGATGGAGTGGTGACCCATAAGCTAGTTGTAGATCAGATGCACAGAACCTGCCGATCAAACATGACCAATCAAATAGAGGCTGACAGTGCTTGCATGGTGAAAAGACCATTGAGTTTGAGTATTTCCAAGAAGAGCTTCATGTGGTGAAGGCAAGACCTGGTGAAGAATGAATCTATGAACTGAGGTCATTGGATAAAGTGGCCATTGGAGAATCAAAGTCAAGGTCAGTGCCATCAGACATGAGCAAGACAATGAAACCTGTTCGGTGCAGCAATATACAAAATTCTGTTTCATCATCAGCAGTAAATCCATCATGGGGAAGGCAATGAAAAGTTACTGATTAAACATAATGAAGTAGGGCTGGGGCATTCAGTTGTAAGTAAATTGTCATGGTGTGATTAGTCATAATTAGTCTCAAACAAACTCTCTACACAGAAGATTTCTCTTCACAAAGGTAGGCCCCTTCAAAATTTAATTAAGTTTCTTTCCACCTTCCCTCTCTCCCCCCCCCCCCCCCAAACAAACTATTTTACTGTAATGTCAGAACTCAAGAGTAAGGAGGAACAGGCCATTTAGCTCCTTAAACCTGCCATGCCCGCTATGGCTGATCTGATTTTAGCCTTAGCCCACTTTTCTGCATACCTCCAATGTCCTCAGACTTTTGTTAGTCAACAAAATTATTTCTGCCTTTAAAAAATAATTAATAGCCTTGTCCACATCAATCTTTGGGGAATAAAGGTCCACGGACCCCTAACAATCAGGACAAAATTCTTATTTCCACCTCAAAAAGAGAGATCTTGGGATTAGAATAGATACCTGGTTATTTTTGACCAATGCAGACTCATTGAGCAGAGAGATTTTTTTCAGTGCTGTAGACCTCTATGATCTCTTATTTTTAGATACGTTCTCTAATTCCTGACTTTCCCACAGGAGATGACAAGCTCTCTGAATCTGTCCTGTCCGATCCACATCTCTATCTTCTGTTTCAATAAAATCACCTCTTATTATTTTGAGCTCGGAGTTCAGACCCAGCTTTAATCTAATAATCTTTCCCAGGTAGACAATCCTGGGATAATCCCCTAAACCCAAGAAAATCAAAAATTCTTTTTTCCTGTCTCTTAAATCCTAAATGTCTTCATTTCACGTTTGTTACAGAATTGAAATCTCAGAATCTGAAAGCCTTTTACATCATCCCTTTATGCTCCTAACCCTGTAAAACCTAAACCTCAAGCCTGAGCCCAACTCGTTTAACATTAAAAACGGAATCAACTTGCATCATCTTTTCAGGTAGGTCACCCCAGATCCCAACAACTCAGTGAAAACATATTTATCATCCCTTTTAGGTTTTTTTTCCCTCCAATATGTTTGAATCAATGATCTTTAGTTTATAATCCATCTGCCCCTCATTTCCTCCACAAAAATCTTTCAATCAACATGCAAACCTCTCCTGGGTCACTTCCTAACCTTCTCCATTCTAAAAATAAGAGTCCATTCAACCTCTCCTTGGGATGAGAGTTAGAAGACACCGTGTTCCCTGTACCTTTGGTTAAAGTGATAAGGAGATCCTGCCCATGAGCCCTGCCCAACAGCAATTTAACACTGGGAGCAGTGTTGATAGTTGAAGGCAGGTCAAGACAAGCCACCCGTTGGATTGTCTTCAAATTGTACATAATGGAGTGTAAAATGCAGCCTTTTGTAGTTGAACTTCCTCATATTTGCTAACCCCCTGGTAGACTTCCACGATACCATAATATCTTGTATGATATGTTTCACTAAGGATTATCCATAATGCTCCAGGAGCCCAGAAAGATCTAGTGATCTCTTTGATGACAATTTCTTCTAAAGGCAGTATAAATCTGTTTATTTCAGAGTATTGTCAGTTAGCACAGGATTTGTGATGGACAGGAGTGAGGGTGTGGGAAGAGCACAGGAACATGTGACTGGCATTTTGGTGGCTGTGTTAACTTGTGACCTTGTTATTAGGATCTTGTGTATGTGGCAATCTGAAAGGTAACACCAGTAAAATCAATTCAATTACTTTCCCACTGATTGCAGTACATTCTGTGAATTATCGTAGAATCACTAATTGCGACACTGATAATTTCTCTATCATTACTATTACAAAATCTGGCCCATAATGGCAGCTATTAACATGGGTATACTGCAAGCAAACATAATGCTTCATCACAAGTTTATGACTGTATAAACCTGTTTTATATGTGCTATAATTTAATACGCAATGAAGCTTATTTATTTTTCCCCATTCGTAGTATTACTTTCTCACATATAATTCTAGAACTTTTAAGCAAACCTCAATACTTGATTTCTTATGGTTTTGTTAAGTGATAAATTCTATAAGATCTTTTGCATTCCTGAGAAATAAAGGAGCTCTTAGTATGAGCTATAGGGGCATTCCTGCCACCAAAACATTCTTGAAAGGCAGACATATTGTGTATGAGAAATCATTAATTCCTTTACAAAATTCTAGAAACCATTTTATTGACTTTTTGCAGTTTGACATGAGTATTGCAATTTTTAATATGTAGGAATAACTGGCCAGAAGCAATTCTATTTTTCATGCTGAGGTATTTAAAACCAGACATGTCCTCTCGTAGCTGCGTTTTAAAATTGATGTTTACTTACATGATTGAAGAAATACTGAAGCTGTTCATTTGCCAAGTTAATACACATCTGTTCATATCGGTTCACTGCAAAGTTTTCAAATCCAAAAATATCTAGTATACCTAAAAAAAAATCCAAAAATACACTTTGCAACCAACATTGATAATTTAAATGTAGGGAGGTGTTTTTAGTAGGTGGTATCACAAGAAATGCACATTCCCAATTACATTATTACTTTTCCCAAAAACAAAAGGGCAAAACATTCAAAACGGCAAAATACTGACTTTTCTTTTTATTCATTCATGGCATATGGACATCACTGGCTAGGCCAGCATTTTTTAATCCATTCCTAATTGCCCTTAGGGCAACTTAGAATTAACCACAATGTGGGGGTCAGGAGTCACATGCAGGCCAGACTGGGTAAGGATGACAGTTTTTCTTCCCTGAAGGCCATTAGTGAGCCAAATGGGTTTTTACAACAATCAATAGTGATTATATGGCCAAAGTAGTTTAGCTTTTTTGCATTCCAGACTTTCATTGAATACAAACATCACCATCTTTGAATTTGAACCATGGGGCATTTGAACCCATGTCCCAGAACATTAACCTTGGGTTTGGGATTACTAGTCAAGTGACATTAATACGACACTACCATCTTCGCTCATGGCCAGGCAGATTTAACTGGTATTGACACATGCACCAGTAATTTTAGAAAGCATAGGACAATATTTCCACTATACAGTTTAACCCACCATGATTTAGAAAGGAGAGACAGTATTACATACCTATCTCCTGGAGTTCTGTAGTACACACATCTTCCTTTGGAGCCAGAAGCTGGTTGACTTTGCTGACTATCCAACCAAACACTCGGCCATAAGCAACTTTAGCAATAGAGTCTCTGGCATCTGAAATCATATTCCAAACAGACATTAAAAAGAAACATAACCAATCGCCAGTGGTCCCAAATCATGGTCTGTACTTCCATTTCACTGATCAATGTGTTGATCTACAAGGATATTACAGATCCAACATAGAATTCAGAAACTTTTATTTATGCAGCTCTTTCATCGATTCTGAAGAAGGGTCACTGGACCTGAAATGTTAATTCTGCTTTCTCTCCACAGATGCTACCAGACCTGCTGAGATTTTCTAGCAATTTTTGTTTTTGTCTCTTGAACTCCTGAATTCTGCCTAAAACCTTCCACATTTCCCAACTCCCTATCCTCTTCAAAATTCAGCTCTTTGACTAAACCTTTTCTTACTGCCAGCCTCTTTGTTCACAGTTTTAAAAAAAAATGTGACGCAACGTGAAAAAACCCTTCCATGTTAAAGTTACAACACTGATACATTTTCTGACGATGTTGAAAATTGCGCAGGTAAAAAGTAGGACAAATCCAACTTGCCAATTACCTCCCAATCAGTCTACTGTCAATCATCAGTAAAGTGATGGAAGGTGCCATCAAGCAGCACTTGCTCAGCAATGCCCAGTTTGGGTTATCCCAGGGCCACACAGCCCCTGACCTCAAACATCAAAGAACAAATTAAAGTCCAGAAGGGAGGTGAGAGAGAGTGACTGCTGCCAGTACGAAGGGTGTATATGATGGACTGTGGTGTCAATGAGTTCCAGCAAAACTGGAATCATTCTTGGTCAGTCATCTCATCTCCAGGAAATCTCTGCAGGAATTCCTCAGGGTAGTGTCCTAGGCCCAAACATTATCATCAGTGACCTTCCTCCATCATAAAAGGTCAGAAGTGGGGATGCTTGTTGATGATTGCACAATGTTCAGCACCATTCAGATATCCTTCAGAATCGGAGTCGTCACAGGTCCAAACGCAACAAAACCTGGACTTGGTTTGCACTGAACGTCTGCAAGTTCCCCTCTGTGGTGTAAAATTCCAAGCAGTGGAATGTGGTGAAACGGTTAAAAAATTATGTCCCAATACATGTGTGAATCTAACCGGAATGGAGGTGTTGCTTAGTCCCGTGTGAATCTTCTTATCTGTATGTAACCAGAATGGAATGTGTTTTTTAGCCTTGCTCTGCTGTTCACATGAATGTTTATATCTGGAAGGGAGTATATCAGCTGGAAAAGTCTCCAGTTCGGTGAGTCTGCTCCGGGGTTACGTTTAACCGCCGAGCGTGGGTTGTTGGCAACCGCTCTACGAGAACTGACGGCTCCCAGTTTTTGTAACATGTAGAGTGAGTATAAGCCAGACCCGTTGTGCGACACTGCGGGGAATAAAATGCCCATATTCTAGCAGTCTCGCCTCTTGGTCGTTTGTTCTGTGTCAGACTACTCTCCTACGAACCTGACCTTGAGAATTTTTTAAAACACCCTCCAAGCCACTCAACATCCTGATTTGGAAACAGATCGCCGTTCCTTCAGTGTCACTGGAACTCCATCTTTAATGGCAATGTAGATCTCCTTGGACTGCAACCATTCAAAAGGGCTGCTCAGCAACACCTCAGGGGCAATTAATACTGGCCAAACCAGTGACACCACAACCCATGAATGATTAAAAAGAAACACTACTTCTGAGTTTTCTGCTGAGCAGCAGGTAAACTCAGAGCTGAAAACTCCTCTGCGGCAGAGAGCCATCCCAGCTGGTACGGGGACTGAACTTTATGCTGTTGGCATCAAACTGATCCACACCAGCTATCTGGCCAAATGACCTGTATGGAGTCAAAGCTTGGCACTTTTACAATTTTACTTTCCTATTGGAGCCATGAGCAATGGACTCTGATGGCAAAGCCTTCCAATTTCTTTCCATCACATGGCTGACCAGGAATCTCCCTCCTCTTACTGCCTACGATTAGCGCATGCAGGAACAATTTGCACTCCACCAGTCTGGCTGCATTATGGACACCTTCCTTACCCATGAAGCTTTCAGTAAGATTTGAACCCAGAGCTTCTGACATAGAGCAAGAGGCATTACCCAGTGCACCATAAGACCTCTATTCAACACAAAATACATGCAGCTGATGCAGAGGTTGCTGTTCTCTTGCTGCTGTAGTTATTTAAAACCTGCTACATTTCTTCTCTCAGTTCTGACAATAGATCAAGTGGAAATGTCAACTCTGCCTGACCTACTGGGTGCGTCCAGCATTTTGTTTTTAATGTCAGACTTCCAGCATCCACAGTTTGCTTTTGTTTTGTGATGCTGTGAAAATGACTTCAGTAAATGGTTGCAGTGCATTAAGACAGTACAATCCTTACCATGAAAAGTTGTAATGAGAATGGATGTGAAGAGGTAGACATGTCAATAAACTGAGCTGTTTGGTTAAGTAGGTTGGTGCCAGGTTTCTGGGATGTTGAGAGTTTAAATCAATCCCTTTACTTGATACTTAGGAGATAGGATAATAAGAGGTAGGAGGTGGATTATTATTTGTGGCGTCCCCAGCTCACATTGAACACTGGCAAGTTCGTTGTCCAAAAAGGCATGGCAAGAGCCACAGCAAGAAAGACTGCTCCGCTGATGCTTATTTGCCAGTGAAAGAGTTGCTGAAGAGGATACAAAAGCAGCAATATTGTTTCGTTTGGCTGCTTCCTAACACAAAGTGAACTCATCTGAGGACATTTCTTTCAACACAAGCCAATAACTGAATCTAGGTCCTTTTATTTTCTACATGGCTTACATTCTCCTTTGCTCAAAAGATTAAATAATTGAGTAGGAAGCAGCTTTTCAGAATTAAAAACTTATTCAGTAATCTAATTCAAGGATATTACCAGACTGTGTCATATCAAAATACCCACATTTAAACTGCAGTTTACTACAGCTGAAAACCCTGCCGAATGCTGCCAGTTTAAAACATTTGTTCCTACCTTCAGCTTGCTGCTTGCTGTGATACCGTTGAATGGATTCGCCTCGAGTTACTGCCATTGTGCAAATCAAGCACTTTAACAGTTCTTCCTCCTCAACACCAAACTGACCCTGTTGAATTTAATAATAGAGTATCATTCAGGATAGTCAGATCAAATAAAACAGGGATGAATTCTGCTCAGCATCAGCTGAATTGTTGAAGTCAGTACCAGTATATCCTGTTGCTCTTCTTCCTACCATGCTTCGACATATAAATTTATATCTGGTAAACATACATTCCTGTGTAATTCATACAATTCCATGTTAAATTGTTTTTTTTAAAAACTTCTCTACCGAAATTACAAAATTGATACCATCAATTCATACCACTTGGCCACACAAGTACATATTTTCCACTTCACCACCCACTTCCCATGTTCCAGCAATAACTAGAGACTCCTACTTCTAGGTTTCCTTTCTTCAGCTGCCTTTGAAAACAATTGACTGAATTTGGAAATATTAATGTGATTTTTCATTCTAGTCCTGTCAGGATAATGCTTAGATTTGTGACCCTAAAATGACTGGTCTTCTAATCTCGGTACTTAACTTTTTTTTAAAAAACAGGAAGGTGGTCTAAGGGCACAGCAGGGGTGTGGGAAGTAGACAGAAGCTATCCTAGCCTTCTCCTGGCTAGCCACCTCCATAAAATTGAGCTTACCTAAAATTCTGAAGTCTAAACCCCACACCAAATCCCATTCACTCCATCAAACCTACATTTGCTGACTACATTGTCTCCTAGTGTGGCAATCAACGTAATACTCCCCATTTTAAAATTCTTTGCTTTCAAATTGCTATCTGTCCTCACTTCGTAGCATCTTTAGACATTTCTCAAGTCTCCTGTAACCTTCCACTTTTCCAATTCCTTGTTTACACTGCTTTATGGTTATGGTCTTGTCTTCACCTCACAAATATTTTTATAGAATCCCTCCAGTGTGGGAAACAGGCTGCTAAGACTACAAGTCCACACTGACTCGCCAAAGAGCATCCCACCCAGACTCAACCCTCTCCTCTATCCCTGTAACCTTGCATTTCCCATGGCTAGCCCACCCAACCTACACATCCCTGGTCACTATGGCTATACTAAATTGCCCAATCTACTTAACCTACGCATCTTTGGACTGCAGGAGGAAACCCACGTGGACACTGGGAGAACGTACAAACTCCACACGGACAGTTGCTTGAGACTGGAATTGAACCCGGGTTCCTGGCATCATGAGGCAGCAGTGTTAAACACTGAGCTACCATTCCATAATTAAAATGCACTGCTTTGACAAACCTGTCCAAATGTTTCATATAGTTTTGTGACAGATGTTTTCAGATAATGCCCTTGTGAAGCATTTTGGAATATCTTACTATTTTAGGTGGTGTATAAATAAAAGTGGTTCTGAAAGTATGATAGAAAGAAAAGGAAGGTTGATTTGTTTGCAAAGTGTCATTCAATTAGCCGTCAAACAGATGGATGCAGAAGCATCAACTGCCAATATTACTTTAGTAAAGGTTGAGAAAATTAAAAAACAAAAAATAAAAATCAGCAAGTGCTGACTAGTCGCTTTGGTAAGGTCATTGTATTTTTGTTGTATGTTTCTGATCATTGTCCTTGCCATGGCGCCAGTGAAGGGAGGGTAGATATTCATTACACTGAATGCATTCATACATTGTGTTCATTTGTGGATTGCTTTCAACAGCTCACTAGATAATGACAATGAAAACACTAAAGTTAAGGAAGGACACCTTGACTTTACAATGCAAAGAAAATAATAGAAGTTTACGGTTTCACAGAAATGGTATGCCAGTTAACTTATATTGAATACTCGGCTAATTTTATATTTTAAAAAACTAGCACGTTCCAGAGCCCATTTACATTTGTGAGGAAATAGGTAATTGTTTTGCTGTCCTATGAGAAATGTATCTTGCTTTAGAATAAGTAAAAAAATTGACAAAAACCTATATTACTTCTTTAATAACTGATTACTGATTCAGAGAATGGAGAGTGAAATTTAGTTAATGATTCAAAAGAAAAACACAGACCTTTGATGTACTGTTATCCTCTGTATTTATTGAGAGCAGGCAAATGAGACGGGCATTAAGAGCCTCCACCATGTGGATGAGCAAGTGATGTTTCTAATCAATACTGACATACTAAGGAGAATATTTCCTGATCAATGTGTTTTTAGTTCAGATTTTGGTGTCAGTTTTTATCTTTTTTATCAAAGTGAAGACAGAATTCAAGATTAGGCTGGAAAAAGGCAACATCCTGGTAGTTACGATGGAAATGGTAAGGGTTGTGGGACAGGGGATGAATGGTAAGATGGGGTGATCGACAGTGGGAAGTGTCACCATCTCTGGGCCTGAAGCTCCAGATTAGAGTCTCCTGTTATGACTTGTTGACCTTGGAAAATAGGTTGACTGCCTTTCTGAATTCTTTCAATATGCCAGGAATGCCTCCCAGTCAGCCCTCCTGCAGATAGCAATGGCAAGCCACCTCAGCGCTTTGCCAGTAAGCATGGACCAATCCAGTGGATGTCCATGACCCAACCCTAGGAAACATGGGCAGGAAAGACGACAGACAATAGAATGGGAAATAGGAGAGCAGGCATAGCTGAAGTATCCTTGGTAAAATGGTCAGAGTTCTGGAACTGGTTGTCACAGATTCTCTTGCTTTTCCCCCTTTTGTTGTTGCCAATGGCAGTAAAGGGCCATCCCTCAAAGTGAGTTTGGTAGCATGCAGCTGATGTCAATAAACCAGATACCAACTTTGGGTTGGGGGTGGTACAGCATGGTTCCTCTGGAATAGTCCAAGCAGCAGAAGCACTATTTGTAAATGGCAATTGTTTGCTTGACAATTTCCCTAAAGGCAGGTAGCTCCAAAGGTAAATTTGCTCTGAGAGATACTCTGAATGCAGTCACATCCTAACAAAAGTATGAATTAAAGGCAATGATGTGCAAGACATTGATTTCAATACAGAACAAAAGGATGAAGGATTCATAAAGCCGGCCCATTTCTGAAACAAAATGGAATTGTTGATTATGAAAGAACAAAATTGCTGAGATAGGAATATTTTATAAGCTTCAATTTATAGCAATTCCATTCTTGATATTTCCAGATTTAACATATGTAAAAAAATCAGAGTTATTACTATTCTGTAAAAATCATCCTCACACGTGGGAAATTCAAATTCCTTTAGCTTCTTTGTTTTAATTCAGTTGAATTCCATATCAAATGTAAACTTACTGCTGCAGCTTTCAGCCATCCCTTTGACTGATCTGTTACTTTAAGGATACCATTCTCTTGAGGCTCATAAATGATATTGCCCAATGACAGGATTCCTGCCAGTATTGTCATCATGTCGACCTGCTCCTATAATGAAAATGGTGAAGAAGAGTCAGATTATTTGTAAACTGACAAAATGGTACAAGATAACCACTTTCCACTACAAGCCAATGTGATGTTATATAGTCTGCTCTTAACCATGACAAGTTGTGGTACACATTGGCATTGGTTTAATTTTCATAGTAGTATAAAGCAGAGTGACATTAATCTTCTAAATGTTCTGTTATAGTCACTTTCAGTTTCAATAATAAATAAATGTATGCTTTTGGCATATCTATACTCTAAAACAAAACATAAATACACTCCAGCTCTATGTCAATTCATTGCTTTGGCAAATTGTGGAAATAAGAATTAGAATTTAAATAATCAAACAAATAATCCATATCAACATATTTTCTCTTTCTGCACAACCAACAAGGCGCTCTCTTGTGACAAATCACTTAAAAATTATAACTCCAGATAAAATGTTCTATGGGTGTGGATTGAGAGTGAGCAAGAGAACATTCAGTTCTCTCATCTCCCTTCAGTTCTTCTCACACAGTTACCCTTTGATATGAAGAGACCACTTATTTTGAGCATGTGCCCAATGGGGAGGAGAGCTTAAGCAAAATTTTAATGACTTAGCAGTTTCTGATAATTACATCTAAGTACATTAAGCACAATTAACAAAAACCATTGTTGACTAGTTTGCAAAGACATGTTGATATTTTGTGTACTTATGTCATGCTGTCACATGAAGGCCATTCTCAGTTTAAATATGCCTTGTTTTCACATTTGCACTAAAAGCTAGCCATTTGTGAGGTGAGTCAATGACCTGAACTAGCAATTGAGCGATAGGAAGATGCAATTACTCAGGGAGAAGAATTCTGACTGAAGACATCCTTTCTGGGCAAAACAAGGATTGTTCTGAAATAGAATTAGAATAAACACACACATTTGTCAGAATAGGTCATTAACAGGCTAACCATGTGCGCTTCCAAAATACACAAGTTACATCCATTATACAACCTGACAGTAGGATAGGACTGCATGTAGGTGCTCTTATATAGCAATTGTGAGATTGATAACCAACTAAATGATCTAATTTAAAGCATTGTCTTACGTGACAAGTTACTAGGATCAGCAAGTCTAGGGAACCACAGGCCTCTAGGATATTGCTGCTGGGTAATATGTTCAGTAACAGGAAGAAACGCAGAGAGTCTGTTGAAGGATGAACCATTTGGTAACGAGCTCACGGACACAGGCTCTCATCAAGAAACTGATGTGTGCATACATGCTATCACTTCGAGTGTTAATAATAGATTATTACTTAGTCAAAATTGTATCGACAGCTTTTTGGTCATACTATTGATTCTTAGTGTGTGGTAAGGATCTTCGAGTATAGCGGGATCGCTGTTTACAAATCTTAGATTTCTGTAACATTAAGACTACTTCTCAAATACAAAATCAGCTATAATCAAAATACCTGTTAATTCCATAAAACAAAGAACATTTTTGTCAGTCTTTATTTTAAATCACCTGATTTTTCTCTACTGTGCACACAGCAATGGGTGCCAACTCCATTCTTTCACTCATTCACATAGAGAAGACCATACTTTGAATTAGTCCCATAACTTGTGTATCTTGAAAGAAAGGCATATTTTGCTGATGCTTTTTGTCTTGCACTCATCAGGACATTTTGCAAGAATACCAATTCAAAAGGAAAAAAAAATTAGACAGCATGAACAGTGACTGCCAGTGGGTTAGCAACTAAGCCCATTTAGAATGGTCAGTCAGGTTCACAATGTGATGCACTTTCATCTATTGGAAGCTACATAGTATAGTACCCTGTTGTTTTATAAACAGGAGGAACAAAACAAACTGTTTCAACTCAACAAAATAGGTTCATTTCTCAAGGCAATGCCATGGCCAAATCGGAGTCAACCTACCTGGATTAATTTTAATTTTAAAAAGCCTTACAAGTTAGGTGTCAATCAGAATTAATGTGTACAATCTCCGATGGCAAAGATGCTACCAAACAAACAGAGTCAATGTGGCAACTGATTGACAATCTTCTCATGTAGTGTAACTATTTGTCTTCTCCCATGAACTGGTATTTTTATGAAATGTCTCAATGAGTACAAGCCAAAAAACTTTGAAATTATGTGCTTTTTCTCCCCCAAGTTCAACTTGACCAAATATAGATATTACAAGGCAAACTCACACCAGGGAAGATAATGTTGCCCATGGTGTCACTGGGTCAAAGTCCTGGAACTTACGCCATAACAGCACTGTGATTCTACTTACAGGAAACGGTCAGCATTGTTTGAAGGCCGTGACTCAACATGACCTTCTCAAGAGTAACAAGGATGGGCAACATTTGCTGCTTCATCCAATGATACCACATCCAATGAATGAATGAAAAGAAATACCGAGAATAACATCACAGATCTTGGATTTGGATACACCCAGTTTACTTGATCACCACATATATGTGCATTTTAACAACTGAATTACAGTTCAGAGGTTTTGGAAAATACAGCTATTTACCTGCTCTAAAAAGCCAACCATATCCAGGGCATTGCACACTTCATTATATTTCTTGCTCCATTGCTTGATGGTTTCCACTGCACCATATTTGTGATTTAAGTACCTAGAAAAGTTTTGGATTGTGGTATAATGGTAGGAAGGAAAGAAAGCAAAAATTACATATTATTTCCATGATTTGGAGATGTTGGTATTGGACTGGGGTGAACAAAGATAAGAATCACACAATACCACTAGCTTTCAGAGCGCTGCTCCTTCATCAGGTGGTTGTGGAGGATAAGATCCTAAGACCCACAATTTATAGCAAAAGTTTACAGTGTGATGTAACTGAAATTATATACTGAAAAAGACTTGGATTGGTTGTTATGAGACTTAAACTTTTGCAATAAATGCTGTCTTACGATTTTATACCCCACAACTACCTGCTGAAGGAGCAGCGATCCAAACTCTAGTGCTTCCAAATAAACCTGTTGGACTATAACCTCGTGTTGTGATTTTTAAAATTATTTCCATTTTGCATATTCTATTATCCACATAACAGTTCAAGCCAAAAGGTATAATGAAGCCAAAACAGAAATTACTGGAAAAGCTCAGCAGGCCTGTCGGCATTGATGGAGAGAAATCAGAGTTAACCCTTCAGGTGTGGTGACCCTTCCTCAGAACTAATGGTAGCTAGGAAAATGTTGGGTTTATCTACAGAAGTTAGGGAGGGGGCAGGAGGTAAGGTGTAAACGATAGGTGAGGGTAGAGCCCAGAGAGCCTGGACAGCAGCTAGACAGACAAAAGAGTGGATAATGATTTGGTTAGGCAAGTGAATAGCTGTTACTGGAGTCTGTTAGTGGCTAACAATGGGTGGTGTGTAGTAGCAGACTGTGAGGTAACAAGGCCTGGTGTGTGGGGGTTGGGTAAGAACATGGGAGAGTTCAAGCCCAAAAGTCATTGAACTCAATATTGAGTCTGGAAGGCTCAGGGTCCCCAAATGGAAAATGAGGTGCTGGACTTCAATGGAGCACTGCACCAAACCTGAGACAGAGATGTTGGCCAGGGAACAGGGTGGTGAATTGAAATGGCAGCAAACTGGAAGCTCAAGGTCTTTTTTGCAGAGTGCGAGTATTCTGTGAAGCAGTCACCCAGTCCATGTTTAGTTTCCCCAATGTACAGGAGACCTAGCTACCATCAGTTCTCAGGAGGCACCACTCAACCAGAAATATTAACTCTGATTTCTCTCCATAGATGTTGCTACACCTGTTGAGCTTTTCCAGCAATTTCTGCTTTTGTTTCCTGATTTACAGTATCCACAGTTTTAAAAAAAAAAATTGGTATAATGGAAGCCTTTTAATATACCTTTCACTGCAGCAATGTGCGTCTTTGAGAGTTCTATTAAAATAATAATCTACTTGACATTAAGACCAAATCTAAAACTGTGTGGCAAGCTATTAAAACAAAAATGTTACCTGTAAAACGTTGGGTCCAAGAGACCATAAACTTCCTGGTCAGCAGCAGATATTCCAGCAAACATATAGTAGAATATATGAAAGTTTCTCTCGCCTTCATCCTGATGTACAACCCGGGATTTCTCCAAGAGGTATTCATTGATTTTAGCACCTTTCACTGAATAAAGTGAAGCATGAAGTTATATATATTACAATCAATATCCAATTCATTAGAATTAGAAAATGACTATCTAATCTGAACTCTGGCTTTTAGAGGAACCCTAACCAGCCCAGTTCTTAGTCAATGTAATATCTATTGGGCAGGGATGATCGATGGTGGCACGGTGGCTCAGTGGCTAGCACGGTTGCCTCACAGCAGCAAGGTCCCAGGTTCGATTCCAGCCTCAGATGTGGAGTTTGTGCATTCTCTCAGGGTGCTCCGGTTTCCTCCCACAGTCCAAAGATGAGCAGGTCAGTTGAATTGCCCGTAGTGTTAGGTGCATTAGTCAGAGTGAAATGGGTCTGGGTGGGTTACTCTTCGGAGGGTCAGTGTGGAATTGTTAGGCCGAAGGGCCTGTTTCCACACTGTAGGGAATCTAATCTAATCAAAAACACAACTGAAACAAAAATGTACAAGTTCAAAACAAAGAGGTGCAGAGGTACATTAAGTAGGGGAGGCTAAAAATAGTGTCCATTTTTAGTGCATTTATTACATCAGTAAACTACCAGGGGTTAATCTGGCTAAAATTTCAGAGCAATGGCAAGTTTCCACGTGGACATTGATTTACAGAGTTACCTATTGCCAAGTGCAGAAAACTCCCAGCCTGCATCCAGGCCAACTGATCAACCCGTCAATACCATATACAAGTGAGACAAGTGTTGCATGACCAAGTTATCATGGCGGAGGCAAGGGGAGAGACAAACCCTTTTTAAATTCATTCTCAGGGTGTTGCTCTCTTTGGCATTTACTGTGAATTTCCGGTCAGCCTGGGAACATGGGGGTGGACTCTCTTCTTGAAGTTACTGCTTGGCCATTTCTGATGGAAATTAAAAGACTCAACCATTTTGGATGTGAACACAGATCCAGTCTGGAATGGCTGGGAGTATTAAATTAACACAATAAAACAGTGCTGAAAATATTCCCCTTTCTGTTTTGATCTCAGGTTTCCAGCATCTGCATTTTTGGTTTTACGTCTGAGGACGCCTGTCAATCTAAAATAGAGTCAGAACGGAATACGTTCTAACCAAGTATCAGCTGTCATTTTTAGCTCAGATGCATAGGAGATAGATCGACATTTTTACCTGCAGTGTTGCGAAATCGCAGTTGAATGTATTTCCCAAATCTACTGCTATTATCATTCATCACAGTCTGGGCATTTCCAAAAGCTTCCAGAAGTGGATTCACCTACAGGAAGAAAGTTACATGTAAATTAAATTCTGAAATTATAACTGACCACTTGTTTCCTTCTCTATTCAATAGAAACAGATAGTTAGAGATACACAGAGAGAGATGATGCTATTCTTTCAGCTTGTGCTCAGGTCCTCAACCTTCAGGTTTACAGATGGACAAACCAGTGCTGTGTTCAGGTTACCCTGTGGCTTCAGGTTTAGTTCAAGAGGGTTGTACAGTCAGAGACCACTGAACCTGAAGGTGCAATTGCTGCACGCATTGCTCCTGGCAGCTGTGCAGATGGGAGAGGTTGTGTTGGAGGACTCGTGGGGGGTAGTGGTGCCTGAGAGTCCTACTCCTACTCCTCGTCCTACAGGTTCTCTCCCTTTCTGCAATTCATCTCTCGCTCTCTTTTTCTATCACCCTGCACCCAAAGAGGAACCCTGATGTCCCCGGACTAGCAACCCAGAGGCCCAGGCTAATGCTTGGAGGGCATGGTTTCAATCAGTGAAATTTAGATTCTGTTCATAAAGTCTGAATGTAAAGCTGATCTCCCCAAACGATGATCACAGCAACTGTCAACAATTGATGATTAAATTTAGCAAGTTCACTTGTTTCCTTTAGGGAAGGAAATCCTCTATCCTTACCCACTCTAGCCAACATGCACCTCCAGGTCTACAGCAATGTGGGTGACTGTTGACTGCTCTCTGAAATAGCCTAACAAGCCACTTGGGAGTAATTAGGAATGAGCAACAAATGCTGACTTCACCAGGGACATCCCAATCCCACAAAAGATTAAAGGAAACTCAAAGCTGGGAGATAAGAAATCTTTGAAAACCACCCCACTTCTTCTACAGGTCCAGCACCATCTGTGCTGTCGCAATCTGCCCAGCCCACCTTACTTCCAATCACCCGCACTATCATCCTTCAAACACACTCAAGGCAAAGGCTACAGGTCATTCTGCTATAACATGTGTTTCATCAATGCGAATTGGCTGTAACGTGATTAACGAATAGGGGACACTCTTTCTAAAGCACAAACGTTTAAAGTGCACGTTGGCTATAATGTGACTGCATTGCGTGCTATTTTTATTGTATGATTTTATATAGCACTGGATTGCAACCATCGCTTTACAGAAGAACTGCCTATACATGTCAGATCTGGAATGGGCACCCAGCGTTTAGTTCAGGGCTTGAGCACCAAATCTAGTGGAAGTTAGTTTCATTGGCAAGGATATCTCAAAATTAAAAAAAAAGCTATAAATCAGTTCTGTAAACACACATTTTCTGTGAAAAAGCAGAAGATTAAAAAATATCCTTGTGAACACAATATCGAACATCCCAATCAAACAGACATTCAACTGTATTTAATTCTAACAAACAGAAGGCCACATTAGGACTTAAGGAAATTAGCAGACAGAATCTGCACTGACAGTTTTTAAAAATTAGCATACAATTTTTTCTTTCACGTCAGCAGCAAAAACATTGGCTGTCAGCCTTTAATTGAAGAAATGCATTGTCTATAAAAATAGCACAAAGAGAAAGTAAAACTGTAATCTGGTTATTTTTAATTGAGCTTCATTCCATGAAGCAAATAAAAGGTCTGGGGTGGAAATCCAAAGTTTGAAGGTCTGCCAATAAAGGCAGCATGAGTCATTTGCACAACTCAGAAGACGAGCGTTATTCATACAACGTAATAACCTCAACCACATTAACAGTTTGTTCTTTTCCCTGATGAAATACTGGCTTCTTGTAATCTCAGAATAAGATCACATGGAACAGGAGGAAGCAATTCTACTTAGCTAGCCTTTGTTCATTGCTCCTTCGGAAGTTACTACTGGAAACAGTTTCCAGCGCTCTTTAAATGTAGTGCATTTCAGATCACAGCAAAACTCCCCCTTCATGGCTCCTGGATCCAAAAACTTACACGTGTCCTTTGTCATCATCCCTTCTAGAACTGAAGACATTAAACAACCACACCATTGAGCATCCCTGTCAAATCTACTAGCTGCTGTAAAAAGTACAATCTCACATAATCTCTGCAAGTAACTGCGTCACTGCACTCGAAACATTAACTCTTTTCTCCCCAAAGATGCAGCCAGACCTGCTGAGTTACTTCAGAAAATTCTACTTTTTTCTATCTCTAATTCCATTTTAGATAATATTGGCCTTGACAGTCTTTTTATTCATGCAGTCTCTTCAATACGTAAACAAATTTGAAGATCACAATATTTATTGTATTCCTTCATCAAACATCTTTTGAAAATCCACATACGTATCAATTATGCTATCAACAACACTTAGTTTATTAAAGACCTCAATCAAGGCTGTCAAGTACAATCAGCACTAACCAAATGCCTGTTTACATTTGTTAAACCATTTTCTTTGAAATGACACTTCCCGTTTCCCTAGATTGTCCCCAACAGTGTTGCCAACTTGCCAGGAGTTACCAGATTTACTCCTTTTCCATTTTTCTTAAACAGTCGCAAACCTTTAGTGCTCTGGTACTTTGCCCATACCCAAAGAGGATTGGAAGATGGAAGTTAGTGTCTCAGAAATTTTCACCCTCCCTCAGTAACCTTCACATGCTTGCCATCCACCTTGAGCTTCAGAGGCCTCCATTTTACAGCGGGAGTTAGGACCAGAGGGCTGCTGGGAAAAGGAAATTAATAGTTTAAAAGTTTACCCCGTGTAGAGGCGGAGCACATGCTGAGCAGGAGCCTACATGGGAAGTCTGTGTAAGTAAGGTAATATATTTGTGGGGTTGCTTTACCTGAAACATTACTCAGGTGGCGTCTCCTACCCATTGTCCTCCTCTTTTGTGTGCTGGATTGGTAAGTTACTAGTGTCTCTCTCTCTCTCTCATAGTCTCTTTGGGAATTAGAACAGTGGGAATAGCAGTTAGGGCAATTGAATGCTCCTCCTGTAGAATGTGGGAGGTGAGGGTCACTACTAGTGTCCTTGCTGACTTCATCTGCAAAATGTGCACCCAACTTCAGCTCCACCGAAACCACATTAGGGACCTGGAGCTGGATGAACTTTGGATCATTTGGGAGGCAGAGGGGGTTGACAGGAGTTACAGGGAGGCAGTCACACCTCAAGGGAAGGAAAAAGGCAGATGGGTTGCAGTCAGGGGACAGAAAGGGAACCAGTAGACACTGCGACAGACAATGCCCCTGTGGCTGTTCCCCTCAATAACAAATATACAGCTTTGGATATGGTTCGGGGGAAACGACTTAGCAGGGCTAAGTCATGGGGTACAGGTCTCTGGCACAGAGTCTGTCCCTGTTGCTCAGAAGGGAAAGGGGGGGAGGAGCAAAGCATTAGTCATTTGGGAACTCTGTAGTTAGGGGGACAGATAGGAGATTCAGTGGGAACGAGAGAGACTCACGTTCGGTGTATTGCTTCCCAGGTGCCAGAGTTCGTAATGTCTTGGTTTGTGATTTTAGGATCCTTAAAGGGGGAGGGAGGCAGCCCCAAGTTGTGGTCCACATAGGCACCAACGACATAGGTAGGAAAAGGGATGGGGATTTAAGGCAGAAATTCAGGGAGCTAGGATGGAAACTTAGAGCTAGAACAAACCATTGTTATCTCTGGTTTGCTACAGCGTGGAACAGGGAGAGAGAGGAGTTGAACACGTGGCTACAGGGATGGTTCAGGGAGGGAGGGAATCAAATACCTGGAGAAATGGGGCTCATTGCGGTGTAGGTGATACCTCTACAAATCAACCAGAGGGATACCAATATCATGGGGGGGGACATTTGCTAATGCTCTTCAGGAGGGTTTAAACTAATTCAGCAGGGGGGTGGGAACCTGACTTGTAGCTCCAGTGTAAAGAAGTTGCGAGTAGTGAGGTCAGAAATAAGGTTTCAAAGGTCACAACAGTGCACCGGCAAGCAGGAAGGTGGTTTGAAGTGCGTCTACTTCAATGCCAGGACCATCCGGAATAAGGTGAGTGAACTTGCAGTATGGGTTGGTAGCTGGGACTTCGATGTTGTGGTCATTTCAGGGCCATGGACAGAACAGGAATGGTTGTTGCAGATTCCAGGATTTAGATCCTTCAGTAAGAAGCGGCACGGTGGCACAGTGGTTAGCACTGCTGCCTCACAGCGCCTGAGACCCAGGTTCAATTCCCGCCTCAGGCGACTGACTGTGTGGAGTTTGCACATTCTCCCAGTGTCTGCGTGGGTTTCCTCCGGGTGCTCCGGTTTCCTCCCACAGTCCAAAGATGTGCAGGTCAGGTGAATTGGCCATGTTAAATTGCCCGTAGTGTTAGGTAAGGGGTAAATGTAGGGGTATGGTGGGTTGCGCTTCGGCGGGTCGGTGTGGACTTGTTGGGCTGAAGGGTCTGTTTCCACACTGTAATCTAATCTAATCTGAAAAACAGGGAGGTGGTAAAAGAGAGGGAGGTGTGGCATTGTTAGTAAAGGACAGAAAGGACATTTGATGAGGACTCATCTACTGAAGTAGTGTGGGCTGAGGTTAAAAACAGAAAAGGAGGTCACCCTGTTGGGAGTTTTCTATAGGCCTCAGAAAAGTTCCAGTGATGTCGTGCAAAGGATTGCAAAGATGAATCTGGGTAGGAGCGAAAGGAACAGAGTAGTTGTTATGGGGGACTTTAACTTTCCAAATATTGACTGGACATGCTGTAGTTCGAGTACTTTACATGGGTTAGTTTTTGTCCAATGTGTGCAGGAGTTTCCTGACAAAGTATGTAGATAAGTCAACAAGAGGTGAGGCCACATTGCATTTGGTATTGGGTAATGAAGCAGGCCAGGTGTTAGATTTGGAGGAGGGAGGGCACTTAAGTGATCGTGACTCCAATTCGGTTACATTTACTTTAGCGGTGGAAATGAATAGGTATGTATCGCAGGGCAAGAGAGTTATAGCTGGTGGAAAGGCAATTATGATGCAATTAGGCAAGATATTGGATGCATAGGATGGGGAAGGAAACTGCAGGGGATGAGCAAGTTGAAATGTGGAGTTTATTCAAGGAACAGCAACTGTGTGTCCTTGATAATATGCACCAGTCAGGCAGGGAGGAAGTGGTTGAGCGAGCGAATCGTGGTTTACTAAAGAAGTTGAATCTCTTGGCAAGAGGAAGGTGGCGGCTTATGGCAGGATGAGATGTGAAAGTTCAGTTAGAGATCTTGACAGTTATAAGTTAGCCATGAAGGGCCTAAAGAGAGCTGAGAATAGCCAGGAGAGGACATGAGAAGTCTTTAGCAGGTAGGATCAAGGAGAACACTAAAGTTTTCTATAGGTATGTCAGGAATAAAAAAAATGGCTAGAGTAGATTATGGCCTGTCAAGGACAGTACAGTAGTGGGAGGTTGTACATGGGGGTCCAAGGAGCTAGGAGGGGTGCGAAGTGAATATTTTTCATCAGTATTCACACTGGAAAAAGATAATATTAGCAAGGAGAGAACGGAGATACAGGCTACTAGATTAGACGGGGTTGAGGTTCACAAGGAGGTGGTGTTAGCAATTCTGGGACGTGTGAAAATATATATGTCCTCTGGGCCAGATGGGATTTATCCTAGGATTCTCTGGGAAGCCAGAGAGGAAATTGCAGAAACTTTGACTTTGATCTTTATGTTGTCATTGTCTACAGAAATAATGCCAGAAGACTGGAGGACAGCAAATGTTGTCCCCTTGTTCAAGAAGGGAAGCAGAGACAACCCTGGTAATTATAGACTAGTGAGCATAACTTTGGTTGTGAGTAAAGTGTTGGAAAGATTATAAGAGATAGGATTTATAATCATCTAGAGAGGAATAATTTGATTAGGGATAGTCAACATGGTTTTGTGAAGGGTAGGTCATGCCTCACAAATGTCATTTGTGTTATTTGAGAAGGTGACCAAACAGGTGAATGAGGGAAAATGGTTGATGTGGTGTATTTGGATTTCAGTAAAGTGTTTGATAAGGTTCCCCACAGTAGGCTATTGCAGAAAATATGGAGGTATGGGATTGAGGGTTTGGATCAGAAATTGGCTAGCTGAAAGGAGACAGAGGATGGTGGTTGATGGGAAATGTTCATCCTGGAGTTGAGTTACTAGTGATGCACCACAAGGATCTGTTTTGGGGCCACTGCCGTTTGTCATTTTTATAAATTACTTGGATAAGGACAGAGAAGGATGACACTAAGGTCGTTGGAGTTGTGGACAGTATCAAAGAAGTTACAGAGGGACATAGATAAGCTGCAGAGCTAGGCTAAGAGATGGCATGGTATTTCATGTGGAAAAGTCTGAGGTGATTCACTTTGGAAGGAGCAACAGGAATACAGAGTACTGGACTAATGGTAAGATCTTGGCAGTTTTAATGAGCAGAGTGATCTCAGTGTCCACGTACATAGATCCCTGAAAGCTGACATCCAGATTGATAGGGTTGTTAAGAGGCATATGGTGTGTTAGTTTTTTTAAATCGGTAGAGGGACAGAGTTTCAGAGCCACGAGGTCACATTGCAGCTGTACAAAACACTGGTGAGGCCACACTTGGGAGTACTGCGTACAGCTCTAGTCACTGCATTATAGGAAGGATATGGAAGCATTGGAAATGGTTCAGAAGAGATTTACTAGGATGTTGCCTGATATGGAGGGAAGGTCTTTTGAGGAAAGGCTGAGGGACTTGAGGCTGTTTTCGATAGAGAGAAGAAGGTTGAGAGGTGACTTAATAGAGACATATATGAGGGTTAGATAGGGTGGACAGTGAGAGCCTTTCTCCTCAGATGGTGATGGCTAGCACGAGGGGACATAGCTTTAAATTGAGGAGTGATAGATCTAGGGCAGAGGTAAGAGGTAGTTTCTTTATTCAGTCGTCAGAGGGAATGCCCTGCCTGCAACAGTAATAGACTCACTAACTTTAAGGGCATTTACATGGTCATTGGATAAACATAATGATGATAATGGAATTAGTGATTTTTGAGAAGATTTGTAGCTCAGGTTGATGATAAAAGTTAGCTCACTGAGCTTGAAGGTTTGTTTTTAGACGTTTCATCACTATACTGGGTAACATCAGTGAGAGTCTCCAATGAAGCGCTGATGGTACGTCCTGCCTTTCTCTTGTTAGGTCTTGATTTCAAGGTGGGTGATGTCATTTCCTGTTTTTTTTAATAAACAGGAAGGCAGATAGGATTTAAATTGATGGATGTATTGATGGAGTTCTGGTTAGAATGCCATGTCTCGACGCATTCTCATCCATATCTTTGTTTCACCGGTCCTAGGATGTGTCTGTTGTCCCAGTCGAACTGGTATGTATAGAAACTAGTAATAGTGAGTTGCGTCTTTTGTTGGCCAGCTGGTGTTAATGTATCCTGGTAGCACATTGCCTGCTAGTTTGTCCGATGTAGTATTTTTTTCTTTTACAGTTCTTGCATGGTAACATGGTAGCATCTAATGGATCCAGTAGCTGTTTAAGGGTGTTGATAGGTTTGTGAGCTACCATGATGCCAAGGGGTCTAAGTAGTCTGAAGTCATTTCTGCTATGTCTTTGATGTAAGGTAATGTGGCTATAGTTTTTGATTGCATTGTATCTGCTTGTTTGGGTTTGTTTCTGAGGTAATCGGCGGATTGTGTTTATTGGGTACTCATTTTTCTTGAAAACATTGTTTCAATTTTTTCTTCTGTTTTTTGTAGTTCTTGGGTGCTGTCGTGTGATGTAGCTCATTGAAATAATATCTTGATGCAGCTCCATTTATGGGTGTTGGGATGATTGCTCAGAAACAAACCAAAACATGCAGACAAATGCCTCCGAAAACTATAGCCACACTACCTTATATCAGAAATTACTTCCAGACTATTCAGACCCCTTGGCATCATGGTAGCTCACAAACCTATCAACATATTTAAACAGCGACTAATTAACCTAAAGCATCCATTAGATACTACTGGGAAAACTAATGTCATTTACAAAATACCATGCAAGAACTGTAAAAAACAAACACTACATCGGACAAACTAGCAGGAAACTTGCCACCAGGACACACAAACATCAACTGGCTACTAAAAGACATGACCCACTATCACTAGTTTCCATACATACAAAGAAGGACACCACTTTGACTAGGACAACACACACATCCTAGGACAGCTGAAACAGACACGCATGAGAATGCTTAGAGGCATGGCATTCTAACCAGAACTCCATCAATAAACACATCAATTTAGATCCTATCTACTTTCCCTTGAAAAGGAATAAAAAGAACCATAAATGACATCAGCCACCTTAAGAAACCAAGACCTATAAATAAAGAGGCAGGACATATAACCAGCACTTCACCGGAGACTCTCATTGATGTTACATCCGAAAACAAACCTTCAAGTTCAGTGAGCTAACCTAAATACTTACAATAATGGAATAGTGCAGGTTAGATGGGCTTCAGATTGGTTTCATAGGTTAGCGCAAGATCCAGGGTCGAAGGGCCTGTTCTGTGCTGTAATGTCCTATCTGTGCCAAGAGACCTTTCATTTAGACTAATGCAAAATCATTTAAATTATCTTCCGGACTCATTTAGCAGAAAAGATTAACAGCTCACAAAGAGAAATCTGAAAAGTCTTCTACAGGCATATAAACAGTAAAAAGGTGGTTAAAAAGGACAAATACAGTGACTGGACACCAAAAAGGGGAATTACACATGGAGGCAAGGGCATGGCTGAGGCATTAAATAAAAACTTTACATCTGTCTGTACAGGAGAGGAGGATGTGGCCCAGATCATGGTGACAGAGGAGGAACTCTGCCACTAAAAAGTGGTCAAAACTATTAAGGAAGTAGGTTTGGATCAATGTTTGGCACAGAGATGGGGTGAGATGCAAAGAATTTTAAGGAAGTGAGGGTAGAAATTGCTGAGGTACTGGGCACAATCTTTCAGTCTTCCCTGGACTTTGTGCAAGTGCCAGATAACTGGAGAATTGTAAACCTTACAGCCTTGGTCAAAAAAGGTCAAGACAACTCAGCAATTAGAAACCATTATTTTAACTTCAGTGGTAGGGAAGATTAAAGAAACAACTAGTTAGGATAGATTATTATACATATGGAAAAATGGCAATTAGGAAGAGTCATCATTGATTTCTAAGGGGAATATTGTGTTTAACTGTCAAAGGTTTTCGTAGAGGTAACTGACAGGCTCAATTAGGGCAATGCTGTTAATGCAGTGTACATGAATTTCCAGAAGGCATCTTATACAGTTCCGTGAGGAAAGTGATAAATCATGGTCTAGGAGGGGCAGTAGCAACATTGGCTCAGTGATGGAAACCAGAGAATTGGGTAATGAACACTTTTTGGTTTGGAGGAAGGTTTATAGTGGAGTTCTCCAAGTGTTGATATTTAGACCCTTGCTTTTCTTGATATTAATGATCTGGGCCTTGGCGTAGAGGAGACAATTCCAAAGTTTGGGGATGACATGAAACTTGGAAGAATTAAATACAGAGAGGACAGCAGTGTGGAACTCCAAAAAGAACACTGACAAGTCAGTGGAGTGGACAAAAGAGGTATAATAGAGAGAAGTGAGAGGTGGTGCACTTTGGTAGGAAGAATATTGACAAACAGAGGTATAATTCTAATGAGAATTCAGGAGTGGGGATACTGAACGTATATGTGCACAGATCATTGAAAGATGGCTTTATTAATAGTGGAATAGAATACAGGAAAGTGATGTTGGAAGTGTATAAGGCACTTAATAGACCTCATTTGGAGTATCGTAAGTGGGCGGCACGGTGGCACAGTGGTTAGCACTGCTGCCTCACAGCGCCAGAGACCCGGGTTCAATTCCCGACTCAGGCGACTGACTGTGTGGAGTTTGCACATTCTCCCTGTGTCTGCGTGGGTTTCCTCCGGGTGCTCCGGTTTCCTCCCACAGTCCAATGTGCAGGTCAGGTGAATTGGCCATGCTAAATTGCCCGTAGTGTTAGGTAAAAGGGGTAAATGTAGGGGAATGGGTGGGTTACGCTTCGGTGGGTCGGTGTGGACTTGTTGGGCCGAAGGGCCTGTTTCCACACTGTAAATCATCTAATCTAAAGTTGTTGGTGCAGTATTATAGGAAAGATGTGAACACAGTAGAGAAAGTGCAGAAAAGACTTACAAGAATGAGAAACTTAGGTTAGGAGGCGAATAACACAGAACAGTATAACACAGGACCATGGCCTTAGGACTACCATGTCTGTGCTGACCATGATGCTATTCTAAATTAATCCCATCTGCGTGCAATGGCCCATATCCCTGTATTCCCTGTCTGTTCATGTACCCAACTAAATGCTTCTTAAAAATGTATCTGCTTTCTTTACCTCCCCTGGCAGCACGTTCCAGATACCTATTACACCCTGTGTAAAAAGCATTTCTCGCACACCCTTTAAATTCCCCCCCCTGTAAACTGAAGAAATTGGGACAGTTCTCCTTGGAGAGAAGGCAGCTAGGAGGAGATTTGATAGAGGGTTTTAAAATCCTGAGCCAGCTGGATAGAGTAAGTAGGGAGAAGCTGTTCCCGCTCATAACGAAACAAGGAGGGCACAGATTTAAAGTGATATGCAAAACAGGCAAGAGTGATGCGAGGAAAACTATGGGGTGCAATGCTTGGAACTGTGGTGGCCTCCTTCTGCACTGTAACATTTCTATGAACCTGTGATTATTTTTATCTCTTTGACATCTTAACAGCCGGGCAGTTGGTGAGGTTGGGAGGAAGCAGGGTGAATACATAGGAATTATAATAAGGTCATCCTAGGAGAGGCAGTGTTGTGCCCATGCAGAGGCGATTAACAGAATCACCGGATTCCTACTCCTAGCAGGAATCTATTCAGCCCATCCTGTCTGAACCACTTCTCAGATTGAGCAATAGGACGAGGTGTTATTTTCCTCCCTTTTCCCATAACCCTGCACATTGTTGTTATTTATTTTGTTAACTATGGCCTCCTGAATGCCTCAGTTGAAATGCCCATCACCATACTTCCGGGAGTGCATTCTAGACCACAACTACCAGCTTTCGGAAACAATTTTTCTCACAAAAGATTTTTCATTTTCAAAATAGAATGTAATGTCTACACCCTCTCATTTTTATCAAATCTCCTCCTGGCCTTCTCTACAATGAAAACAGTCTGAATTATTTCAATCCAGACTAAAACTTTTCATCTCTGGAACCATTCTTGTTGACCTCTTCTGTGTTTTCTGCAATGCATTCCCATCCTTTAAAATGTAGCATCCAGAATTGTACACAATACCCCAGCGAAAGGCTAACTAGTGCCTTATACAGGTTCAGGATCAAATCCTTGGCTCCTGTATTCTACATCCCAATTAATAAAGATAAGGATACTGTATAGTTTATTAACGGTTAACTTTATCTTACATCCTTTTGGGCAGCATCTTTGGTTTTGTTCTGTATCTCCATGTTTTTCCGACCAAAACGCATCACCTACACTACCCCACAATGAATCGTATCTGCCACACATCCACTTACTCCACAAGTTTTTCAATACTCTTTTATACCATCTTGCTTACAGTTTACAATGCTCTCAAGCTTTGCATTATCAACGAACTTGGAAATTTTTCTCTGCAGGCCAAAATCACTTATTTATTTATTTATTAGGAAAAGCAGGGGTCCCCTGGAGAGCTTTTCCTACAAACCTTCCAATAGTCCAAAAAAAAAATTAACCAATCATTGAGAGAAAAAGCAGAGTTAACGTTTTGAGTCCAGATCCATTTTTCAGAACTGCTCTGAGTTCTGATGAAGGGTCACTGGACTTGAGATACTCGCACAGTTTTTCTTTCAACAGCTGCTGTTGGTTTCTCCAGCACTCTGTTTTAGTTTCAGATTTTCAGCATCTGCAGTTCTCTGTTAAGTTTCGTGCTCCATTACCCATTACTACCAGCTACCCACAATTATGATGGTACTATTAATTTGTATTATACTAAATCCACATTGATTCTTGGCTAACCTTCTGCTTAGATTTACTTCATAACAAAACAGATTGTCTAAGGAACCTAAAACATTTCTACCCTTCTGTTTCACTTTGCCAGAAGTTTTTAAAAAGCTGCAAATCTCCTTATAGCATTAGTGTCTTGCTCAACATGTTTTTTAAAAAAAAAAATTGAGATTAAAATTCTGGAAATACTTTGTAGAGCAAACTGCCTTCATGGAGACATGATGGAATTTCAGGTGTGGTAAAAATGTTCGCACCCTAGCTGTGAACTTGTTTGTTCAGTTCAGAGATGTTGTCTGACATGCTCAAGTATCTTGCACTGCTGGAACACTGAATGAAGTTGGTCCAGGGTGTGGAATATGGCTAAATTAATACTTTGGAGTTTACTTACAGGGCAGGAGGAGAGAGCAATGTGAAAGGGAGAAATTGTTTAATGACTCACTCCACACACTCAAACACATTATAATTCCTCTTGGTTATTCGGCTACTTAGCAGATGGATATCAAGACTTGATCATCTGTCTAGATATTAACACTGGCCAAAGACTTCAGTGAGCTCTGGGCCTTGGTCATGTTGTTGCAGCACCGCAGAGCTAGTTTGCTCTGCATTTGACTCATACATTTCTTCTTCAGCTTCGAGTGAGGACTGCATTATTTATAGTTGGGCTTTTTAGGTGTTTACATGCAACATTGTAACATTAAATGTGGGCCTCAGTAAATATAACAAAAGTAGTAAAGTTTGCTTACAGTGAGTGACTGATATACAAATATTCATGTGGTGCACCCAATCAGGAAATTTTTGATCACTAAACATGAACATGTTATGTCCTGTCCACATAACCGCATATGATAATATTTGCAAGCGTTAAGGTTGGCCTCGTCTTTGCTCAGAGCTACACCAGCAGCACTAGTGATAGAAGCTCAAACAAACAATCAAGAATTTACCCAGTTAAAAATCACATAACACCAGGTTATAGTCCAACAGGTTTAATTGGAAGCACATTAGCTTTCGGAGCGTCGCTCCTTCATCAGGTGGTAGTGACTACCACCTAATGAAGGAGCGATGCTCCGAAAGCTAATGTGCTGCCAATTAAACCTGTTGTTGTGTGATTTTTAATTTTGTACACTCCAGTCCAATACCGGCATCTCCAAATCAAGAGTTTACCCAAGAGTGAAAAAAGTGAGGGTAGGGAAGACAGAAAAGGCAAGCTGGGGGATGCATTTGCCAGAGCAGAAGCAGGAGGAATTTTGATTGCACAAATAACATATGAAAATGCACGGATAATAACAGTAATAACGGTTACGTTGTTTGACAACACCAAGGCATTGCACACATGCGCACGCACACAATGTTAACTAAAAAAAACCCACTGATCATTTCTGACTGTGCATGCATATTATGAAACACGTTTTTGAAATTTAGAAATTCTCATTTGTTTTGCTGTATTTTTCTGTGATCCTGCATACCATTTCATTCAAATTAGTTATAGAAGAGATGTAGAGAATGCATGTGCTGCTTGGTGTCACTATGTGCAGTCATATCCTACCTAGAACTAGTAGCCTGCAAAAACATGAGCTCTGTGTACACACTGTTTACCACCATCCAAACTTTGAAGTCCCATTAATAGAAACAGATGTGGAACCAAAATTCTTTGCTTAAAAGCATCCTGGATTTTCCCAGCCAGCAGCAAAGCCTGGAGGAAAGCTGGCCATAAAAGACCTAGTGACATCATCAAGGCGGCTAAGCAAGCAAACTGAAAAAGTCTCTCAAAACCAAACCGGGAATTAACAAGTTCGTCACAGTTTGAAAAATAATTTCCAAAAAAGCAAAATAAAGAACATGTTAGCACATCATTAAAAACATTAATTTTTAATACTAAAACTTTTAAAGAAGTTTTTAAGCACACAATGGAGAAATTTGGAATTCCACAAGCATAAAAAATTAATTTTCCAGGGGCAAAGCAAATGTTCAGTTATAATTATGAACATATATTTTTTTTTAAAAAAGTGTGCTATCTCATTCAAAAAAACGTTTTCAAGGCTTTTGCAGAGAGACTAATAGTATAAACAATTGGGGCTCATTCCAAATTAGTGATTCGTTATTGGTGCCCATCTATAAAGACTTCAATAATGTACCGTGTGGAGCGCACGAAAGTCATTGACAGCAACTTTCTATGTTTAACTGCTTGTTTGCAGACTTCAGAAGTTCCTGTCAGTTGCATAAAGTAATAACAGCAAATGCTGATAGTTTTTCAGTCATTACAACTGGAAAATCTGTAAAATGTCCTTCAGATATAACTCCACTAATACATAAATGTTTAATTGTGCAAGTACCAAAATTACTTTGAATGAGAAAAAGGCCTCAAGTAACAAAATAATTTTGTAAAGACGCTGAATTTTTTTTTAAAGTCCAACAAGGCTGAGAGTGAATTTTAAAATTATAATCCAAACCATACAGATCATGATAATCTATTGAAAATACAGACATGCTAGCCTTACAATAAGATTCACAATACTAGTTTTTCCAGTTTTCTGCATTCTTGCTAAAGTATTTCAGCTCAAGAATTCTGTCCAATCTCGTGGGCCTATGGCCAACAAGGAAAAAGAATCTCAGCCCCACATGACCACATCTTCATTCAATGCTAACAGTGTCATATGACGGTAATCAGAGATCAAAGGAAGACAGGAACTCAGACACTGGTGTTACAAACTGGAATGACAGCCACAAAACAACATTATTTACAATAAAGGTCATTGCAGAGCAAATGAAGATTCAAGGTGGCTCAGCTGAGGCTTTGCTCTTGCTGCTTTGAGATGATGGAAAACAAAATCTTTGCAGCTTTAACACACAAAGTGAAAGAGTACAGGACAAACTATGTCACGCAATCCACGAGAATCCTGGTGCATATTTCTTAAATTCAGTCAGCTTCCTGCCATTGAAACAAATATTCCACACACTTTCTTTTTATCCTGTTCTCAGCAAAAATGAGTATTTTCATTCTCAGAATTTAATTCCATTTTAAAAAAAGGGGAATAAAGGGTTCTTTTAAAGTATAGAAAAACAAGCATGACCTCAATAAAAACTTACTTCTTTCAGTGAAGATCAGACCTTTTCCAAAGACAGTGATCAAACCACATCTAGATTTATTGGCTTCACAGATTAAACTGAGAAATTCCCACACCTTTCATTGCAGCTCTCAATTTAACTCATGCAGATAATTTAAAGAAACAAAAGGACAAAATTCCTTCAACAATAATCGATAGATTCAATTCACACCACAATCCTTTCTCAAAGCAGCGCAATTTGACAAATTAGATCAATCCTGCCCACTAGACACAGAATCACAGGAAGTTCATCAAATTATGACCCAATGCAGAAAATTGGAGCCGGGGAACATTTCCCACGAGAGAGAGGATACTCAAAGCTGACCTCAGCCATTGAGCCAGTGAAAGTTGGACACCATCAGCAGCTTGGGTAAAAGTGAAGTGAATAAACTGAAGTTGAAGAATAGAGGGGGAAATCATTGGGATGAGGAAAGCAGGTAACAAAGAAGTAGGAAGAAGGGAACTGAGTGGAAAGGGGTAACAGCAGTAAATTGCTACATTCTATCAACCTGGTGATGGGAGGAACACACTTTGCTCCTTTCAATAGAATTTAAACTTTTCAGGTTGCAGCCTAATAGTTTCTTTATTTAATTTATTACTGACTTCCTCACTTTCAGCACTTCCCACCCAATCCAAATGCACCCATTTCTGTGAAATTACTCCCAGTTTCTCAGCCTCAACTTTAGAATAGCACACCTCACTGTAACAATCTGCTTCAAAGTTAAAAAAATCTCACAAAGCTAGGTCATAGTCCAACAGGTTTCTTTGGAAGTGCTGGCTTTCAGAGTGCTATTCCTTCATCAGGTAAACTAGTGGGGCAGGATCATAAGACACAGAATTTATAAAACAGTGTCGTGCAATTAAAACGATATATTGAACAAATCTAGATTGTTGTCAAGTCTTTCATCTTTTAGAATGGATTGCAGGTTTTGATTCATTAATATGTAAATCCCAGAACTACTTTTAAGTCACATTCCCAAGACAACTTAAGATCTTATTTTAAGAAAGTGACTTCTCAGCTCAGACAATGCATAGAAGGTGTGAGGTTAGAGTCTGTCTATATCCCAATCTTGAATCAGACTGATTCTATTTCCAAAGTAGAGATTTATACAATGTTATATGGATCTCAGCAAAAATAAAATGTTTCTACAAATGCAAATTCATCCCATAAATATGTGTGTGTGTGTGTGTGTGTGTGTGTGTGTGTGTGTGTGTGTGTGTGTGTGTGTGAGTGAGTGAGTGAGTGAGTGAGAGAGACGAAGTGAATAAGTGGGTATGTATGTGAGTGTGCGCACAGGAGCGAGTGTGTGTTTGGTAGAGCGTATGTGTGAATGTGACGGAGTATAAGGCAGTGAGAGGGTGTGTGAGTGGGTGTCACACACACACACATCCAAGTTTATGGGGTGAATTTGCATAATTGTATTTGCAGAAACATTCTATTTTCGCTCAAAAAGCACACAGCCTGCAGGCAGCTTCTGATATGCCATTTCCTCAGACTGAAGAGAACCAAAATAGCCAATGGAGGCTTCAAACAGGTTATAGGCTCCTTACTTGCATATGTGAAGGGCACAAAGCCTATTGCAGACATGGGACACTGTAATTTCCTTATTTGTAATTTAGCAATATAGCAGGTGGCGCATTTCAAGCTCATGGAACCGGGGTAATCCAAGATGGAGGATAGGAAAACATTGTGGCTATAAGAGCTGTACCTTTTTAGAGGTATTGGAGGTGATTTCTGCAAATTCCAGGAGCAGCAATCCCTGTTTTATACACTGTCGCATTGTTTTGGAACAAAAGATCAAAACATCGGCACTTTAAAAAGGAGGATGACAGACAAAACAGTGATCACATGATCAGCGAAAGAAACCTATACTGCCGTCTGGCACAGCAGTGAATCTGCACAGTTACTGCCTTTACTGTTCAACTATCTCTGGATATCGGAATGCGTCTCAGAAAAATTGACAAACAGCAGGATTCACAGCTGACCTAAGGAAACAGTGTAGGAGAGCTCACAGCACAGGAACAGAAATGTTTTGAAGTGTAGCCTTTCTGTAAATCTATAATAGGGAGTAGAGTGGGTTCTTTATGTTTTATTGCAATCTGTCCCTTGATTAAATTGTAAAAATATAAGCCATAAACATTAGGTTAGCCTGGAGCAGTGATTTTTTTTTAAAAGAGCAATAAGACAGCACTATTTTCTTAGTCTTATTCACACCGTCCGGTCCCCCTCGGCCCCAGGACACCTCCACACCGTCAGGTCCCCCCTCAGCCCAGGAACTCCCCACCTACATTCAGGACGCCACCCATACCCTCCACCTCCAAGACTTGTGTTTCCCTGGTCTATGCCTTATCTTCATCATGGACGTCCAGTCCCGGTACACATCTATCCACCACTATGAAGGTCTCCAAGCCCTCAGTTTCTTCCTCTCACACTGTCCCAAACAGTACTGTTCCACTGACACTCTCATCCGCCTGGCTGAACTGGTCCTCACCCTTAACAACAACTCCTTCCAATCCCCCCACTTCCTCCAGACCAAAGGGGTAACCGTGGGGACCTGCATGGGCCCAGCTACACCCGCCTCTTTGTCAAGGACATGGAACAGTCCATCTTCTGCAGCTACACTGGTACCATTCCTCACCTTTTCCTCTGCTACATCATTGACCATCTTTAGTAAGACCACCTTCCCGTTTTAAAAAAAGTTAAGTACCGAGATTAGAAGACCAGTCATTTTAGGGTCACAAATGTAAGCATTATCCTGACAGAACTAGAATGAAAAATCACATTAATATTTCCAAATTCAGTCAATTGTTTTCAAAGGCAGCTGAAGGAAACCTAGAAGTAGGAGTCTCTAGTTATTGCTGGAACATGGGAAGTGGGTGGTGAAGTGGAAAATATGTACTTGTGTGGCCAAGTGGTATGAATTGATGGTATCAACTTTGTAACTTCGGTAGAGAAGTTTTTTAAAAAAAAACAAGTTAACATGGAATTGTATGAATTACACAGGAATGTATGTTTACCAGATATAAATTTATATGTCGAAGCATGGTAGGAAGAGGAACAACAGGATATACTGGTACTGACTTCAACAAATTCTAATGCTGATTGTCAATGTCCATCACAGAAAATCCCAGATGGCCTCCTTCTTCAAAGACCATAATTTCCCCATCGAATTGGTTGACATTGCCCCCAGTGCATCTTCTCCACTTCCTGCACTTCTGCCCCTCCCAACACAACAAGAACTCCCCTGGTCCTCAGCTCCCACACCACCAACTGCTGGATACATTGCATCATCCTCCGCTACCTACAAACAGACCCCACCACTAGCGATAGATTTCCCTCCCCAACCCTATCAGCATTCCAGAGAGATCATTCCCTCTGCGACTCCCTTGTCAGACCATATCCCCCCCAACCAGTCCACACCGATTCCTGGCACCTTCCCCTGCTACTGCAAGAGCAAACCCTGCGCCCACACCTCCTTCCTCACCTCCATCCAAGGCCCCAAAGGGATTCTTCCACAACCAGACATTTAACTGTACTTCCACAAATGTCCACTACTGTATCCATTGCACCCGATGTGGTCTCCCCTACATCAGGGAGACAGGATGCTAACTTGTGGATTGTTTCAGAGAACATCTCTGGGACACCCACACCAACAAATTCCGCCATCCCGTGGCTGAATACCAACTCCACCTCCCACTCAGTCAAGGACATGCAGGTCCTGGGCCTCCTCCACTGCCAAACCCTAACCACCCGAAGCCTGGAGGAAGAATCCCTCATTTTCTGCCTTGGAACCCTCCAACCACAGGATTAATGTGGATTCACCAGTTTCCTCCTCTCCCTCCCCCCCCCCACCTTATCCCAGTCCCAAGCCTCCAAACTAGCACAGCCCTCTTGACCTGTCCATCCTTTTTCCCATCTATCCCGCTGCACTCTCCTCTCTGACCCCATCACCTTCAGCTACCTATTGCATTCTCAGCCGCCTTCCCCCCCCAGCCCCACTCCCCTCCCATTTATCGCTCAGCCCCTGGCCAACAACCCTCATTCTTGATGAAGGGCTTATTCCCAAAATGTAGATTCTCCTGCTCCTCGGATGCTGCCTGACCGGTTGTGCTTTTCCAGCACCACACACTCGACTCTGATCTCCACCATCTGCAGTCCTCACTTTCTCCTAGTTATTTTCTGGGTCTGTAGATTATGAAGGAGCAAAGGTGGCCTTCAGTAGAATGATGTGCACTTCCTGTTGGCTGTGGGAGTTTAGGGAGAGCTTCCATGTTACTGATGATTATGTCTGCAGGAAGTGTCTTTGGTTGCAAATCCTATCATATCACATGGATCATTTGGAGCAGCAGTTAGAGGCAATGAGGAGTTTACAGGAACTTGGGGGGGGGGGGTGACGGATGGCAGTTATAGGAAGGGAGAAAAGCCGCAGATACACAGTCAGGTAGATGGGTTAACTCCAGGAAAAATAGGAGTTGTAGGCAGATAGCTAGAAGAGACTCCTGCACTATTCCCATCTCAAACAAGTATGCTGTTTTGGAAAATATAGGGGTGATGGAGGGGAATGTAGCACAAACAGCCAGGTTTCTGGTATTGACACTAGCTCTGATGTAATGAGGGGTGCGTCAGGTTCCAAGCGATCGATTGTGTTAGGGGACTCTCCTGTCAGAGGCACAGATAGACATTTCTGACTTTTTGTTGCAGGCTGCAGAATGGTGTATTGCCTCCCTAGTGCTATAATCAAGGATATCTCAGAGAGGGTGCAGAATGTTCTCAAAGGGGAGAAGGACCAGCAGGAGGTCATTGTACACATTGGAATCAACGACATAGGAAGGGAATTCAGATTCTGAAGGGAGAATATAGAAAGTTAGGCAGGAATTTAAAAAGGAAGTCCCCGAGGGTAGTAGTATCTGGATTAGTCCTGGTGCTACGGGCTAGTGAGGTTAGGAATAGGAGGATATAGATGAATGCATAGCTGAGGAACTGGTGCAGGGGAGAAGGGTTCACATTTTTCAATCACTGGAACCTCTTCAGGGATAGAAGTGACCTGTACAAGGACAGATTGCACCTGAACTGGAAAGGGACTAAAATACTGGCAGGAAGATTTGCTAGAGCTGCCCGGGAGGATTTAAACTATTAAGGAGTGGGCGGCAGGGGGAAATCGGGACCCAGGGAGATAGTGAGGAAAGAGATCAATCTGAGACTGGTACAGTTGGGAAAAGGAGCGAGTCAAACAGTCAGGGCAGGCAGGGACAAAGCAGAGAACAAAGTAGGACTGATAAATTCAACTGGAATTATTTCAAAACAGGAGGCCTAACAGGGAAGGCAAAATGAACCCTGGGCATGGTTAGGAATACGAGACTGGGATATCATAGCAACTACAGAAATGTGGCTCAAGGGTGGACAGGATTGGCAGCTTAAATGTTCCAGGATACAAATACTATATATAGGAAGTGGGGCGAGAGAGGAGGGGGAGTGGTGTTTTAGATAAGGGATAGCATTATGGCTGTACATAGGGAGGATAATCCTGGGAATACAACCAGGGAAGTTATTTGGGTGAAACTGAGAAATAGGAAAGGGATGATCACCTTATTGGGATTGGACTACAGACTCCCCAACAGTCAGCGGGAAATTGAGAAACAAATTTGTAAGGAGATCTCAGTTATCTGTAAGAATAATAAGGTGGTTATGGTAGAGGATTTTAACTTTCCAAAAACTGACTGCAGCAGCCACACAGTGTTAAGGGTTTAGATGGAGAGGAATCTATCAAGTGCGTACAGGAAACTTCTGATTCAGTATGTGGATGTACCTACTAGAGAAGGTGCAAAACTTTACCTACTCTTGGGAAATAAGGCAGGGCAGGTGACTGAGGTATCAGTGGGGGAGCACTTTGGGGCCAGTGACCATAATTCTATTAGATTTAAAATAGTGATGGAAAAGGATAGACCGGATCTAAAAGTTGAAGTTCTAAATTGGAGGAAGGCTAATTTTAACAATATTATGCATGAACTTTCAAAAGTTGATTGTGTGGCAGATGTTTGCAGGTAAAGGAATAGCTCGAAAATGGGAAGCCTTCAAAAATTAGATAACAAGATTCCAGAGACAGTATATTCCTGTTAGAGTGAAAGGAATAGGAAAGGCCGATAGGTGTAGGGAATGCTGGGCGACTAGAGAAATTAAGGTTTTGCTCAAGAAAAAGAAGAAAGCATATGTCAGGTATAGACAGGAGAGATTGAGAGAATGCTTAGAACCGTATAAAGGGAAATCAGGAGGGCAAAAAGGGGACAGGAAATAGCTTTGGCAAATAGAGTTAAAGAGAATCCAAAGGGATTTTATAAAAACATTAAGGACAAAAGAGTAACTAGGGAGAGAATAGGGCCCCTCAAAGATCAGCAAGGCAGCTCGTGTAAGGAACCACAGAAGATGGGTGGGATACTAAATGAGTATTTTGCCTTATTTCGGGCACAGGCCCATTCCTGAAGAAGGGCCTGTGCCCGAAACGTCGAATCTCCTGTTCCCTGGATGCTGCCTGACCTGCTGTGCTGTTCCAGCAATAAAGTTTCAACTTTGATCTCCAGCATCTGCAGACCTCACTTTCTCCTAGATCTCATGGAATACAGGGAGAACTAGCCATTTGGATACAGAACTGGCTTGTAGGTAAAAGTTAGCAAGTGTTGGTGGAGGGTTGACTCTATTCATCTTGGAGAAAGTGAGGACTGCAGACACTGGAGATCAGAGCCAAAACCAGAAACCAGGTTAGACAGACAGGCCCGTACTTGAACAGCAGGAAGACCAGTCACTGGAGAACCGAATGTCCCTTTCGCACTGGGTCTGACAACCTGCACCCAGGTCTGCTGCCCCGGGCCCCTTTCACCAACAACCCTGACTTCCGGGCCAGAATTTCCCAGTGGTCAGAACACCTCTCCAGTGGGAACCTCACATTACCTGCAGGTGGCTGGAATCCCTATCCTGTTTATGGTTGATATGGGGGACACCAATTCCACCCTCAGTCAGGAAATTGAGGGGGAAAGGAAATTCCAATTATTGGGTGAGACTGTGGTCCTTGCTGGTTTTGAGGGATCGAGTGGGATTTATCATAAAACTGTGCCACTGACAGCTGAGTTCTGTGGACAAGCCTATACTATACCGTTCATGATAACGAGTAAAATTGGTTGGAATTTGGCAGGGAGAGATCTGCTCCGTCCTCTGGGAGTCAAGATCATCCGTTAAGATGAGAACATAACCTTGGGACTCCACAGCCTACTGCAGTGCCACCAATTTCCAGTTCCCCAGTAGCAGGGGCTCAGCATTGATTAGTCCACCATTACACAGCCATTACTGACACCGGACCCCCATGTGACAAAGAAAGGACAAAGAACAAAGAAAATTTACATCCCAGTAATATTCCCTTTGGCCCTCCAAGCCTGAGCTGATCCAAATCCACTGTCTAAACCCGTCATCTAATTCCTAAGCATCTGTATCCCTCTGCTCCCCACCTACTCATCTGTCCAGACAGATCTTAAATGAATCTACATGCCTGCCTCTACTACCTCTGCTGGCAACACATTCCAGGCACCTACCACCAGTTAGCACTGCTGCCTCACAGCGCCAGCGACCCGGGTTCAATTCCCGCCTCAGGCGACTGACTGTGTGGAGTTTGCACGTTCTCCCCGTGTCTGCGTGGGTTTCCTCCGGGTGCTCCGGTTTCCTCCCACAGTCCAAAGATGTGCAGGTCAGGTGAATTGGCCATGCTAAATTGCCCGTAGTGTTAGGTAAGGGGTAAATGTAGGGATATGGGTGGGTTGCGCTTTGGCGGGGCGGTGTGGACTTGTTGGGCTGAAGGGCCTGTTTCCACACTAAGTAATCTAATCTAATCTATTTCTGACATCAAGTTTCAGACTCGGACTTCTTTGTTGCAGAATGGGAACCAATTTAAATTTTATAAATCCAGCCTGCAGCTTCTTCCTACATTATCCTTAAAAATCAACTCCAGATTCCTCCAGCTGCCCTTTGGTTGTTCAGTCATCAGATGGCGTGGGAACATTTGCTGGGAAAGGTTCCACGAAAAGTCTCCAAAAAAAAAGTCCCTGCACTGACTTGCAATCCCTGAATAGGAGATTTCAAAATTAACAATAAAAGGTGTGAAAAAACACCGATCATCCACTATATTTTCACAGAACCAAAGTTCAGCTAGTAGCACATATTTTAAGAAAAGGTAGAGAAACCATATATAGTTTAAAATTGACGCTATTATTGTACTACAGGGAGTTGTGACCACATAGTGCTAGCTCCAATAAAGAACAGAATGACAACCCTTGGGAGCAAGTAATGTAAATTTTTCTCTGCTATAATAAACAAACAATACGCTCGCAGCTTTGTTGCGGCTTGGTTCCACAGAAATATTTAATTTGCACATTAGTTTATATCATTTATTGAAAGTTGAATTAAGTCACTTCTTGGAATTTTGTTTCACCAAGATTACAGAGAGAGGAGATTGAACAGCCATTTCAACAGTTTGACAACAAGGCAATCTGAGGAGAACTCTTTTTTTAAGTTTTAAAAAGCATTTCAAGGCCTCAGGGATATTAAACACATTAATGGAACCAAATTCAATAAAAAACTTAAACCAGGAAGTAGATAAATATTGAAATGATTTTTATGTAGAAAGAATATGTGAAAAGCGCAGGAATTTTTAAAAAAAATACTTAATTCAGTGAGCCAGAAGAACTACATAACTAAATCATAGAATCCCTACAGTATGGAAACAAGCCATTTGGCCCATTGAGTCCATACCGATCCGCTGGAGAACATTCCACCCAGGCCCACCCCCTACCCTATTCCTGTAACTCTGCATTTCCCATGGCTAATCCACCTAGCCTGCACATCCTTGGACATTATGGGCAATTTAGCCTGGCCAATCCACCTAACCTACACATAGAGTCATTGAGATATGCAGCACAGAAACAGACCCTGCAGTCCAATGCATCTATCTTTGGACTACGGGGGGGAAACCTGGAGGAAATAGCCACATCTGTGCTACAACATCGTGCACATCATTGTGCAATGAACTTGATTCCTATATTATATGACTCCTGGTCAAATCAGTTGAGTAAAGAGATTTGCTATCACTAAACAGCCATTTGCATCTGGACAAGCAATTGAGGAAAATAAACTGAAACATGACTAAGTTTCCCAGCTTTCTGTGGTGGAAACAAGAGGGCTGGAATGCCTCCGTTTTAAAGCAAGAACAACTGTGGATAAGGTCAAAGCTGGGAGGGGACAGGGTTGGAAAAACTGGAACAAAACACAAAAGGAGTGTTAACAATTAGCAAATATAAAGTCACTATAATCCCAGAGGACCATAGAGCGGCTTTCTCATTAAAGAAAGACAACTGATGGTAGTTTAACTGGACATCAGGTGAGGGGAGAGATTGAGAAGCCTTCATGGTGCAGGCATTAAACTCATGTTGTTGACTTTAAACGGAATTGCAAACCAGACATCGAGCCAACCGAGCAAACTGATTTCCACATCATCAATGCTCACGTGCTAAGAAAACCAGAAGTTTGAAAGTAAAAACAGAAACAATTATGCAGCAGGAATAGGGACAGAGGTAAACAAACAGGTTTCTGAGGATTAAGAAATTCAGGAGCAACCAAATGGAGTTCTGTGCCAAGAAAGAATGCGGTTATGTCACAAGTTTGAGATCCATAATGCTGCTTCTTAGGAACCAATACTATTTGGTAATGCATAACATTAACTATACTTATGCAAACTTAACTTCTGTCATTATAGTTGCCCTTTCAATGAACTCTGGATAAATCTCTCAACCTTTGGTTAGATAGTCATGGAGAAATATAGGAAACATTTGCAGCAAGAGAATTACAAAATGGCCCTGTAATTACCTCCAATCCCCTGGGCAAATGTCTAATGCACAAGAATATCTCATATCTGGAGCTTTCTGTAGAATCATTCGACAAAGGCCTTACAACCATTCATATTTGCTGATCATTTCTGAAAGCAGACTTCACTATTGATTACACTGAAATCAGAAAATATCTACAATATAGTCAGAATATCTTTGCCTTCTAAAAGCAACATAATTCACCAAGAGGTAACATGTCCTGGGTTTTGGAACTTTCTGTTCACACTGGTATGGGGACAGAAATGAGAAACTCAAAGATGCTGTAAAACTAACACAGGAAGATTGCTATAAATATACGACTACCTACAATTATTGCAGATTAGTTAAAATTGCATTGTTCCAATGCCCAGTGTCCAAAAGCTTACTGTCCCCTATTTTCGCTCTGAACATTCCATAAGAAATTCTAAAACTGAGGAACAATTCAGAAACACCAATTTCACAGACTTCAAGTCACCCTTGTCCCTGCACAAGTACATTAAATGAACAAACTTCTTTACCCTTACCAAGGAATTCAAGCATGAAAAACTCATCTTAAAATTGGCAACATTTCCAGTGAGAACTTTCATTTAAGTCTATCTGCCATTTCAAACTTTTGGCAGGAGGTGAAAACTTTCCACTATTCTGAATCCAAGTTACCATTAACACATGATTCCTCATTGTTACACAGAGTAAAGGAGCTGTCTGTAAAGCTCCTTTGTTATGTACTATGTTGGGCCATGAATTACACCATTCTTCAGGCTACAACTTTCAACTCTGGTATCAAAGTCTCCACTGGGGATCACAATAAGGGAAATGGGTGAAACTGCAAAGCTCTCTCCTGGATGAGCCCTCCAACTAAATCTTGAGAAACCATTGCTTTAACTCCATTAATGACTCTATTTACCCTGGCAACTGTTAGAGGTCTGAACAAAATGGTTCTCAATCTCGGCTTTGTATTGGACCCCACATCCAAGCCATCTCTCTGTCTATTTCTATCTCTTTCCCAATTCTCATCCCAGCTCAGCAGGGCACAGTGGGTCATTAGTTAGCACTGGTGCCTCACAATTCCAGGGACCAGTGTTCAATTACAGCCTCAAGAAACTGTGTGGGAAATTTGTACTGAAAGCAACAGATGGAGGAGATCACTGCAGGTCAGAAAGCAAGCTAACATTTCAAGTCTAGATCACTCTACAGAGCTGAAGTGAAGTGCGGAGGGGACATCATTTATGCTACAGTTTTGGGGGGTGGGGGGTGTGTAGGGGTAGTGGGCAGTAGCAGTAGGGTGCTGGTGGAGAAAGGATGTTGATAGTTCAGAGTTTGCACATTCTCCCCACGTCTGCATGGGTTTCCTCCAGGTGCTCCAGTTTCCTCCCACATTGAAAAATATGCAAGTTAGGTGGATTGGCAATGCTAAATTGCTCCTTGGTGTCCAGAGTTGTGCAGGCCATGTGGATTAGCCATGGGAAATGCAGGGTTACAGGGTAGAGGTGGGCTAGATCTGGGTGGGAGCAGTGTGGACTCGATGGGCCAAATGACTCACTCCCATACCATAGGGATTTTGAGCTCCTGACCAAGTCGCACTTTGTACCCACTGTCAAACTGAATTCATTCAAACTTCTGCTACCTGTACCTCTCATCAAATCCTATCTCAGCTCTGCATACCATTGCTTTTCTGTAAGAAACTCTTACTTTAAATTCTCATCATTAGTTTTCAAATTGCTTTGTTTAACCTCTGAATAGCTCCAACCCCAAAACCCTCCAAGATATCTAGCCTCTGACAATTTCCCCAAGTTTGCACTGTCCCACATTAGCAGTTATAACTGCCAAGGCCCCCCACAAGTTCCCTCTCAGAACTTTCTATAATTTGGTCCATAAACCTACCTTTTTGACTCAGCTAATATCTAATATTACTAGCAGTGAGAGAGTTTGCTTAATAATATTCTGGTGACATAAATTACACACATCATTAAATAACTTGGAGAAAAAATAAATTTTCAGTCAGCTCAATTTACAATTCAAAATATTCAAGTCCAAAAGAAAATAACTTTTTCCAGTTAGAAGAACGTTTTGTACTTTTTATTTAAGTTAGTTATTTGAACTAATAACAACTTTATTTCAAGTAATAATTGGCATATAAATGAGTATTCAAGTCCCATCTTAGTTATAGAGTCAGAGATGTACAGCCCAGAAACAGACCTTTTGGTCCAACCCGTCCATGCCGATCAGGTATCCCAACACAATCTAGTCCCACCTGCCAGCACCCGGCCCATGTCCCTCCAAACCCTTCCTATTTATATACCCATCCAGATGCCTTTTAAATGTTGCAATTGTACCAGCCTCCACCACTTCCTCTGGCAGCTCATTCCATTCATGTACCACCCTCTGCGTGAAAAAGTCACCCTATAGGTCTCTTTTATATCTTTCCCCTCTCGCCCTAAACCTATGCCTTCTAGTTCTGGACTCACCCACCCCAAGGAAGAGACTTTGTCTATTTATCCTATCCATACCCCTCATGATTTTGTAAACCTCTATAAGGTCACCCCTCAGCCTCCAACACTGCAGGGAAAACAGCCCTAGCCCAGTCAACCTCTCCCGATAGCTCAAACCCTCCAATCCTGGCAACATCCTTGTAAATCTGTTCTGAACCCTTTCAGCATCTTTCCGATAGGAAGGAGACCAGAATTGCATGCAATATTCCAACAGTGGCCTAACCAATGTCCTGGACAACTGCAACATGACCTCCCAACTCCTGTACTCAATACTCGGACCAATAAAGCAAGCATACTAATCACCTCCTTCACTATCCTATCTACCTGCGACTCCACTTTCAAGGAGCTATGAACCTGCACTCCAAGGTCTCTTTGTTCAGCAACACTCCTCAGGACCTTACCATTAAGTGTATAAGTCCTGCTAAGGTTTGCTTTCCAAAAATGCAGCACCTCACAGTTATCTAAATTAAACTCCATCTGCCACCTCAGTCCATTGGCCCATCAGATCAAGATCCTTTTGTAATCTGAGGTAACCTTCTTCGCTGTCCACTACACCTGCAATTTTGGTGTCATCTCCAAACATACTAACTATACCTCTTATGCTCACATTTATATAAATGAAGAAAAGTAGTGGACCCAGCACCGATCCTTTTGGCACTCCACTGGTCACAGGCCTCCAGTCTGAAAAACAACCCTCCACCACCACCCTCTGTCTTCTACCTTTGAGCCAGTTCTGTATCCAAATAGCTAGTTCTCCCTGTATTCCATGAGATCTAACCTTGCTAACCAGTCTCCCATGGGGAACCTTGTCGAACGCCTTACTGAAGCCCATATAGATCACATCTACTGCTCTGCCCTCATCAATCCTCTTTGTTACTTCTTCAAAGAACTTAGTTTATTTTAAAAATTATGCCTTTGCAGGAATCTCTCAAATTCTGATCTTTAAAACAAAATGTAGTTAATTGCCATGATACTTGAAGTAATAAATGCTATCCCAGAAAACTAGGAAACCATGAACAGCTGCAAAATGTCTATAGTCTCAGCAGGTGAGCAGTCCAGAAGAAACATCGAAGATAGGAGGCAGAAATTCAGCCCTTAGAGTCTGCTCCACCATTCATCATGGTCATGGCCGACTGTCCAATTCAATAGCCTACTGCTGCTTTCTCCCCATAACCTTTTGTCCCATTCGCCCCAAGTGCTATATCTAGCTGCCCCTTGAATATATTCAATGTTTTGGCATCAACTACTTCCTGTGGCAATGAATTCCTTCACTCCTTGAGTGAAGAAATGTCTCCTCATCTCAGTCCAAAATAGTCCACCCTGAATTCTCAGACTGTGACCCCTGGTTCTGGAAACAGCCACCATTGGGAGCATCCTCACTGCACCCACCCTGCATAGTCCCATTAGGATTTTATAAGTCTCAATGAGATCTCCCCATTCACTCATCTGAGCTTCAATGAAAACAAACCTAACCTAGTCAACCTCTCCTCATAGTTCAGACCTGCCATCCCCGGAATCAGCCGGGTAAACTTTCGCTGCACTCCCTCAAGAGCAAGAGCATCCTTCCTCAGAAAAGACGACCAAAACAGCACACAATATTCTAGGTGTGGCCTCACCATGGCCCTGTATAACTGCAACACATCCCTGCTCCTGTGCTCAAAACCTCTCACAATGAAGGTCAACATATCATTTGCCTTCTTTACTGCCTGCATGCTCAGTAACTGGTGCACAAGGACAGCCAGGCCCCGTTGCATAAACCCCTCTCCCAATTTACAGTCTCAGTTATTTGGTCTGGGTTCAAGAAGAAAAAAAAAGAAAGAGTTAACACAAAGATTGTTGGTACTTCTACAACTGGAAACTAGCAAGGCTCAGTCCGCAAGGGTGTAAAGGCAAGGGTATTACAATAACAAACTGGGGCAGAATCAGACCATTCAACCCCTCAAGTCTCTTCCGCCATTCAGTGAGATCATGGCTGACTTAGTGGCATTTCGTATTCCACATTCCTATTGATAATCCCAATAACTTTAGCCTCCCCTACCTAAAAAGAACCTATCTCTGCCTAAAGAAAAATTCAATGACCCTACTTCCACCAGATTGAGGCAGAAAGAGTTCCAAAGTCATAAAATCTCTGAGGTAAATATCTCTCACGTGTCCTAAAGGGTGACCCTAATTTTCACATCGTGACCTGTAATTCTGGTCTCACCTACTAGAGGAAACCTGCTCGACACATCCATCTTGTCAAGACTGTTCAGGATCTTGCATACTTCAAGAAAATTATCCCGCGCTTTTCTCATTCCAGCGAAAACAAGCCCAGCCTGTCTACCCAACCTCAAGATAATCGGTAATTCCAGGTCATTTGTAGTAAAGCTCCTCTGAACTGTCTCCAATGCTTTTACAGCTTGCTTAGAGTTTCTACAGATATTTAATAAAAAGAGAGAGAAAAGAGTGAGTGTTAGTGCTCGAGAGATGGAGAAAATGGGGAGCTAATAATCAAGAAAAAAGAAAGGCCAAAATGAACAGATATTTTGCTTTTGACTGCAGAGGATACAGAAAACATTCTAGTAATAGCTATATGTCAGAAAGTGGGGGGAAGAGAGAGAGAAGTTACGATCACAAAGAAAGAGATACTAAGCAAGCTGATGGAATCTGTGGGTTGACAGGTCTTTGGGTCTAGATAGACCACATCCTAGTGTCTTAAAGGAGTTAAATGGGATAGTACATAGTTTGGTGTTAATTTTTCAAAATGACCTAGATTCAACGAAAGTTCCATTAGACTGGAAACTATAAATATAAACCCCATCTTAAACGATGGAGGTAAAAGAAAAGGGCCAATGAAAAGCAAAAACATTATAGATGCTGGAAAGCTAAAATAAAAGCAGTGGTTGAGAAACTCAACTGGTCTAGCAGCATCTGTAGAGAGAGAGAAAAAAAGTTAGTGCTTCAAACTCAATAGGACTCCTCCTCAGAATGGAGACTTTCATGGTGATGTACCGTACAACATTATCCATTATAAATCACAAACACGAATACTCTCTCTTCCTCCATTCCTTATAAAAAATAAAGTACGTTTGGCTGCAAATGTCTAAGTGTGAACTGAGGGATTCTCTGAGCAGTGTAACATTTGTTAACTTTGTTTCTGATGGAGCTCCTGTGAACCACTATGGAAATCTCTTCTGTTTACAAATGCTATTCAAATGCAAGTGGTTATTTGTATAATCAAAGTAATTTTGTTCACATCCAAAGTCCACTATGATATGCTTTTTAAAAAATTCAGCATTAATGTACAACTGAAGTTTATGTTTACGTAGCACTTCAGCACAAGGAAACACCCCAAAAGAGCTACACATGATCATTCCAAATGAGGATATTAGACTGGATTTTTTTTGCTAACAAGCGGAAAAACTTGTTTCAGGAGATTCCTAATTCAGAAGGCCTGTTCCAGTGCATATAAAACATTAGCACACATTTTTTAACTCTAGGGAGACAGGGCAGAATGGAGTTGGGCCTGCCAATCCCTGAAGCATTCAGACCTGGCTGTGGGGTGTGACAATACCACAGTGGGATGACTAGAATAGCTGCCTGTTTCTCTGGAATTTCTGTTGTAATAAAAGACTGATAAGACCCTCTAGTTCTCACATCTAGTACTCCCTCTCCTGTTCCATTTAGGTCTGAAAGAATTAACATTGCAGAGTGCTCTAACCACTGTGACAATGTTATATGGACTTCGACAAAATAAGTTAGGATCTTAGATAAGTGGAACTTAAGGTCCTAATTAAGGACCTCCGATGACACAGTGGTAGTGCTCCAGCCTTTGAGACAGGTGGCCCAGATTCAAGTCTGACTTGCTCCAAAGGCATGTCATAATACCTCTGAATGGACTGATTGGAATATAAATATGTATATATTAAAAATCCAGACAGTGGGTAGCGCCTATAGCGCTCTGCAATAATCTTTTCTGATCTACATGGACATGGATCTACAAGTACAATGTCTACCACACCAGTGTAACCTGCAAATGGTCACTTACACGCAATAATCTACTTGTTCAATGCAAAAGCCTCTTCTAGTTAGACCAAAAAAGTGCTTTCTTTCAGCCACACTGGACCAAGCAAACCCTGCAGGCTCCTAGACTTAAAGATGATATTGGAAGCAAACCCAATGTGTGTTGAGGTGCAGATAGAACTTCACTATATATGCAGCATCCCTAATTACCCCTCCAAACCCACATACCCAGTTCACACTATTTAGAGAACCAACAAGCCATATTAATAACAATGGAAATTGTAGAAATGTTCATTTAAAATATAAAATCAAAAATCTGCCTTGGAAAAAAATCCTGCACTTCCAACCTCATAAATGTGTCAATGAGACACTACCATTTATAGTTTCAATACTCTTACTCCATAGCTCTTGAACTTCTGCAAATAAGTAATGCTAGACATTGTAAAAAAGAGAATAAGTTAATGTATCCTTAAAGATGTCAATCAAACCTGACTTTACCAACATAAACACTGGCCGCTGCTGAGCTAATCCAGTTGTTTGGCCTCATTAAAAATGCTTGATTGAAATTTCATCTGGAGAAACAGATTCTGGTGATCGGTTTCTGTTAATGTTGACAAAACATTCCTATAAGCTTTTAAAAAAAAAACTTATCCTTCAAAACGTTGTCAGAATCCAAACAATAGTTTAGCGCTCCTCTGCATAGCCATAAACCAAGATGTCTCAAGAAGTTGGCAAGACTTAAAAAAAGATGCATGGAGCTTCGAAATCGACGTTTTGGGCAAAAGCCCTTCATCAGGAATAAAGGCAGTGAGCCTGGAGAGTGGAGAGATAAGCTAGAGGAGGGTGGAGGGGGGAGGGGGGAGAAAGTAGCATAGAGTACAATGGGTGAGTAGGGGAGGGGATGAAGGTGATAGGTCAGGGAGGAGAGGGTAGGTGGAAAAGGAGATAGGCAGGTAGGACAAGTCCAGACAAGTCATGGGGACAGTGCTGAGCTGGAAGTTTGGAACTAGGGTGAGGTGGGGGAAGGGGAAACTGTTGAAGTCCACATTGATGCCCTGGGGTTGAAGTGTTCTGAAGCGGAAGATGAGGCGTTCTTCCTCCAGGCGTCTAGTGGTGAGGGAGCGGCGGTGAAGGAGGCCCAGGACCTCCATGTCCTCGGCAGAGTGGGAGGGGGAGTTGAAATGTTGGACCACGGGGCAGTGTGGTTGATTGGTGCGGGTGTCCCAGAGATGTTCCCTAAAGCGCTCTGCTAGGAGGCGTCCAGTCTCCCCAATGTAGAGTAGACCGCATCGGGAGCAACGGATACAATTAATGATATTAGTGGATGTGCAAGTAAAACTTTGATGAATGTGGAAGGCTCCTTTAGGGCCTTGGATAGAGGTGAGGGAGGTGGTGTAAGGAGCCTTGGATGTTGTCTGAACTGCTGTGCTCTTCCAGCACCACTAATCCAGAATCTGGTTTCCAGCATCTGCAGTCATTGTTTTTAACTCCCTAAAAAAAGATGCAGGCAAGATATACAAGCGCCCTCATGATGGAGTCAGCTGGTTCAGGAGTACATCCTAATCCCAAGCTGGTGAAGAGAACAGGAGCAGGATTTCCAGAATCAGGCCCTGCCCTCTATTTTTAAAAGTCCTACAGAGTTTGCTGGACTCCGAATAAATATCTGCCCCATTGGTTAGACAGCCATGGACCTGGACAAAGAAGAAGTGATTTTTAAAGAACATCTACAAGGAAGAAGAAAGTGGTGCGGAGAGCTAGAGGAGTGTTATAGGGAGGAATTGGGCCTACACACACAACCTACTCAGAGTCAAGACACCGGAGTGAACAGCAATCAGCTACCCTGGAAGAGTCTCATCACTTTGAGTAAATTTGGGCTGAACAGTCAATTGACATTGCAGAAGTCCACTAAAAAGCTCAACATTTTATGTCAATTCTGGTAATGCAGTACGAATGGATAATTAAATACAAGAAGAATACAAAAACTTCCACAGAAATCCCTTTGCGTAAACTGGTTTTTCTGCTCTCAGATATTCAAAAATTACCTTGTCTATATAAAATTCAGTGAAGGCAGTGAGAGACTGCATTAGAGCCTTTTGGATAAATTAACTAGGAAACATTTTGGGACTTGAGCAAAAAGAGACTAGAATCAGAGAAAGACAGATGTGGGGGGGGCGGGGGGGGGGGGGGGGGGGGGAGGGGGTGGATAAGAGTGAGGGGAAAGCTTATGACAGGTTTTTGAAAGCAGGAAGAGAATTTTGACATTTCTTAAGTGAGGACCCATTATTGGGCAGCAAGAATAGAGCTCAACAGGATTTGATCCCAGTGAAGAGACAGATGGCCATGCTGTGACCTGAAGTTTACGGAGGGTGGGCCAGGATTGTATTGGAATAGTAACAAACACACAGATGATTGGGGTTGGAGCTGACACTCCTTCAAGCCCATACACAATGTTGTAAAGGCATCCACTTGCTGATTCCAACATTCCTCATACGCCTTCAGCTAATGTGAAGAAAGTAGTACCAAAATAAGCTGCAGCCTCATTTAAATATCTACAGGAGACCCCTTCCTCCTGGAAAGTAGTTAGTTGCCTGACCTGGTCCCATCTCAAAAAGGTGAAAGTGGGCAAACTTGACTTGAGAATTACCTTTTAATACTTTGGCATCCCACCCAATGCAAACACACATGCGTTCCAGGGACCATAGCAGAATTATGGGAGGCCTGAGGATAATTCACCACGCAACTTGGTATTAGTTCACACATGACCCAGAATGATTTGGGCATATACATGAATAGGAAAGGTTGAGAGAGATATGGGCCAAACATAAGTAAATGGGTCTTGTTTAATTTGGGAAACCTGGTCAGCATGAATAAGTTGGACGAATGGAACTATTTCTGTGCTGTATGATTCTATGAATTCTCCACAACCCGAAACTGGTGGGGGAAAAGAACTTTGTAGATGCAATTACTGATCAATTTTTTTTTAGAAAAGGTGAAATGCACTGAAATATTGTTTTTGGTGTTATTATTCTATTTTGTACTGAGTATTAGGCATTTAAAAAGACTGTGCAATTTTAGTACCCAAACAGAATTTCAAAATGAGTGCATAACATTTTTCTTTTCTTTTATCAAGGTATATACAGTGGCTTGAAATTCCAATTTAAAATGTTTTCATCCTGCAAACAAAGGACTGATTTCAGTCACGCAGACAATCGGAGTACTCAGAGTCCAAGACTCCTCCATTTCCCTCTCAACCTCAAGCATCAGCTACTGGTGTCCTTATAAACCAAAGTTCAATAATGCCTTAAAATAAACCATGACGTTGAGAGTAATTAATACCAGAAATTCAAAGGTTGGCCATGAACTTCTAGAAAGCCACAAATTAAAACCACCCCTGCTAATTTTATGGCCAATTCTTAGGAAAATAGCTTTTTTGGGAAACTATAAAATCCATTGAGTACTTCTCGAATTCTCATACTCAAATCTCACCACATCAAACACTTCCTACAACTGAAGTGAGCCATCCACTCTCAGCTCCCTGTCACTTTCACAGATACACTTCAGTTTCAACAAGGAACACCATTCTAATGATGGCATTGTGCCACTTCTTCAACACAACTGAAGTGAGTAACACAATGGAGGGACTAACCCTACACACGCTCCACTGTGGATTGGAGGATTACAAGCTTGCAGGTACACAGATCTAAAGGTCATTAATACAGGAGGATAAACTTATAATGCTCCAGCCATGGGTAGAAAAGCATCCAAAACTATAAAATATCATTTTAAATTGAAAATGGATACTTACAAAGTCATCAACGTCAGCAGGCACCAATTGCCTGCTTATATAACAGAAATAATGGCTCAGATTTTGATGATAGAGAGTGCCTTTTCCTCAAGGATAGGGATGGGGAGCTGTATAATTTTCACATGTATGTTGCATGAAGTCAGCCAGCTAATTTGATCATCAACGGCCTCCATACAATGTACACGTGGGAAACGCACACAGCCCCCATCCATACCCTTGTGAGAAAAAGTTTCGTGGTCAAAATCTGAGCTGCCTCCACTAAATAGGATTTTGGTCACCTTAGAGTGTGAAACTCAGTGTGCAGATCAGATCTGGTCAGAGCAGATCCAAACTGAATGCAAGTTTGCTCACTGAGCTGGAAGGTGCAGTTTCAGACATTTTGTCACCATACTAGGTAACATCATCAGTCAGCCTCTGGATGAAGCACTGGTATTATGTCCCACTTTCTATTTGTTTATAGGTTCCCTTGGGTTGGTGATATCATTCTGTGGTAGATGGGGTGTAAATAAATGTGTTTGTTTATACAGTTCCGGTTGGAATGCCATGCTTCTAGGAATGCTCATGTGTGTTTCTGTTTGGCTTGTCCTAGGATGAATGTGTTGTCCCAGTCAATCCAAACTTTGTGGTTTCATTTGGGTAGCCAGGATGCCTCTTTGGAAGGATAAGATAAAACTTTTCACCTGGTCCAGGGTGGGGTGGGAATCCCTTGAAATTGTTTGAAGTAAACATAAAAAGTGTGTATAAATGTAATATTATTTGATTGTTGACAGAATTGCTGATGTCAACTGTTGGAACAGTCAAAAGCACCAAAGGTATTTAAAATTCCTACATTAAAATTTTTGAAATAAAAATAACTGGAAATTTAAAAGAAAATTATTGGCTGCTATTTCACTCAGTCTCTTGACATAACCTGTAATGGAAGCTCTCAAGTTATTTGCTGCATGACGGATTTTGTAGTTTTGACAGCTAGAAGTGGTTATCGAACTTTTGACTAGTACTATGAATTCCAATACTTGTTGGAAGGAAACTGCATACTCAACTGAACAGTTATTATAAGTTTATTGGAATGGAAATATAGTAAATAGACTTTACGAGTGAGAGTTTGTCTTCATTGTGCTGAAGTCGACGATGTACAATTCAAACTTTATTTTATGGAACTTTATTGTTTCTTCCCCCCCGCCCCTCCCCCAAGGCTGGTCCTGGTGGATAGCCCATGGTACAAGATGGACTGCAGCAATTCACCAAAGCTTCTTCAGCAGCACTTCCAAAATGCAGAAACTCAATTCAGTAGAAGAGCAGACAGGTGGAATAATTGCCTGCAACTCCCTCTCCAAGCTGTATAGTATATCCTGCCCTGGAAATATATAGCCATTCATTCAGGATCACCACAGCAAAATCCTGAAACGCCCTCCCCGACAGTGTGTAGCCAGACACGACGGAATGAGGCTTCTGTACCAGAAACTTCTCACTGTGCACAACCTGCGACAAACTGTGAAAGGAGGTTATCATTGTGGGCGTAAGGGCAAAATGTGAAGGGTGACCACTATTGTGGCTGATCTGATCATCCTCCACTCCCCTTTCTCCATACCCCTTGATTCCCTTACCGAATAAAACCTATTGACATCAGCCACGTTCTCAGAGTATGGTGGAGCAGATTCAATGGGCTGAATAACCTACTTTCGCACAGCCTCAACAGCCCTCTCCAGTAAAGAATTCTACACATTACTCAGAGAAGAGATTCTTCCTTATTGCGGTTTTAAATGGGTGACCCCCATAATCTGAGATAATACTTTGTGGCCCTAGATGATGGCATAGGGACTATACCAGGGCCATGTAAGGGGATGGGTGGAGGGGCAAAGGGTGGCAGAACGGGTATGAGGGAGTGGATACAGGCCTTGTTTGGAGCACAAGGAGATGCTTTGTATTGAATTAATTTTTAATTTCAGACAGAATGCCAGATGCCTCTTGACACAGCAGTCTCCTAAATTCTTCTGGGGTTGCTCATCCCAATGTCTAATCCAGCCACAAACCACCTACCACCACTCAACCAAAACATCAGTGTCCAGACGGTCAATTTTAAAAGGTCGATTATCTGGAACTAGGAAGTCTCTAGTTTCCACATGTCTGACCCAGAAGTGAAAATCCAGTCCAATACTGGCCACTTAACAGACCACATTACGATTCTTTATCGTGCACATCCCATTAAAAAAAAATCCAATAAGTCTTTTCTGCATTCTTTCTAGTTTCTAATTCCAATTCCTATACTCAGTACTCTGACCAATGAAAGCTAGCATGCCAAAAGCCTTCTTCACCACCCCGTCTACGTGACTCCACTTTTAACGAGCTTTGAACCTATACTTCCTAGATCGCAGTTTTCTACCTCAGTCAATGGTAGGGCCCTGGGGAAAGTGCTGCCCTGGTTTGCCTTACCAAAACGGAACAACTTACATTTATCAAAATTAAACTCCATCTGCCACTCCTCAGCCCACTGGCCCAGTAGATCAAGACCTCACTGCATTCCCAGATAAGCTTCTTCACTGTCCACTAGCACAGACATTGTAATTACTGGATGTAGGTTTGCTCGCTGAGCTGGGAGGTTCATTTCCAGATGTTTTGTCACCTTTCTAGTAACATCTTCAGTGGGCCTCAGGTGAAGCAGTGTACATGATACTAGTGAGAGAGGGTCATATCTTTTTGTGGCTAGTTGGTGTTCATGTATCCTGGTGGCTAGTTTTCTGCCTGTTTGTTCAATGTAGTGCTTGTTACTGTCCTTGCACGGTATTTTGTAAAACACCAACTACCACAAAACAACATGATCCCCTCTCACTAGTATCCTTACATACATATAAGGAAGGACACCACTTCAACTGGGACAACACATCCATCTTAGAACAAGCCAAACAGACACACACAAGAATTCCTAGAAGCATGGCATTCCAACTAGAACTCTATCAACAAACACATTGAGTCAGACCCCCATCTACCACCCCCTTAGAAAAAGAACAGGAAATGACATCACCAACCCAAAGAAATCCAAACATTTATAAACAGAAAGCAGGAATCATGTAAACTGCTTCACCTGAGGCCCACTGAAGATGTTACCTAGTAGGGTGACAAAATGTCTGGAAATGAACTTCCCAGCTCAGCGAGCAAACCTACATCATAGAACATTACAGCGCAGTACAGGCCCTTCAGCCCTCGATGTTGCGCCGTCCTGTCATACTAATCTGAAGCCCATCCCACCTACACTATTCCATGTACGTCCATATGCCTGTCCAATGACGACTTAAATGCACTTAAACTTGGCGAATCTACTACCGTAGCAGGCAAAGCATTCCATACCCTTACTACTCTGAGTAAACCTGAGCTACAAATCTTCTCAAAGCTCACATTGTAATTACATTTGAATAGAATGATTGGAAGACACAGAGGGTGCAATAAATGACACAAAGAATTTAGATGTTATATATAACCAGACTAATACTACAATTGAATAAATGAACAAGAAGTAGTAAGCCATTCTGCTCCTTAAGCCTGTACCACTATGAAACAACATCATAGCTGAGCTAACTGTAACCTCAACTCCACTTTTCCACCTTTTCCTGGTAACCTTTCACCTTCTTGTTTGCCAATAACCTAACCAAAGCTGCCTGAAATATTCAGAGGACTCTGCTTCCACCAATTGCTACCCCAGCCATTCCTTTTTACACATCTACATGACTGATCAATCCTGACTATTGAAATGTATGTTTGCTGTCAAACAGAACTTTAAACAAACAGTTCAGTCTCTCAAGAAATCTCCGATTGAGCGTTTCCAGTGGTTTCTGTTTTTATTTCAGATTTCTAGCATCTGCAGTATTTTGCTTCTGTGTGTTTGGGTCTGTTGTTCTTGTACAACTGTTTGTAACACATTAGGAAATCATTGATAGCGGAAGACATCAAGGTCTCTACCTCAGTTACTACTGACAAAACAGAATCATCTCCAAGAAGCAAGCATCATGAAGCTGAAATAGTACTCAGAATTTACTCTGCAGCAAAAACTACTACCAATAAAATGCAAAAGAACATGTCAATATGGTCAAACTGAAATTTAGCTGATCTCGTCAGTAAATGTGGCTATCTGGAGCGGTTACTGGAGGCTGGCTATTGGGTTCTGTTTGTTGTATACTGCCGAGGATTACAAAACCAGCATCATTTGATATTGACATCAGAGGACTGAATAGTCAGATCTATGTTCCAGATAATGGAGTCTTATCTGCCTGGAGGATACAAGAAGAAATTAGTGGCCTGATTTTCCAAACATTAAGTGATGTTGCTTTCCAATATGTAGCTGCAGCATAGACACACTTTCAAACAGATGATTCTGCTCCTCGTCAACAATACTGATTGATTAGGTAAACATTACAAGCACATCCAGGAAAATGTATCACATTATATAAAATGACAATGTCAACTGACAGAGAAATAACAAATATTTTTAAACAAACATGGATAAATCAAAACTGAAAAGAACACGGGTCATGATTAACTTATCAAAAGATTGAATCCAGAAAAAGCATTGAACACAGTAAAATAGGCAAGACACTAATGTTACTTGCTTTAACTTCACAATTAGAAAAAGCTTCAAAAATCTTGCTATAATGGTATCCATGGATTCTGGGTGCTTTGAACAAACAACAGATGCTGGCAGCCTGCTAAGCACAGACAGAAACCTGTTTATTTATTCATGTGCATTTAACTTTATAGAAAGATGGTGGCCTCGGGTAATATCACTGAACTAGCAATCAAGAGGTAAAAACAGAAAACTGGAGAAACTCAAAAAATCTGGCAGCATTTGTGGAGAGAAAATTAGAGTTAATGTTTTAGTTCAGTATGACTCTGTGGACCCGCTTTCAAATCCCATCCTAACAGCTGGTGGAATTTAAATTTAATTACTAAAATCTGAAATAAAAAGTTAACTTCAATTCATGGGAATTCAAAATGATCAATTCTTGTATAATAACACACATTTTGTTCACTAGGTTGGCTAACGTGGTGCCACTGTTTAAGAAGGGTGGTAAGGACAAGCCAGGGAACTATAGGCCAGTGAGTCTGATGTCAGTGGTGGGCAAGTTGTTGGAGGGAATCCTGATGGACAGGATGTACATGTATTTGGAAAGGCAAGGACTGATTAGGGATAGTCAACATGGTTTTGTGCGTGGGAAATCATGTCTTACAAACTTGATTGAGTTTTTTGAAGTAGTTACAAAAAGGATTGATGAGGGCAGAGCAGTAAATGTGATCTATGTGGAGTTCAGTAAGGTGTTCGACAAGGTTCCCCATGGGAGACTGATTAGCAAAGTTAGATCTCATGGAATACAGGGAGAACCAGCCATTTGGATACAGAACTCGCTCAAAGGTAGAAGACAGAGGGTGGTGGTGATGGAGGGTTGTTTTTCAGACTGGAGGCCTGTGACCAGTGGAGTGACACAAGGATCAGTGCTGCGTCCTCTACTTTTTGTCATTTAATAAATGATTTGGATGCGAGTATAAGACATACAGTTAGTAAGTTTGCCAATGACACCAAAATTGGAGGTGTAGTGGACAGCAGAGAGTGTTACCTCAGATTACAACAGGATCTTGACCAGATGGGCCAATGGGCTGAGAAGTGGCACATGGAGTTTAATTCAGATAAATGCAGAGGTGCTGCATTTTGGGAAAGCAAACCTTAGCAGGACACCCAGGGAGTGTTGCTGAACAAAGACCTTGCAGTGCAGGTTCATGGCTCCTTGAAAGTGGAGCCACAGGTAGATAGAATAGTGAAGGCGGTGTTTGGTATGCTTTCCTTGATTGGTCAGGGTATTGAGTACAGGAGTTGGGAGGTCATGTTGCAGCTGTACAGGTCATTAGTTAGGCCACTGCTGGAATATTGCGTGCAGTTCGGATTTCCTTCCTATCGGAAAGATGTGGTGAAACTTGGAAGGGTTCAGAAAAGATTTACAAGGATGTTGCCAGGCTTGGAGGATTTGAGCTATGGGGAGAGGCTGAACAGGCTGGGTCTGTTTTCCCTGGAGTGTCGGAGGCTGAGGGGTGACCTTAGAGGTTTACAAAATTATGAGGGACATGGAAATGGTAATTAGGCAGTCTTTTCCCTGGGGTTGGGGAGCCCAGAACTAGAAGGCATAGGTTTAGGGTGAGAGGGAAAAGATATAAAAGAGACCTACAGGGCAACGTTTTCACGCAGAGAGTGCACGTGTATGGAATGAGCTGCCATAGGAAGTGGTGGAGGCTGGTACAATTGCAACATTCAAGAGGCATTTGGATGGGTATATGAATAGAAAGGGTTTAGAGGGATATGGACAGGTGGGACTAGATTGGGTTGGAATATTTGGTCGGCATGTACAGGTTGGACCAAAGGGTCTGTTTCCATGCTGTACATCTCTATGACTCTATGTGCAAACTTCACCATGTCTGGCCTACATGTGACTCCAGATCCACAGAAATAGACAACTCTTAACTACTCTCTGAAATGCCGAGCAAGCCACTCGGTTCAAGGGCAATTAGGGATGGACAACAAATCCTGGCCTTTCGAATGACACCTTCATCTCATGAAAAGACTAAAGATGACAAAGATTGGTGGATGACTCAAGCCAAAAACTGCTGCAATTTAGTATATTCTACTACAAGGTAGAATTTTGCTTACGTCAACAAAGCTGGGATAAAATGTGTTAATTCGAACACGAAACTGAGTTTTCAATGAGTTAGCAGGAAACGAACAGCTGCAGGGATTACCTTCATACTTGCCCCAAATAATGAGCTCCATCCTGCCTCAGGTGTCAAACACTACATGTTTCAGTTGCTCCCTCATCATAATCTCCTCAGCAGAAAATTCCACAGATTCCCATTCACCACAAGTGGTTTAACTCAGGTCTAACAACCAAAATATTTCAAGAAAAATAAAAGTGGAGCTTTTGACCTAGGTTGCATTTTATTCTGCCTAATTAGATCCTTCTCTCCACATAAAAGGCTTTCCTATTGCTTGTTGAGAAATCCTCTTCATCTTAAGTGAAATTATATATGCCATTCAATCTTCGTTCTAGCCAGAACAAATTTAGCACTTTGAAGGTCTCAGTATAGCTCAGATCATTATATCATAATCACCAAAGTCTTGACAAGCCCTTTCCATCTGTTAAGTACAAACATCAGAGCTGACACCAAGTCATTCTCACTCTATCCTTCTAAATATAGAACAATGTTGTCTGTAGAGGAACACACTACTTGTCTTAGCTGCCTTTTAAGATTACTTTTAAAATACCGAAATCTTGTTCAGTGACATTGGTGAATTAGATGGGTTTTTAAACAATAATCTGCTGGTTTCATGGCACTGTTACGGATTACAGAATACTGCACACATTATTAATTAACTGCACTTTCCACCAGTCCTGCTACCATCAGTGACTTGTAGACATACATACCCAGGTCCCTCTTCTCCTGCACTCCAGTAAGTATTGCAGCCCAATCATATACTGCCCATTTAGGTTCATCCTACTAAAATACATTACCTCACACCTCTCTGCTTTGAACTTTAGCCGCCACCGACCTGCCCATTCCAATGGGAGTCTTTTTTTTGGAGAGTTCTACATAGTCTTCCTCACGGTTTACAATGCTTCCAAGCTTTGTATCATCCACAAACACCGAAATTGTCTCCAGCACACTGAGATCTAGACCATTAATACAAACCAGAAAGAGCAAACAATAACAAGCCTGTGGAAACTTTCCACCAGCCAAATCGCCATTACTACTTGCTACTGTACCCTTTATTTCACCAGTTATAAAAGTGTGGTACTGTAACGAATGGCTTTTGAAACTGACGTACACATTATCCTCATTGATACCACGGCTGACAGCAAAAGTCAATATCATGAAGCTGTTGGCCCATTAAATAACAAAGAACAGTAACACTGGAACAGGCCTTTCGGCCCACCAAATTTGCCCTGACAGAAGATGCCTTTCCAAAACTAAAAGCTTTTGGCTTCCACTGGTCCATATCTACCTATCCCTTACCTATTCATGCATCTGTCAAGATGCTTCTTAAACATTGGTACTGTCGGTGCCTCCACCATCTTTGGCAGGTTCTTTCACTTGCCTGTCCTTTAAACATTTTCTCTTTTATCCCAAACATATGTCCTCTAATAATTAACATTTCAATCCTGGGAAATAGACTGCAACTAGCCATACCTATCGTCAGGTTACAAAGCTCCATCAGGTTACAAAGCTCCATCAGGTCACCCCCCCCCTCAGCTTGCAATGATCAAGTGAAAATAAACTGAGTTTGTCCAATCTCTCCTGATAGCTAATACCCTCCAAACCAGACAACATCCTGGTAAACTTTTCCTGTATCCTCTCCAAAGCCTCCACATCCTTTTGGTCGTGGTGACCAGAACTGTACCCAAGATTCAAAATGTGATCTAACTGATGTTGCAGTTGTATAGAAGATGACTTGCTATTTTTTTTAATAATCTGTGTCCTGACTGATGAAGGCAAGCATGTCATATGCATTCTTGACCAGCTTATTCACTGGTGTTGCTATGTTTAGGGAACTGTGGACCTGTATGCCGAGATTCCTCTGTATTTTTATGCGTCAAGGGTTCTGCCATTTACTGTATAAGTACCTATTACATTACATCTTCCAAAATGCATCACTTTGCATTCGTCCGGATTAAATTCCATCTGCCATTTCAGTCCAACTCTCCAGCCAATCTACATCTTGCTGTATCCTCTGGCAATCTTGTAACTTACCAGACTATATACATTCTCCTCCAAATCAATTATACACATTGAAACAATACAGGTCCCAGCAGTGACCTCTGTGCAACACCACTGGTCACAGATCTCTAGTTAGAATTCCCTTATTCCACTGTTCTGTCTTCTATGACCAAGCCAGTTCTGTATCCATATTACCACAGATCCTGATAGACTTCAACTTCTATTTCAGTCACTAGCAAAGCCTTTGGCAATGTCTTTAAAGTCCACATAGACAACATCCATTGCTCTGCCCTCAATCATCTTCGTCACTTTCTCAACATTGCCTATTCTCCAGCCCTCTGGGACTTCACTGTGACTAAAGAGAAGACAAAGATTTCATACAAAGCCCCAGTAATTTCCTCCTCCTGTATTCTGAACAGTCCCATCAAACAGTCCTGCCATCAAAATACCCAGCACCACCTTTTTTAAATATAATATGCCCTACAATATCAACATATCCCACTCTAGGCTCGATGTCCACCATGTCCTTTTCTGTGAATACTGATGCAATGTGTTTGCTAAGTGTAGACTCAAATCACTTCATCTGGCTCTACATACAAATTCCTTCATTTGTCCTAGAGTAGACCTACTCTTTCCCTAGCTGCTCTCTCTTATACACATGTATAAAAAGCCTTGGGATTTTCCTTAATCCTGTTTGCCAATGTCAAAATACAAAGAAAGCAGGAAAGAACTTTAAACAAGGAGTTGGGAGGGTTAGGAGGGCTAAAACTGCTAAAAGGGCTTTTAACCCTCCTAACTCCATGTTTAAAGATCTTTCCTGCTTTTTTTATATTATTTGAGGGCTCAGTCTGTCTTTAGTTTCCTAAACCTTCCATCTGCCTCCTCTTTATTTCTGATTGAGCTCATAATTTCTTGCCATCCAAGCTTTCGGACTCTTGCCATCCTTATCCTTCACTTTCACCGAAACATGCTGGTCCTGAACCCTAACGCTAATGAACTGGCATTTAAGAGATTCCCACATGCCAGGTGCCCTGCATTGACATTCCCCAGCTCCTGAGGAATATTGTCAGAGTCAACTTTCCTCAAATTTATTCCTTTCACCCGCGAACTACTTAGATCCTTACCCATAAAGGAATTTAAAACTATACTCCACTTCCCAAAATGCTCCCCCACTGAAAACTTGGAGCGTTAGAGGTGGAGGGTTTTAGAGGTTTATTAAATCATGAGGGGCATAAGATAAGGGGAATAGCAAAGGTCTTTTCCTTGGATTGGGGGGGGGGGGGGGGGGGGGGGCAAAACTAGAGGGTGCAAGCTTAAAAGCTGAGGGGGAAAAGATTTAAAAAGGGACCCGAGGGGCAACGTTTTCCACAGAAGGCGGTTTGTAAGTGGAATGAGCTGGCAGAGGAAGTGTTTGAGACAGGTACAATTACAACATTTAAAAGGCATGTACACAGATAGGAAAGAAAGGGCCTGCTTCCATGCTGTATGACCATGTCCTGGCCATTCTCATTTCCCTATACCAGGTCTTCCTGTGTTAGAGTATTTACATACCGCTTCAGGAAACCCTCCCAAAGGCATCTAACAAACATCTTCCCCAATCTCAGCCCCTAGCTCGAAGTCCCAGTCATGATAGGGAAAGTTAAAATCATGCACAATAACAACCAGACTGTTTTCACATTTTTCCACAATTTGCCCACATATATGTTCCGCTATCAAGGGCTGGCTGCTGGCAGACCTGTAGTACAGGTGACTGCACCCTTCCTATTCCTGCGTTCTACCCAAATAGACTCTCAGGATGAGTCCTCCGCAATATCTTCCCTCAATACAGTTGTGATGTTCTCCCTTATCAGTAAAGCAACTCCCTCACCTCATAACTACCACTAAAAGAGGTATTAACGTCAGTGCAAGGGCTGAAGGGCCTTTTCTGTGCTGTAGGACTCGGACACTTGAAACATCTAAATCCTGGAACATTAAGCTGCCAGTTTTGTCCTGCTCTAAAACAAGTCACTCTGACAGCTATAACATCATAGTTACATGTATTAATTCAAGTTCATCCATCTTGGCTATTGTACTCCTTGCGTTAAAATAAATACACTTCAGACCTCCAGTCCTGTCATGTTGGAGTTTGATTTATTATCACATGTGCCAAGATACAATGAAAAGTGTTGTTTTGCATATTATACATGTGGATCATACCATACAAAGTACAGCAGGGTAGCAGAACAGAGTGCAGTACAGCCGTAGAGAGACCACCTCCAAACGGACCCCACCACCAAGGATATATTTCCTTCCCCTCCCCTATCAGCTTTCCGTAGAGACCACTCCCTCGGCGACTCCCTTGTCAGATCCATACCCCCCACCAACCCAACCTCCACTCCCGGCACCTTCCCTTGCAACCGCAGGAGGTGCAACACTTGCGCCCACACCTCCCCCCTCACTTCTCTCCAAGGCCCCAAAGGAAACTTCCATATCCGCCACAGATTCACCTGCACCTCCACCCACATTATCTACTGCATCCGCTGCAGCCTCCTCTATATTGGCGAGACAGGCCGCCTACTTGCGGAGCGATTCAGAGAGCACCTCTGGGCCACCCGGACGAACCAACCCAATCACCCTGTAGCACAGCATTTCAACTCCCCCTCCCACTCCACCGAGGATATGCAGGTCATTGGACTCATCCACCGCCAAACCACAACAACGCGACGGTCGGAGGAGGAGCGTCTTATCTTCCGACTGGGAACCCTCCAACCACAGGGGATGAACTTGGACTTCACCAGTTTCTTCATCCCCCCTCCCCCCACTTGTCTCAGCCGAATCCCTCCAGCCCGGCACCGCCTTCCTGACCTGCAGTCTTCTTCTTGACCTCTCCGCCTCCACCCTACTCCGACCTATCACCTTCACCTTGACCTCTTTCCACCTATCACATTTCCAACGCCCCTCCTCCAAGTCCCTCCTCCCTACCTTTTATCTTCTCCTGCTGAACACTCTCTGCTCATTCCTGAAGAAGGGCATGTGCCCGAAACGTCGAATCTTCTGTTCCCTAGATGCTGCCTGACCTGCTGTGCTGTTCCAGCAATAAAGTTTCAGCTTTGATCTCCAGCGTCTGCAGACCTCACTTTCTCCAGCCGTAGAGAGAGATCAGAACTAACATTTGAGAGGTGCATTCACACGTGATAGCAGCAGGGAAGAAGCAGTTCTTGAATGTATGTTCATACATGTATTTAAACTTATATTGTCTGCCTGATGGAACAGGGTGGAAGAGTGTAAAACTGGGGTGGGAGGGGCCTTTGATAATGTTGGTTGCTTTTCTGAGGTAGTGGGAAGTGTAGATGGAGTCAGTGGATGAGAGGTTGGTTTGCGTGAAAGACTGGGCTCCCTGTAATTTTGTCTGGTCTTAGAAAGAGACCACCCTGTGATGCATCCCAGATAGGCTGCTTTCTATGGTGCATCCATAAAAATTGGTGACTGTCTTTATGGACATGCTGAATTTCATTAGCCTCCTGAGGAAGTAAAGATGTTGTGCTTTCTTGATCCTCACTTCGACATGGATGACCTAGGACAGATTGTGGGTGATCATCACTCCCAGGAACTTTATGCTCTTGACCATCTCTACCACAGCACCATTGATGCAGATAGGTGTGCCCTTTATTCATTGTCCTGAGGTCAATGACCAGCTCCTTCATTTTACTGACATTGATGGAAAGATCATTGCTAAGCACTCAATCGCTTTTGTATACTATGTTTGGTCATTGTTTGGGATCTGAGCTACAATGGGGCTTTTGTTAGCTAACACTAAGTAGAGGTGGGCAGAATTTGGCCACGGTCATGGAGAGAGAGTGAGAGTGAGCACGAGAGCAAGAGCCAGAAGAATGCCTTAATGTTTGATGGGATGTGGGTATCACTAATGAAGTCAGCATGTATCACCCAGCCCTAAATGCCCAAAGACTATTAAAACCAACCACAATGCTGCGGGTTGGGAGTAATAAGAGGCCAGACCAAGTAAGGTCAGATCTTCACATCAGTGAACTACATGTCTTTTCACAACATTCAACAATGAGTATATGGTTCCATTAGAATACTTTGTTGGAGTTCCAAGTTTTTTTTTTTTAAAAACTCAGATTTCACCAATAGCCCAGAGCATCTGCTGGGGGTTCAGATTTAGTCCAGTAAAATTACCATTGCATCACCATCTCCCTTCCCAACTTCTCTTAATACTCTCCTCATGCTCAGTTGAGGATTATAGGGCCACCATTTTTTTTTAAAAAAAAGTGAACCAAGCTTTGGTATGTTGATGTGACCAACAAATCAATTGCAACAAAGAAAAGATTAGTGACAATATTTTGTAACTTAAAATGAGCGTGACAGATTTGGCAATGGATGCGATGCTGGACTTCAACTGAATAGCAAAACCAAAATGGCAAACATTGCCAAAATTATAGCAAAGTGGCAAACAAAAAAGTAAAAAGAATGAGTTTTTGACTACAAATACCAAAGAAAGGAAATCATCTCCATTTCTCTCAAAGAGATGATGAGCAATGTAGTAAATTCTCAGCTAAGTTGGCGACACCAGTATATAAACATTGGCTCTTATTTCAGCATTTAACTACTGCTGTTTTATAGCAAAGTGGCACCATAAACATGACGACTGGGCAGTAGGCCATACAATAGGAGCTTGTGGCTTCTGCCTGTTCTAATATTCATTTTCTCAAGTCCACAAAAACAGACTGCTAAACGTTTGCTCTTAAAGTGCAAAACCACTTCCTAAAACACACAGTCTTTGAGATGCAGTCTCAGAAACCATTCTGATGACAGTATTTCAAGGCAGTAACTGACATCAACAAATTCAAAGAGTTGTGGAGATCTTACTAAAAAAAAAGCAAAAGCAAACCACGATCTTGTTTTTGTTACAATCTGAATAAACACTAGCTGTTCTCAGCAGTCCAATCAGACAGACATTTACTTCAGCAAGTCAGTGCAAGTGCATGCAAGCCAGATACATCAGGCCAGAACACAGGGTGTTGCCAAGTCGGTTAGTCACCTTCTAAACTGCAAAAGTATTGGGCTGAACCTTCAGAAGTGGTGACCCAACTGCCAATCAGGACTGCATTCATCTCAACTTGCCCTGCCTTGCATCCCTGCATTTCAGGCCCAAATTTCTGATTCAGGACTGTGCAGAAACACCAGGGCATGCCTGTTCAGGCAGCTTTTTGGCACAATGCAGAGTCAGAATTGGAAACAAAATCACCACAGCTTTTTTTTTTAATATAGCAGTAGCAACTCTTTCCTGGGGTTTAAAGTTTCAAAACTTCTTTGGAGAATGGCAAAAGACAAGTGGGTGAGGGGACGGATACAGTGGCAGATGGGTGGCTAAGGGGGCAATCAGGATTCTGGAGGGGTCAAGCAGTTGGTTCGATGGTGTCAGGTCAGTCTGTCTGATGGGGAGGGAGTCCTGTGCGTCTCAGTTGTCCAGTTAGCCTGGAGCTGTGGAGCTGTCTTGCGTCTCTCTAATTTCCCTGGGTAACTATTCAACCCTCCAAAATCGCGGTTGGGATCATTTCCAAAAGCTTCCAGATGCCCATCGGGGGTTTAAACTTCCTCACCAACTAACATTTAGTCAGTGTAGAGGAGCCGCAGAAGACTTCACTCTGGGTACCTCTAGCTATCAAGATTAGGCCCTTGTCTCTCTAATCTTGGTCTATTGATTTAACTGCCAGTTCAATCAACGCTTTCAAATACAAAAAACAAAGGAGCCCCTACGTTGTCACCAGACCCACAGAAAGGTACTGACCCTTTGCTCACTTGCTTGCACACTCACACTCTTAGCTTTAGTGATGAAAGACACAGGATGGTGCTGGAAGGTTGATTGTGGCTGGAGGCCAGCGTCCAGTGGCATAAAACAAGTATCAGTGCTGGGTCCCTTATTGTTCATGATATATAGGAACGATATGGAATAAAACATGGGAGAATAATAACTAACTTGGCATGTGATTGACGATGAGGAAGAAAGTCTTAGGCTACAGGAAGATTGCTTACATGGACAGATCAGTGATAGATGAAATTTAATGCTGAAAAGTGAGGAGTGTGAGGGAGTACTTAATGAATGGCAGGACACTAGGAAGCTGAGGAACAGAGAAATCTTAGGATGCTAGCTACAGATATCCCTGAAGGTGGCGGGACAGGTCAAAATGTTAAGGCAGCATAGTGAGACACTTGCCTTTATCGGTGCACAGTTCTGGTCACCACACTATAGGAAAGATGCCATTGCACTGGAGTGGGGTACAGAGGAGATTCACTTAGATGTTGCCTAAGATGGAGCATTTCAGCCATGAAGGGAGGCTGGATAAGCTTGGGCTGTTTTCTTCGGAGCAGAGAGGGGGAGCTAATTAAGAGGGGCATGGTCAGGGTGGATAGAAAGCAGCTGCTCCCCTAAGTCAAACGGTTGATAGAAAGGGTGAAAGGCAGGAGGTTTAGAAGGGATTGGAGGAAAATGTTTGCACCCAGAGTTCACTGCTAATGAGGGTAGTTGAGATGCAAAACCTCACAACCTTTAAAAAGTTCTTGGTTGAGCACATAAAATGCCCTAACATTCAAGGCTATGGACCCGATGTAGGAAAGTGGGTCTAGTGTATATTTAGACTAGATAGGCTGAAGGGCGTTTTCTATACAGTTTGATGCTATGACTCAATAACCCTCAGATGGTTTCTGCTTCAAACTGTAGCTTATGAAATAAAGGTCTGAGGACCAAGTTTTGGTTTTACAGCAGTGTAAGTCACTTACATGAGACTTAAAAGAAGAACTACGCACACCCTTCTGATAATTGAATGTACTATGTTTTAATGAGAAGTCAGGGACTGCGGAGTAAGGGAAATTAAGGAGGCCTCAATACAGTTTACACAGACTGACAATCCTATAGGGACACAAGTCACTGGGCTAGAAATTCAACCTACCCAGTTGCAGGTACAGAGATTGTGATCCTCGATTATCTCAGCCTGATCAATGTGATCCAGGCTGCGTGTAACCTTTGTACTGTGTGCTTATTGCAACATCCAGCCAAGCAACACTTACACTACTGACTGGGCGGCACAGTCCACAGAGACCGAGGTGTGACAAGGTTTTCAATGAGAGACTGTACTTCTCGAAGGCAGCAGCACCTTTGCTAAAGTGAAGGTATGTCTGGTTGCAGCCGTTGAGCCGTTTGAAACAGTTCAAAGGATTTCCTTTTTAAAGAAAGTACTGGAATGTCATCAGCTTTGCAAATGCCACCCTAATGTGTTATTGAAATGAAAAGCTGTAATGACTTTGAGGGCTGCAACAGTGTTGAGAGGCACATGGTAGGGTTTCTTTCTGGTTTTAAGAGAAGTCCAGTTACTACTCAAACCCAAATGGATATGTGCTTAGTATGGAAATTCTAAAAATCAAATATGACAGAAAATGTTGAGTAGAATATTTGAAATGTTTAATTCACTGAAGAATTAAAGCCTGAAGATTGATGAAGGTGGATTACAATGTGCTTTAAGAACATAAGGTGCAAAAGAAGGAGACCATTCAGCCCATCAAGTCTGCTCCACATTCAGTGAGATCAGGACTGAACTGATAACCCTCAACTCCTCTTTTCTGTCCTTCATCATAACCCTCGATTCCCTTACCAACCAATCTCAACGGCCCTTTGTGGGGAAGATTACATAGATTCACAAACCAGAGAAAAGAAATTCCTCATCTTTGTTGTAAATGTGCAGCACCTTATTGAGACTTTTCTTCTCAGCCTAAATTCTCCGTAATGTTCCCTGTGAAATCCATTAAGAATCTTGAATGTTTCACCAGCAGTTTCTCCTGCTTCACTCCAGTTAGGGGGCAGTCATATCCCAGCAACAAAATAAAAACAAACTGCTGGAAAAACTCAAAGTCTGACAGCATCTATGGAGACAGAAGCAGAGTTAACATTGGATCCTTTAGCTCTGAAGTAGCTATTTTGGACTCAAAAAGTTAGCCATTTCTCTCTCCACAGATGCTGCCAGAGCAGCTGGGTTTTTCCAGCACTTCTCTTTCTATGGTTCGGAGGGAAAACAACCAGAACAAGCTGCTGACCTTAACTATCATAGGACCCTGTATATTCAAACAAACAAATGGAATGGAATACCTGAATGGCAACCCCTTGAACTTAACTACCTCCTAGAGTGACTGCCTAAATTGTGTATTTTTCTAACTCATTCATTCTTGGATGTGGGTTTTGCTGGGACCAACATTTATTGCCCGTCTCAGTTGCCCTCAGGCAGTCGGTGGGGAGTTGCCTTCCTGAACCGCTGTAGACCATTTGATGCAGGTAGATCCACAATGCCATTAGGGATGGAGTTCCAGAATTTTGTCAGAGTGTGCTCAAGTTTCCACCCCCCCCCCCCCAAAACAGACAGCCTTTATGTTCAAGCAAGTTTTGAGCAACAATTACAGATGACACAAAGCTAGGTGGAGGGACAGGTAGTGTTGAGGAAGCAGAGGGGCTACAGAAGGACTTGGACAGGCTGGGAGACTGGGCAAGGAAGTGGCAGATGCAATACAATGTGGGCCTGTGCGAGGTTATGCACTTTGGTAGGAAGAATAGAGGTTTAAACTGTTTCCTTAAAAAAAAAAGAGAAAGGCTTCGGAAATCTGAAGGACAGAGTCTTAGGTGTCCTAGATCAGGATTCTCCAAACATGTAGTTGGCAGTAAGGAAGGCGAAGGCAAAGGCAAGATTAGCATTCACTTCAAGAGGGCTAGCATACAACAGCAGAGATGTACTGCTGAGGCTTATTAGGCTCTGGTCACACCACATTTGGAATATTGTGTGCAGTTTTGAGTCCCAATCAGGAACAATGTGCTGGCATTGAGGGGGGGGGGGGGGGGGGGGGGGGGGGAAAGAGAGGGGGGGGGTCCAGATGAGGTTTACAAGAATGATATCAGGTTTGTGATATGAGGAGCAGTTGAGGACTCTTGATCTATACTTGATGGGAGTTTAGAAGGACTGGCAGGGGGCTGCTGATCCAATTGAAAGTTCCAGAATACTGAGAGGCTTGGATAGAATGGATGCAAAGATGACTTTTCTACTAGTATGAGACACTAGGACCAGGGCTCAGCCTCAGGAGTGAAGAGATGACCCTTTAGACCAGAGATAAGGAGGAATTTCTTCAGCCAGAGGGTGGTTAACCTGTGGAACTCATTGCTACTGAAGGCTGTAGAAGTCAAGTCAGTGAGTATCTTTAAGACAAAGATGGATAGATTCTTGACCAATAAAGGAAATCAAGGGAGAAGGTTGGAAACTGGCAATGAGAAACACATCAGCCATGATTGAAAACAGGACAGACTCAAATGGGATGAATGGCCTAATTTCTTTATCTTATGGGTTTATAGTTTAAGTTTAAAAATCACACAACAGCAGGTTATAGTCCAACAGGTTTATTTGGAAGCACAAGCTTTCAGAGCACTGCTTCTTTATCATCTGTGACTTATGATCATGCAGTGAACAAATGGGTGCTGCATTTCCATTACATCGATTTACTTTAGTAGTTTTAAGTACTTGAGCGTTTAAGTAGTATTTCAATAGCTGCATGGTAGTTTGGGAACGGAGGCTATATAGATACAACAGCATTCACTTAAGCATTTGAAATTTACCAATAAAGTATTTCAGGGATTACTAAATTAATGTGACACAAAGAAATGCTCACTTTATCTGCATACAAACATAAATGCTGATCAATAAGATAACAATTAACGCCTCTGACCAACTATATTTTCCAGTTAAACCAGTTCAATCAGCTGATAAGCAGCCCGGAGCATTTGCACAATGCAAGTGCAATCTGCACAATGCAAATGCCAAGAAAAATGAATTTATCCATCATGAGAATCTAACCATCTCCCCTTAACATTCAAATGGTGTTCAAAGAAATTAAAAAAAAATCACACAACACCAGGTTATGGTCCAACAGGGTCTTTTGGAAGCACTAGCTTTTAAAGCACTGCTCCTTCATCAGGTAGCTAGCTAGTCCAAGTAAACCTGTTGGACTATAATCTGGTGTTGAGAGATTTTTAACTTTGTCCACCCCAGTCCAACGCCAGCACCTCCTCTTCAAATGGTATTAACATTACTGAATTCACCAGCATTAACATCATGGAAGCTGCCATTGACCAAAAGGGAGGTTAATACATAGTGGTAATGTCAATGGACTAGCAATCGTGAAGCCCAGGCTATAATCTGGGGACACAGGTTTGAACCACACTATGGTAGATGCTGAAACTTGAATTCAATTCAAAAAAATGGCCAACTGGTGACTGTAATCACTGTCAATTGTCATAAAAACATGGTTCACTAATGCCCTTTATGGAAGGAAATCCAACTGGCTAATACTGATGTGTGACCCCAGACCCATTGTGATATGGTTGACCGTCAAGCACCCGCTGGACAAGTAGGAATGCTGACCAATCCAGTGACACCGTACATTCCACAAAAGAATTAAAAATAACTTTAGTGTATCACCCAGAGGATATGCAAAGATCCGTGGAAGTGACTCATATCATGACGAATGTTCAGGAGAACTGTGTTATTTGAGTGCAGCCACCCTTTAAACTATCTGCATGGCTGTGTCCATGCTGAAAGATAAAGGATGGACTTAAGTATGGCTGACATGGAGAACCTCTGGTTGTTCTGCAGCCATGCAACTTAGTGGGAACATTATTCCTGATTCCCCAAATTCTTTACACTGTCCTCATCTATTATTGATGCTATGACATATTTATGTCATTCTTTCAATATGATAAACCATTTCCAAGTGGCCTCACAGGAAAGTTATAATTCAAAATTTGGGACCGAGACTTGCAGAGATCTTAGACGCACAAATATTCAAAAGGATACGTTTTCAGGAGTGTTTAAAAAGGTGGACAGAGAGCTGGGACATTTAAGGATTTTCTTTTGCATTCATGGGATTTAGACGTCACTGTTGCCTGTTCCTACGTGCCATCAAAAGGATGGTGGTGAGCTGCCTTCATGACCCACTGCAATCCATTTGCTGTAGATGGACCCAGAATGCTTTTAAGGAGGGAGTTTAACCCAGCAACACTGATGTAACAACAATATATTTCCAAGTTGAGTGGCTTAGAGAGGAACTTGCAAGTGTTGGTGTGCTCAGGCATCCCCTGTCCTTGCCCTTCTAAATCAAAGTGGTCATAGATTTGGAAGGTACTGCTCAAGCAGATTTGGTGAATTCTGAGTGCATCATGTAGACAGTACATACTGCTGCTACTGCACATCGGTGGAGGAGGGAAATATGCTTGTGGATCAAACAGACTCTTTGATCCGGGATGGTCTCAAGCTTTAAAAAGGCATTATTTGAGGTACATATGTCCAGGCAAATGGCAGCATTCCATCACACTCCTGACTTGGGCCTTGGAGACGTGGATAGACTGTGGGGAGTCACTCACTGATTTCAGTTTTGCTAGGGCTCAATACTACACTGTCATTAAGGCCACATTTAAATTAAAGACAGAGACAGAGACAGAGACAGAGACAGAGACAGAGACAGAGACAGAGACAGAGACAGAGACAGAGACAGAGACAGAGACAGAGACAGAGACAGTCACTCCCACCTAACTAAGAATTCCTAGCCTCTGGCCTGCTTTTCTATCAATAGTCTAGTCCAGGTCAAAATTCATTGTCAGTTTGTCAATAGCAGGGGATTCAGTGATGGCAATGAATATCAAGCGGCAACTGTGAGAGATTCTCTTAAATGGAGATGGTCAACACCTGGCACTCGTGTGGCACAAACATTAATTGCCATTTGTCAGTACAAATGTGGATACTGTCCAGGTCTCATGCGCGTGGGGATGGACTGGTTCAGTATCTGAGGAGTTGCAAATAATGCTGAATATCATGCAATCATCAGCAAACATCCCCATTTCTGACCTTCTGATGGAGGGAAGGTCATTGATGAAACAGCTGAAGTCAGTTGGGCCGAGGACACTATCCTGAGGAACATCTGCAGAGATGTCCTGGAGCGGAGATGACTGATCTCCAACAACCACAATCATCAGCTTATGTGCCAGATAAAACTCCAAGCAGCAATGAACCTTTCTCCTCATTCCCACCGATTCCAGTTTAGCCAGGCACCAATGCAATGCTCATTTAAATGTGGCCCTGATGTCACTCCCACCTCACTTTGTAGATGACTGCAAAGTCAGGGGAGAGACGAACATGGGGCAGTAGCCTGCATTGCATCAACTCAGTCAAGTCCAGAGGTAATGAGGATAAAGGTTTCAGCAACTGCTTTGCTCTAGCCTGAGTGTTGGTTAAGCTCTATTGTAAAAGATGGAAACAAGCAGTCTTAGTGGCAATGGCGACATGTGGCCAAAGGATGTCACAGACTTCAAATATGGCACTCAATGTTGCAAAATGTCTGCTATAGCTTCACATAATAGCCAGGCAGATGGCTGTGCAGATGATGATCAAGTATGGGAGTTTGTAACAGGCACCAAAGACAATTGCTTCAGTCTTCCCAATACTTAACTGGAGGAAATTTCAGAGTTTGGAAAAGTGAATTTCAAAGAAGAATCACAAGATTCCAAATGCAAACTGTTTTTATCTCCATAGATGCTGCCAGACCTGTTGGGTTTCTCCAGCACTTGTTTTTTTTTTAAATTTCAGGTCTCCAGTATCCTCAGTATTTTGGTTATTATATGGAGAAAATGTTTTCTTATCCACTATTGTACATCTGTCAGCATTCTGACAACTTAGAGACAAGAGAGGGATTGAGGAAGGTTGTAAGTGTGACAACCACTTGCCTGGAAATGGACAACTCCAACAACTTTCAAGAAGATCAATATCATCCTGACAAATCAACCCATTTTGTCATCTTAAACTTTCATCCTCTCCACTGTTAATGCATTATGACAGCAATGTGGATGATGTACAAGATGCACAACAGCAAATACAAAGGATTTTTTAACCAAATCCAATTCCATGAACGCTGTGGAAGGACATGGGCAGCAAGCATACGTGGCTCACACATTCAGGGGCAACTAGGGATTGGCAATAAATGCAGCGACACCAAAAGAAAAGGTTGACTTCCAAATGGGAATAAATTAATAAGGACTCAGATGGGTTAATTCAGATAGTGATATTTGTAAAAGGAAAGTAACTGAGTTTTCAAGGTATGCTTTGATCAGAGAAATTTAGCGGCTGAATGATTAAATAGTGTTTCATCACATAACTTTGTATTCCTCACTCTGTTCGATCACTCTGATCTTTGTATGGTATGATCTGCCTGTACTGCACACAAAAAACAACTTTTCGCTGTAGCTAGGTACATGTGACAATAAATCAAAAGATGTAAACAAGTGTGCTGTTAAAATAAACACGTTAAAAGAGAACATATCAAGGAGAAAACAAGTTTGGCATGACCCTCAAATGTGATGGCAGAAAAAAAAAGGTTAACAGATTTTATTGGTCAGAGTATTGAGTACAGGAGTTGGGAGGTCATGTTGCGGCTGTACAGGACATTGGTTAGGCCACTGTTGGAATATTGCGTGCAATTCTGGTCTCCTTCCTATTGGAAAGATGTTGTGAAAGCCGAGAGGTTTCAGAAAAGATTTAAGGATGTTGCCAGGGTTGGAGGATTAGAGCTTTTGGGAGAGGCTGAACAGGCTGGGGCTGTTTTCCCTGGAGCATTGGAGGCTGAGGGGTGACCTTATAGGAAGAGTTTGGAGGGATATGGGCTGAGTGCTGGCAGCTGGGACTAGATTGGGTTGGGATATCTGGTCGGCATGGACAAGTTGGACTGAAGGGTCTGTTTCCATGTTGTACATCTCTATGACTAACACAAGTTACCTGTGGTATGTGCATTTTAAATCAAAATCCTAAATCAGAAACACAGCTGCCAATGAGACACCTGTCTGAACCCACAAGCAAACAGGTTTTTGTTTGAGCTGTGCAGCCTGCTCCCCTATCATCCTTAAGGTTTCTTAGAGGCAGAATAGCGCATATGTAGAAGTTAAATTGGACACATTGAATCACTGGTTCCATTCAAATGCCATTTTTTCCCTTGAACAAGTTTCAAGAGTTGGGAGGTTCTCACTGCAAACAAGCAGAGCAACGGAGATGTTAGCACAAAGTGATTTTGAGTCAGGAGTGTAAGTGTGTGAGCAGGAAATATAAAGGACTGTTTGAAAAGGGAACCAAGGCCTTTTGGTCGATCAAACACACTTCCTCAAAACAACAGATGCTGGAGATCACCATGGGTCAGACATCATCCATGGAGAGCGAGCAAGCTAACATTGAGTCCAGATGACTCTTCATCAGAAGTCATCTGGTGAGTTCATCTAGGCTTGAAACATTAGCTTGCTGTCTCTCCATGGATGCTGCCTGACTCGCTGTGCTCTCCAGCATCTGCTGTTTTATGTTGTAATTAAATATTATTTAGATCAAGTTGAAAATTCTAAGACTAGTTAAACCAGGCAAAACAAAGCTTTCTCTCTATATTCCTGCCATGCACAGAGAAGCAGAAGTAGTATTTTATTACTAATGCTCAACCAAAATGAGTTTTTTGCTTCTGTCTTTATGTAAGAAATGAACTTTGAAGTGAATGAAACCTTTGAAGAGCAGGTGTGCATGCTGGAATGGATAGAGATAGAGGAAGTCGCCAGGCCCAGACCAGATTTGTCCTCGGCTGCTTTGGGAAACGAGAAATGAAATTGCTTCACCACTTGAAGATCTTTGCATCCTCGCTCTCCACTGGAGTCATACCTGAGGACTGGAGAGAGGCAAATGTAATTCCTCTCCAAGAAAGGGAATAGGGAAATTCTCGGCAATTACAGTAAGTCTCACATCTGTTGTCTGCAAGGTGTTAGAAAGGATTCTGAGGGATAGGATTTATGACCACCTGTAAGAGCATGGCTTGATTAAACGCAGTCAACACGGCTTTTTGTGAGGGGCAGGTCATGCCTCACAAACCTTATCGAGTTCAGAAGGTCAGGAGGAATTGGATACAGGGGAACTTAGCTGTCTGGATACAGAATTGGCTGGCCAACAGAAGACAGCAAGTGGTAGTAGAAGGAAAATATTCTGCCTGGAAGTCAGTGGTGAGTGGTGTTCCACATGGCTCTGTCCTTGGGCATCTACTGTTTGTAATTTTTATTAATGACTTGGATGACGGGATTGAAGGATGGGTCAGCAAGTTTGCAGACGACACAAAGGTTGGAGGTGTCGTTGACAGTATAGAGGGCTGTTGTAGGCTGTAGCGGGATATTAACAGGATGCCCAGAGATGGGCTGAGAGGTGGCAGATGGAGTTCAACCTGGATAAATGCAAGGTGATGCATTTTGGAAGGTCGAATTTGAAAGCCGAGTACAGGATTAAGGTTAGGATTCTTGGCAGTGTGGAGGAACAGAGGGATCTTGGTGTGCAGGTACATAGATTCCTTAAAATGGCCACCCAAGTGGAGAGGGTTGTTAAGAAAGCATATGGCGTTTTGGCTTTCATTAACAGGGGGATTGAGTTTAAGAGTCGTGAGATCTTGTTGCAGCTCTATAATAAAAAAAAAACTTTGGTTAGACCGCACTTGGAATACTGCGTCAAGTTCTGGTCACCCTATTATAGGAAAGATGGGGATGCTTTGGAGAGGGTTCAGAGGAGGTTTACCAGGATGCTGCCTGGAATGGAGGGCTTATCTTATGAAGAGAGGTTGACTGAGCTCAGACTTTTTTCATTGGAGAAAAGGAGGAGGAGAGGGGACCTAATTGAGGTATACAAGATAATGAGAGGCACAGATAGAGTTGACAGCCAGAGACTATTTTCCAGGGCAGAGATGGCTAGCACGAGAAGTCATAGCTTTAAGCTGGTTGGAGGAAAGCATAGAGGCGGGTTCTTTACACAGAGTCGAGAGAGCATGGAATGCGTTGCCAGCAGCAGTTGTGGAAGCAAGGTCACTGGGGACACTTAAGAGACTGCTGGACATGCATATGGTCACAGAAATTTGAGGGTGCATACATGAGGATCAATGGTCGGCACAACATCGTGGGCTGAAGGGCCTGTTCTGTGCTGTACTGTTATATAAAAAACAAAAATCTTATTTTATAGTTTCAATTCATTTCTGCTTGAATAATCATATTTCTTTAAAATAGGTAGTTCCATGTACTAGTGTCAACAAACTCTTGCAAATATCATTCTGCATATTTTAAAACTTCATTCAGAGGGTCTGGGTGTCACTGACTAGGCCAGCTTTTATAGACCATCCCTAGCTGCTATTGAGAAGGTGGTGGTGAGCTGCCTTCTTGAACTGTTGTGGCCCATGTGCTGTACCTGGACCCACCGGGCCTTATGGAGGGGATTCCAGGATTCTGACCCAGTGACAGTGAAGAAACGGCAATATACTTCCAGGTCAGGATGGTGAGTGGCTTGGAGGGGAACTAGGAACTTGCAGGTGATGTTCCCATGTATCTGCTGCCTTTGTCCTTCGACATGGTATTGATTGTGGTGGTGGTTTTTGCAAGGTGCTGGCAAAGGAGCCTTGATGAATTTCCATGTGCATCTTAATAATAGCACACACAGCTGCTACTTAGCATCAGTGCTGGAAGTGTCTGGATGTCTGTAGATGTAATGCTATTCGCGCAGGCTGCTTTGTCATGGATGTTGTCAAGGTGCATCATCCAGACAGGTGGGGAGTATTTCATCACACTCCTGATTTGTGGCTTGTAAAAGGTGGGGAGTTAGGAGGGGAGTTATCACTGCAATATTCCTAGCTTTGGATTTTTCTGTGGAGCCACATTACATGTATAGGTAGTTCAGATCAGTTTCTGGCCAATGTCAACTCCAAGGTTTTGATAGTGGGGAATTCAGTGCTGGTAACACTATTGAATGTCAAGGGCAGTGGCTAGAATGCCTTTTATTGGTGATGGTCATTAACTGACATATGTCTAGTGCTAATGTTACTTGCCACTTGTCAGCCTAAGCCAGGGTATTGTTTTGTCTCACCTGCATTTGAACATGGACTACTTCAGTATCTAGGGAGTCATAAATGGTACTGAACATTGTGCAGTCAGTGAACATTCCCACTTCTGACCTTATGATGGAGGAAAGGTCATTGATGAATCAGCTGAAGGTGGTTGGGCCTAGGACACCACCCTGAGGAACACCTGCAGAGATGTCCTGCAGCTGAGGTAACTACCTCCAACATGAGGACATACAGTCTCTAAGATCCTTCCATCAATCTCTCAAAATATCAACAAGTTTAACAACTTAGATTTAATATCTTTGACTTACAGTCAATTAAGGTAAAAGATATTAGTCATTACTTTTATCTATTTTAATAAATATTCTAATCTTTTCTCCAAACTTAACAGTTTTCTCATCTAACTGTGTAATTTAACTTTAAGATTCATAATCCTCCTGCTACTTATTCACATCGCTATCAAAGGAACATCACCACCTTCGAGTTCCCCTCAAAGCCACTCACCATCCTGACTTGGAAATTCGTTGGCATTCCTTTACCGTTGCCAGATCAAAATCCTGGAATTCCCTCCCTAATGACATTGTGGGTCGACCCACAGCAGGTGGACTGCAGTGATTCAAGAAGGCAGCAACTAAGGACCAACAATGCATGCTGGTCAGCCACCAACATCCACATCCCACAGATAAAAACTTTTTTTTTTTTAAAAAAAAGATCCATTTTTAAATGAGGGACAATTCTTCTTTTTTGAGGTGGAAATATGGAGAAAAAGCTAAACTGAGTTGCAAGCCCCCTGCTGCCCAAATGTTTACAGATTTAATGCAGATGAATATTCTTCCCTCATCTGTGTAAATTGCATATTGAGGCAAACCCACAATATTGCTTCCCCCACTTACCAAAGTTTATTGGATGCTGTAGCACCAACTTAAATCTTCACAAGCAAGATTACTCCATTTATTAAAATGAAGGCAAGGCAATGCAGAACTCTTGGGTTCACCAATACAACAGTAAAAGTACCAGATATGAAAATTTACAGAAAATTTGGGTCAACTGTGATGCCACTAGAAACTTCAAGTTCTAATTGCACTTTTAAGTGCCAACCTAATCTCAGGCTGTTTGGATAATGAAACTGACCTTTGGAATAATGGGAGCTTCTGTTCTCTTCACAGTTTACACGTCATCAGCAGCAATACAGGACGTTCTCCCTTCTCCTCCCTCCACACTGACACACCTTACAAACATTGCAACCATAAAATACACAAGGAGGCTCAAAAATGGTACCCTGAACTGTTGACTCACTTATACGAAAAACAACAGTTTGGAAGGACCAAATATAAATCAAATCATATTGTTTGATATTGTTCCACAATTTAATCAATCATGGAATAAAAGTTTAGTATGGACTCTAATGGTACGAATTCAGGCTCCGCTCCCCATTCGCTCCTCCAAAACAAACTGTGTCCAACTATTCTTTATTGCAACATCAAAAATTTTCTTTGCATTTAAAGTACCATCTACTATACTCACCTTAAATAGCTCAGATATATCCAGTCCAATCAGCAGATCTCCTGTTTCCTAAGCTATGCCAATATCAAGTTGAAAATACAGGAAATGCACAGCAGACAAAAATCAACATCTGCAACTTTATTAGCCCTGCTCAGAATTAGAGATTCTCAGTCAAGTTGACAAGCACATTACAACTTGCCACCTCAGGGGAGAATCCTATGTCCAACCACCTCCAACGGTTTCAACTTCCCCTACGATAAGTGGCAAGTAAAATCTGAACCACACAAATGAGAGACAATGACCATCTCCAACCAGACAGAATCTAACAATCACCCCTTTACATTCACCACTTAAATCCATCAATAGCAACCTCCTCATGGTTATCATTAACCAGAGAATGAACGGTACCAGCCATATAAACACTGACGCTACAAGAGCGGGTCAGATGATAGGATGCTTGTCTAAGAAATTCACCTTCTGTCACCCCTTGACCAACTATAAGGCTCAAGTCAAGACAAAGTAGCCTGCTTGTTTGACATATAATCCCACACCTTTAACATTTGCTTCTCTCAGCTTCAATGCAGAGTGGCAGCATCTACAACACACGCTGAAGTAACACAAAAGCTTCTCTAACACCTTCCAAACTCTCAACTTCTACTATCTAGAAGTGCACAGGCAGCAGATGCATAGGGACACTACCACTGCAAGTTTCCCTCCAAGGTACAAGTCATCATTGCTTGGAACAGTATCATGTTCCTTCACTTTTGCTGGGTTAAAATTCTAGAACTCCCTTTGTAACTGTACTGTGGGTGTTCCTACACTCCAATAGTTCAAGAGCTGTTTGCTGGGGAAGTAGGGATAGGTAATAAATTCTGGCTTTGTCAACAAATACATCCCATAAAAAGTATAAACAATCTGGGTTGGTGACAGTGAAAATTGTGCAGATTGTGTCATTTCTGTTTATTATTCTGCAATAAAAGAGTGTGTGAATAGTCTGGTGAACTCAACAAGCAGCTCAGCTGCAACGTCACACATTGTCAAACAACCCACCAAGTATTTCTTGCCTGAAGTCACACCTTTAAGAGTGCCCATACCATACAGAGCACAACACGCACTGCAGTAATACACAAAAGCTTCCCTACACCTGCAGTGGTAGATTTTCAGTAACCTGCCATTCACAGTTCCATTAGATGCACCATTTGTTTCTTGTCCCATTACCATTTACTTTTGCTTGGACCATAAAACCTTTATCATCTAATCTCTCCTGTCCTTCTCTAACACCTCTGACTGTAACTGTCTCTCCACAAGGTGTTAGCACTTTCAGAATGGGAGAGAAAGGGAAGTTGTAAATTGACCGGAAATCATCATCTGTTGCTGTAGGAAAATTCTGTTTATTTAGTTTTGCAATTAGTTTCCTGGTATTTGGATACATCTGTATCCTCTTTTCCAGTTTCCCTCGATCAGAGCAAATGCAGTCGAGACAATCTCAGGTCATACAGCACGGAAACAGACCCTTCAGTCCAACCAATCCATGATGAACCAAGTCTAAACCAAACTAGTCCCACCTCCCTGCTCCAGGCCCATATCCCTCCAAACCTTTCCGATTCATGTACTTATCCAAATATCTTTTAAATGCTGTACCTGCATCCGCCACTACTTCTGGTAGCTCATTCCACACATGAACCACTGTGTAAACAAAAGTTGCCCACCATGTCATTAAATGTCTCCCCTCTCACCTGAAAAGCTGCCCCCTAGTCTGGAAATCCCCCATCCCTATCTATAGCTCTCATGTTGCTCAAGAGGATCATGAGAACACTCCTTCCAACTTGCAATATTCACTTCAAGAAATAAATCTCTAGTTTACTATTTCTGCTGCATTTTCTTGGAATGTAGTTAACACTTTGGTGTTAAATGTCACTAATGTGATATTTCAGGGTTTCAACACGTTGCACAAAGTGTAGCTACATAATCAGATAAGTGATTGTGAAGGAAGACAGTCAACATTGACATGATCAGCTAAACAGATACTGACAAATCAGGTTTTTATTTCTTGTTAATCCCATTCAGTTTTTAGAAAAATCCCATTCAACCAGGATTAGTATGAAATCTTCACAAATTACCACACGTGGTTCCCAATCTGCAATCAATAGATTCATAGTTGTTTGAAAGGGAATAGGAATGGGATAACTGTGGTCTGCATAGTCAGGATTCATTGTGGTTCTTTGCTTCTCAGGTCACAGTGACTGCTCCATTTTCGACCAAATTAGTTTCCATGACAATTTTAAATTTTTTACCAAATACCATGGCTGAGATGTGTCCCTGCAAACTCCCTACCGACATAGAATGATAAAGTGTTCTTTTAAATGAAAGAATGTACAACACCACAAATTGGTTAGCACACAAACCTGAATGAAAATTATTTTCAATTCTACATTTCAAGACAATAACTGAAGTACACAAACAAAGTTCGCAGTGCCCATTAGTACATCAACATATCTGTGCTACAAGAGGAATTTCAGTTTGTCAGCAGTATCCGTGGGTTAAACTTTTTTTTTGTCAAGGAAGGGAAGCAAGCCACCAAGTGATTGTTATTATCTTACCTGAAGAATCTGCCGTTCTAACTGCGAATTTCCTTTGCAGAGCTCCATGATCTGTCGCAGTAAGAGCTTGGTGCTTTCAGTTTTGCCAGCGCCACTTTCCCCACTGTTGGAGCAAATGAAACAACAAAAACGTACATCTAACCTCCAGCACCTGCTCACCTTAAATACATATACCAACAGATTCAAGAACAGCTTCTTCCCTGTTGTTATTAGAAGCCTGAATGGGCCTCTCAAGTTTAATGTTGACCTCACGGTGTCTTCTCTGCAGCCGTAACATTGTATTCCTCATGGTGTTCTATTATCCTTATGCACATAACAAAACTTTTCATTGTACCTAGCTACATGTGACAATAGTAAAACAAATCAAAACCTAGTCAATATTAGGATTCCAGGTAAGAGGCTAATTGATATTCAGATATATACTGCTTTACCAGTTGGGCAAATTAACTGCAAAAAACTTCCCAGGTAGAACGCAAAATTCTATCGTGAACAATACGGAATCATGGAAACTGTTGCACTGTTTCTACGTCTTGCTATTACTTGATAAATTTTTGTTGTACATGTACAAATCCCAGTAGGTTTGTACAGAATAGAGTGTGCGTGTCAACACAAGTTATCAGACTACCCAATTTTTCAACTTAAAAATAAATTTAAGGAAGACTGTTTTTCAAAAGGGGAGGCATGGAGAATTGTCACTATTAATGTACCCCAAATCTACTTTTTTGGAAAGAATTCCATTAGTAATCACAATAAGAAAGCAGAGTTGCCATGCTTGGCAAGGCACAAGTCTTCAAACATCTAACCCATCTGTTATAAAGCTAAAGCATCAACCCACTTAAGGCCTAACACTGTAAAATATCATCCATAAAAGATAATCATTACCATTGGTTGTGCTATAATACTTACTTTCTAGCATATGCAACCCACTCGTCAACAATGGAAAAGTTCCATGATTTCTGGCCAAACAAAGGTCAAACCAATATTTTAACGTTACTCTATCCCTTTTACTCAAAAGTCACAACATCATATAAAAAAGGTTGGAAAACCGCCTTCTCACCAGAAAAAAAAGGAAATTATTGTAAATGTCCAGGCCTATCTGCCTCTTTTCAAAAAGTATTTAAAAAGTATACAATAGTATCTGGTGCAGAACATAAGCACTAGGTCAAATGGACCCAAGCAAATGATATTTTAATACAACTCCACTGATGTATTCTTACCTGATAACGATACATTGGTTCTTGGGGCCAGTGGCTAAGCGTCCTAACATTGATTGATACGCACGATCAGCCACTGCAAAAATGTGAGGTGGTAGGTTGCTTTTTGAACAGCTTTTGTATTTTTCAGCTTCCTGACAAACAAACACAGAAGAAATTAAAAACAGTAGTACTTTCTTGAATCCAAACAATAGTATCATGCAACTGGTTGCCATTTAGGGAATTGACAGTTTTCTTACATTTACTGGATGGGTATATGAATAGGAAAGGTTTAGTGGGGTAACTGCTAAATGCTGACAAATGGGACCAGACTAATTTAGGATATCTGGTCAGCATGGATGAGTTGGACTGAAGGATTCCTTGCTGTACATCTGTGCTGAACCTCCCCTGAATAGGCTTTGCCCATCTCACCTTTCTGGTTCCCATTCACATTTACCCTAACTATAAATCAGTTTTGTTTCAAAATTCAAACTACCTTGGGCCTTTTTTGTTGTTCCACACTACTTAGATTTAACGTAACTTCTCAACCACAGGGCATCTTATATTTTCAGTCATCCTATTACTCTACACCTGACGTCATACCGCGCTCTCACTGAATTAATCAAAATTCACATCATTCACAATTCATCCAATCCTTTTATTATGGACTTACTGACATTACCTGGTGCAAATTTAAGCTAAGATGAGAAAGGAGGTGGATTTTTGTATTAAAATCTTGCATATCAAGTTTCTGTACCACTAACAACACTGACCACAGGGGTCTTCATTTCAAAAATTTCTTAAATACCTCAATTGACCTTTGTTGATTGTATACTTGTTTCAAGTAAATCTATGCTTGCATACTTTTAAACTTTGCTGGATTACTAAATTGCTCCCAGTTCCTCTTCTCCATCCACTTCTCCCACAATGTTTTTTTTAATGTTAACGTCCTCTGTTTTTTACAGAACATATCAAAACCAAATTCTTCCTACAGACCACAATAAAGTCAAACATTTTCAAAAATCAAATCTGGCCCTTTAAAGATCATGCCATATCAATCATTTTTGCAAATTCAGGCCACCATGTAACACTATCAGCTCGGTTCCTTTAAACCCTGAATTTTTAAAATGGTGATAACCAAGTTTGGTATTGGGAATTTCAGGAGGTACGAGTTTCTGGCCATCTTACAGATTTTCTATTTAAATTTTGACTTTTGGGACACACTATTGGTTAGAAGGATTCAGATGTTTTGTATTTGCAATGGAAATAATAAAAAGGTGGGGCTCGTCCGAGAGCTTTAGAAACCTACACATAGATTTGACCACAAAATTAGTTATTATATCATATAGCTTTATATGATTGACAGAATTAAAATTCTACTTATCTAATTATCAAAAATTAGTACCTACCGACTTTTCATACAAGGGTAAGTACTTGAGCGGATTGATGGCTATGAGAATATCTCCAACATAAGTCTGTAAAGTAAAAGTGAAGCAAAGGGTTAGACCCAGCTGCGCGCACACACACAGTTTTTTGTTTAGGAGGGGGAAAAGAAAGGAAACAGAGATCCAAACCAAGCTTTGGGTGAGGGAAAAGGGAGAGAAGCTTGATTGTGGCTATTTGTTGTTTCTTATTCTTGGGATGTAGCTTCACCAGATACAGTCAGCATTTAAATCGCCCCATCCCCGGGTACTGTGATCTACCTTTGTGGATGGCTACAATCCACGAAGGAATTTCTATAGTGAGGTCAGGGAGTTCCAGGATTTTGACCCAATAACAATGAAAAAAAAACACAAGACAAGACATCAGATGTGTGACTTGCAGAAGAACTTGGTTGGATGGCCTTCCAAGTGGCAGATATTACATGTTTGGGAGGATTACTGCAGACATACATGAAGACATGGTATGTCAGCAGTGGGAAAGAAAGTGACGCTTTAGGTGGCAGACAGCCCACCGATTGAGAGAGATCGGATTCATCCTGACCAGCACAGAGATTCTATTAGAGACCTTCCAGCTGCATGCATCCAGGTGAAGTAAAAAGGATCGGTGTGGACGTGATGAGCTGAAGGGCCTGTTTCCACATTGTAGGGATTCTATGATTCTAAGTATAGGTTCTGAAGAGGAGTGACTGGTGCTTGTAACTGACTCTTTCACATGGACTTAGTGCAAAGTCTTGAAATAAGAGCTTGAAAAGTATCTACAGACACTCTTACAGAGTACCCACAATCCAAAGCCCACAGATTCAGCTTGCTCTTTTCTTTAAGAGGAGAGGAATCCTGAGTAAATGCCTGAAGACAATTAAGAGTTCTAGTGACGGGGTGGGGGGTGTCTGGGTACAAGTTCAACCTGCATCACAACATGCCCAAATAGGTTGAATTAAAACAAGTACAATTCAGTAACCAATTCACATACAATTAGTTCAGATTCTGGTGAACCAGGATGGCGAAGCTACAAAATGATAAGACTGCCAGCACTCTTGTCTGCTGTGCAGAAGGTTCTGCAGTTAGATATCAGATATAGAATACTAAAGAAATTACAAATGTTGACATAAAATATTTCAGTGGAATGGCGTTAAAAAGCAAGCTTGCATAACCCAAAGTAAATTTCAATGAATATCTATTCATCCCAGCGCAATTCTGGTTCACTCACTTTCAATCCCTGTATCTGGAACATAAATAACAAACATACATCTTGGCATAAGTACTAAGCTGCCAAGTAGAACAGAGGAAATTTAAGATTCACCAACCTAAAGGAGGCAGCATGATCAACTCCAAATCACTAATTATGGAAGTAAATGTCATTAACTTGCAAAATGCTGAGCAACACATCGCACAAGTGTAGCGATCTGACAGGGGGACAGTACCAAGTCACCAGAATGAACCCAGCGCTGAAAAAGGATTAAATTAATAGAGGAGGCTGCAAAGACTAAAATCTTTTCCCAAACCCTATCCCATGACAAGTTCCATTTCTCTATCTCCACAAGATTTTATTCCTTAAAAAGAGTTCACACTTTTGCGTCCACACCATAATCAATGCTAGTAAGCAGCTTCTGTTCTTCAGATTCTTACATCCTTTGAATCTCAAACTGTTCACTCTTAGCAGCAAATCCAAGCAATGTTTTAGACACTTTTCCTAAACTCCTCAATCTTGTTATTGTATTCCCATTTCAAAAGCTTCTACAAAATGGAAACAACTCCACTGAGGCAGGTATCTAGTCACCAGATCACCCCTTATTTCCATGTGGAGATCCGAGACACTGATCCAGCTTCCTCAGAGCCAGCTCTCAGTGAGCAGAACCCTGGACATGCAGATTTAGATCTGTCAGCCAGGGCTCCCTGATTGGTAACCCATTCTTTGATGTACATCTGGTTGCCCTCATTACAATCACTACATCCCTCCCCTCCTCTCTTCCCCCCCCCCCCCTCCGAGGACAGAGGGATTTTTTTTTTGTTGCTCCTCCTGGACCTTTTAGCACTGGATCAGGTTCCTCCAATACTGCCTCAGATACAGGTGGCGTGCAATGTTTGTCTCTTACACCCGGTGCATTGCAGAAGAAATTCATTCTCTTCATCAGGGAGCAAGGGGTAGAGGTTGCAACATCCACCATGTCCATCTCAGATTTCAAGATACCTTCAAAGCTTGATGGAGAGGGAGAACCCACAGGTTCTGGAACACAAATCAGAAAGATTGGCAAGGAGCTGAACACATGTTGCTCCTGTGTTGTTTGCAAATTTACAGCTTCCATATGGTCCACATGCTTATTCAAGAATTTTGCACCTACCCAAACTTCGTATGTCACTGGACCTGACCTTACATTGCCGCTTACCCATGTAGGGCATTCCTGGGGTTCCTACATCAAACTTTATCCTTTGAAGTAACCCTCTTCTTTTGCTTAGCAGAGGCTTGTATCCGGCTTTGGTGTTCCTGATGCCATTTGAAGCCCCCCCCCCGGCTCCAAAAGGTCTCAGAAGATCAGATTTAACCTAATGCAGAGTCTTCTCCCCATTAGCAACTCTGCTGGAGCAATCCCTGTAGTGAATGAGGGGATGGTTTGATTTTCAAATAGGAACCAGGACAGTTTGGTATCGAGTGAAGCTGTAGGCTGTTTCTTTAAGCCTGCCTTCAAAAGTTTGGACTGCTCTTTCTGCTAGACCATTGGATGATGGATGATATGGAGCTGTCCTGAAATGCTGAATGCCATTCGACTTTAGGAAATACTCAAATTCCCTGCCAGGAAACAAATGTCCCGTTATCCAGGACCAACACTTCTCAGAGCCCATGTAATCCAAGAAAATAAGAAAGGACAGCTTTTCTATTGTTGTTTCTATGTTTGACAATGAACTGTATATACATCCAGCCATTTTGAGTGGGCATTCACAATGAGTAAGAACATTGAGCCCATGAAAGGACGTGCACAGTCAACGTGTAACCAAGTCCAGGGTTTATCCAGCCACTCCCATGAATAGTGTGGGGTGTGTGCGGGGTGTGCGCGTGCGTGTGCGTGTGCGCGTGGTATTGCTAGCAGCAATTTTTGTCTTGGTGGCATTCTGGGTATAGCCCTACCAATGCAGTTATGTCTACATCCAATCCTGGCCACCAGACATTACCAACATCTTCACTTTGGAAACTTCAGGATGACCCTAGGGTTCAGCTAGTATCTGGCATTTTAACCAGACATTTATTTTGATTGGTTCTGATTTGGATGTTGATAAGCAAATTAACTGCTCCAAACCAGCGGTAGGTGGACTTTCCAGTGTGCACGCTCTCCGGGATACCATCCTATGTGTTCTCTTAGGCCTAGCAGAACTCTTTTGCTGTCTGGCTTCCGCATACTGGCAGCAGCTATGTCTGCTTGCTGGCCCAGATCCTGAAGAAAATTTAAACTGTTTGGCCGAGGCTTGGCTGTGTTTTGAGGTTTTGCTTGACTTGACGCAGAGTCCCTCTGTTCAGGATGTGTCCCGAGTGAGACTATGCAATTGCTTTCACTCAAGTGGTGCTTCTCAAGCTCAGTCAGCCTGTCTAGGGGGTCTCCTTCACACGGTATACCCTGTAACATATAATCTCCACATCGCAGTTTCCAATGATAAAGCCAGTTGTTGTGCCTGTTTGAAGTTCACTTGGGCTTCAGCTAGCAAATGCTTTTGCATAGTTACATTATTAATCCCACATACCAAACAGTCCCTCAGCATCTCACTAAGGATTAAGCCAAAGTCACATGCCCCTGCCAATCATCTTAACCCAGTCAAAAATCGCAATATGGATTCTCCTGGTGTTCAAATTGTCAAATAAAACAGACAGCATCTCAGAATTAGAAGCTGCTTGGGTCATAACATTCCTTAACTAAATCCATCAACTTTTTAGTACCTGATGCCTCAGGGAAAGTTAGCTCCTAATAACCAAAAAAGCTGTGGGTCCACAAGCTGTCAGGAGAATTACTTGTTGCTTTTCATCTGTTCCAATGTTATTTGCCCATTAAAAAAAAACAGATTCCACATACTGTGCCCCCTGATAGCAGGATCAAACGAGTCAAGCTTCTCAAATAACAGCATGATGCCAAGAATGCTTACCCCAAATCTAATTTCTTCAGGACACCTTTATTCTCATTGCCACTGAAATAACTCCAGAGGCTGGTATCCCCCTTTACTCACATGTGGAGAGTCCAGACAGACACTGATCCAGCACCCTCAGAGCCAGTTCTCAGTGACCAGGATGTCTTGTACACCTGTTCTTACCTGTCAGTCCGAGGGCTTCTTGGTTGGGGCTGTTAACCTGGTCAAATCAGGGAACTCATAGAATGAGGTCCATCTGGCTGACCTTGTAACAATCTTTATACACTCTGTCCCCAGGCACATTTCTACTTCTGTTCTCAGCACCTCTTTTTAAAGAAAGAATCATTTGTGATAGTGTTAAATAGAGTCATTTGGTATGGATGTAAGAAACAGAATTGACTGCTGGAATACCTTTCGTAATTCTGGAAAATCTACAAGTGTGGATTAATAAGTCTATATTGTAAACAAGGAGCAGTAAAAATAAACAGATCCTGGCAGCCAGGATCTGTTTATCACTAAACAGCAACGCAGAATCTTGCCCCACAATGAACAATTGAATACATTTACAAAAGGAGATCAATTCTTCAAAGTGCTCAAGTCACACATTGCATGGAACAAAGCAGGTTTCACTGCACTTTGACCTTCCTTTTCAGGCGATTACATTGTCGCCAATTAATTATTTGTGTGACCAGAGTGTTACACAACATTGTCTTTCCACATCTACCTTTAGAGTTATTTTATAATCTGCTAAAACTTAGGTGTGCAATTTGTGTGCCATCCAAATTTAAAGAGAAACTGGCATCATATCATACCCAGTGGATTCTGAAAGTCTTTAATTCTGCAAAATACAACTAATTTGCACTAGTTTGTAAACAGTAAGAAATATGACAACAAACTTTGAGGTGGCTTGTAGAGCTGGAGGTTCTATTTGAAATCAAAATTGCACTTAATGAAATAGTTGGTAATCACTGAACAGCGATTATCATCACAGCACAGTACAGTCCAGTCATCTAAACCTCAAACTAGGCAAAACACAAAACAGTAACTGAGCATAACTCGTTTGTATGAATATACAAACAAGGAGCAAGAGTAGGCCTCTCAGCCTGTCATGCCTGCTCCACCACTGAAAAACATAGTTGATCTGATTTAAACATCAACTCTGTAATCCTGCATTTCCAGATAGATTCTGGATTAGCAAGGGGAATGAAAGATTAAATACTTTTAAGGCAGAGGTAGATAAAGATTCTACATCCACTGCCTTTTGAGGAAGAGAATTCCAAAGACTCCCAACCCTCATTTCCTCATTATTTTAAATGGATGACCTCTAGCTCTAAATTGTCCAACAAGAGGAAACATTCTTTCAACATCCACCCAGTCACATCCCCTTTAGGATCCTGCGTGTTTCAATTAAGTCATCCGAGATTCTAAATTCCAGAGAGTACAGGCCTAGCCCATCTAACATAAGAACATAACAACTAGGAGCAGGAGTAAGCCATTTGGCCCATCGAGCCTGCTCTGCCAGTTAGTAAGATCATGGCTGATCTTTTTGTGGACTCAGCTCCACTTAACCACGCTCTCACCATATCCCTTAATTCCTTCATTGCTCAAAAGAAAAATCTACCTTAGTTTTAAAAACATTAACTGAAGTAGCAGCAACTACTTCCCTAGCAAGGAATTCCATAGATTCACAACCCTCTGGATGAAGAAGTTCCTTCTCAATTCAGTCCTAAATCTGCTCCCTCTAATCTTGAGGCTATGCCCTCTTGTTCTAGATTCACTTGCCAGTGGAAACATCCTCTATACTTCTACATTATCTATTCCCTTCACAGATCCCCCCCCCACCCCACCGCAACATGTCCCTGTAGGCAATTCACTTATTGTAGGGGAGGTATTAGTCTAGTAAATTCAAAAATGAACTTACACAAATACAAATGTAAAGCATCTTTCAGCTAGATAAAGTGTAAGGATCTCTCCAAATTTAGCAATAGCAAGTTCAGCTTTAGCTATAACATTGCCATAACAATCTAAAAAGGACACGTGAGGTGTTTAAGCTGAAGAGCTGATCCAAATCACAGCAGGTCTATTCTTAAAGGCAATACATTGCCCATCATTGCAATAACAGCAGCTTCATTATTAAATTCCTTCATGTGAGGTGACGATTACTGGCAAAGGCATCACTTTGCAGATCCCCAATTGCCCTGGAGGGTATCTATAATAGCCCCTGTATCAATTAAAACATCCCAAGATGTTTGAAAAGGGGGTCATGAGGCAACATTTGACGTAAAGCTAAAAAAGGATAAATGAAGAAAAATAAAAAGTGGTGGAACAGTTAAGTCAGACATGCTCAAAATACCAGAATACATGGAGCACAGAGATCTCAGGTGGTTGAGGAAATTGCAGAGGGAGTAAGGGCAAGAACATGGAAGAATCTGAAAATTATAACATTTGTACCTGGCTTAATGGAGGCAATATAAGTTAGAGAGCACAGGAAGGATAGATGAACAGAACATGTAAATTTGGTGACTAAGACAGTAAAATTTTGAATGATCTCAATTTTAGAGGGTGAAATATTGGAGGTTAGCCAGTAATGAATTAGAATAGTCAAATCTGGATGTAACAATTGCATAGATAATAGTTTTACCAGATGAGCTAGAGAACTTAAAAAGGGGACAAATCTGCCTAAAAAAATATATAAAAAGTTAGTAAGGGATATTCTACAGATTTAAAAAGTAAGAGAGAAACTAAAGCAAGTGTTGGTCCTCCAGAGAGCAAAGTCTGGGGAAAAAAGATGGATTGAACAGGTATTGTGTAAAAGACACAAATAACATCCTAGAAATATGTATAAATCAAGAGGTGAAAAAGAATGGAACTTATAACAACTACAATCACCAAAAATGGTACTAAGAAAATTGACAATAAAAGCTGGTAAGTCACTAGGTCCTGCTGGACTTCAGCCTTAAAAGTGGTAATTTCTCAGATTGCAAGTGCAATGGTTTTAATTTGCCAAAATTGTTTAGATTTTGAAAAAGTCCCATGATTAGAAAATAGCAAGTGTCACTCCTTTAGTCAGGAAAATGCTGGAATACATCTTTGAGGAGGGCACAGCAGGGTCCTTGGAAAACCTTAATACAACCAGACAGTCAACATGGCTTCGCAATAGGGAAATCATGCTCGACTAACTAATAAATTCCTTCAGGAAGTACCAGGCAATTTGGATAAAGGGAACCTGTAGATGGGGCATACTTGGTTTTCTGGAACACATTTAACAACATCTACTAAGCAGAATAATAACTCAAATGTAGAGAGTAATATATTCGCATTGATAGAGGATTGGTTAGCTAAGGCTAAAGACAATTACAGGAGAAAATGAGCCATTTTCTGGCTGACAGGATGTATTAAGTGGAGTGGCACAGAGAACAATGCTAGGGCATCGCACATTATAACCAACTTCAATGTCATGGATGAGGAACCGAATATATGATTGGGAAGTTTGCTGATGACACAAAAATGGGCAGGTGAAGAAGTTGTGAAGGCCATGCAAAACAATACAGACAAAGGTAAGTGACTGAGCAAAGATTTGGCAGATGGAGCACAACCTGTAAAAATATGGACTTGTCCACTTCAGAAGAGGAGAAAAGCAGTATTTTGTTGGAGAGGGATTGCAGAACTCTGTGGTACAGAAGGATCTGGGTGTCCTAACACAAGACTCACACAGAGTCAGGGTGCAAGTAGAGTGAGTGAATCAGAAGGAAAGTACTGTTGATTGCAAAGAGAAACAAAATATTAAAAAATTGGGAGGCTTTCCTACAGTTAAACAGGATGCTGGAGAGATCACATTGAGTGCTACATACAGATTTGGGTGTCTTATTTTGAAAAAAAGAATATTTGAGAGCGTGCAAAGGTTCATTCAACTAATTCTTGCAATGAAGGAATCATCCTACGACAACATGTTAGACAGGTGGAGTCCATATCCATTAGAGTTTAGAATAGTGAGGGGTGATCTTAGAGTCAGAGACGTACAGCATGGAAACGGACCCTTCGGTGCACCCGGCCCATATCCCTGCAAACCCTTCGTATTCATATACACATCCAAATGCCTCTTAAATGTTGCAATTGTACCAGCCTCCACCACATCCTCTGGCAGCTTATTCCATACACGTACCACCCTCTGCGTGAAAAAGTTGCCCCCGAGGTCTCTTTTATATCCTTCCCCTCTCACCCTAAACCTATGCTGTCTAGTTCTGGACTCCCAGACCCCAGGGAAAAAAAAAAACTTTGTCTATTTATCCTATCCATGCCCCTCATAATTTTGTAAATCTCTTTAAGGTCACCCCTCAGCCTCCGACGCTCCAGGGAAAACAGCCCCAGCCTGTTCAGCCTCTCCCTGTAGCTCAGATACTCCAACCCTGGCAACATCCTTGTAAATCTTTTCTGAACCCTTTCAAGTTTCACAACATCTTTCCAATAGGAAGGAGACCAGAATTGCATGCAATGTTCCAACAGTGGCCTAACCAATGTCCTGTACAGTCACAACAAGACCTCCCAACTCCTATCTACCTGCGACTCCAGTTTCAAGGAGCTATGAACCTGCACTCCAAGGTCTCTTTGTTCAGCAACACTCCCTAGGACCTTACCATTAAGTGTATAAGTCCTGCTAAAGATTTGCTTTCCCAAAACGCAGCACCTTGCATTTATCGGAATTAAACTCCATCTGCCTCTTCTCAGCCCATTGGCCATCTAGTCCAGATCCTGTTGTAATCTGAGGTAACCCTCTTCGCTGTCCACTACACCTCCAATTTTGGTGTCATCTGCTAACTTACTAACTGTACCTCTTATGCTCACATCCAAATCATTTATGTAAATGACAAAAAGTAGAGGGCCCAGCACCGATCCTTGTGGCACTCCACTGGTCACAGGCCTCCAGTCTGAAAAACAACCCTCCACCACCACCCTCTATCTTCTACCTTTGAGCGAGTTCTGTATCCAAATGGCTAGTTCTCCCTGTATTCCATGAGATCTAACCTTGCTAATCAGTCTCCCATGGGGAACTTTGTCGAATGCCTTACTGAAATCCATATAGATCACATCTATTGCTTTGCCCTCATCAATCTTCTTTGTTACTTCTTCAAAAAACTCAATCAAGTTTGTGAGACATGATTTCCCACGCACAAAACCATGTTGACTATCCCTAATCAGTCCTTGCCTTTCCAAATACATGCACATCCTGTCCCTCAGGATTCCCTCCAACAACTTGCCCACCACAGAGGTCAGGCTCACCGGCCAATAGTTCCCTGGCTTGTCTTTACTGCCCTTCTTAAACAGTGGCACTTTTGCTAACTTCCAGTCTCTCAGCACCTCACCTGTGACTATCGATGATACAAATATCTCAGCAAGAGGCCCAGCAATCACTTCTTGGGTACACCTGATCAGGTCCTGGGGATTTATCCACCTTTAACCGTTTCAAGACGTCCAGCAACTTCCTCCTCTGTAATCTGGACATTTTGCAAGATGTCACCATCTATTTTCCTACAGTCTATATCTTCCATATCCTTTTCCACAGTAAATACTGATGTAAAATATTCATTTAGTATCTCCCCTATTTTCTGCAGCTCCACACAAAGGCTGCCTTGCTGATCTTTGAGGGGCCCAATTCTCTCCCTAGTTACCCTTTTGTCCTTAATATACTTATAAGACCCCTTTAGATTCTCCTTAATTCTATTTGCCAAAGCTATCTCATGTCCGCGTTTTGCCCTCCTGATTTCCCTTTTAAGTATACTCCTACTTTCTTTTTGCTCTAAGGATTCACTCGATCTCTCCTGTCTATACCTGACATATGCTTCCTTCTTTTTCTTAACCAAACCCTCAATTTCTTTAGTCATCCAGCATTCCCTATACCTACCAGCCTTCCCTTTCACCCTGACAGGAATATACTTTCTCTGGATTCTTGTTATCTCATTTCTGAAGGCTTCCCATTTTCCAGCCGTCCCTTTACCTACGAACATCTGCCTCCAATCAGCTTTTGAAAGTTCTTGCCTAATACCGTCAAAATTGGCCTTTCTCCAATTTAGAACTTCAACTTTTAGATCTGGTCTATCCTTTTCCATCACTATTTTAAAACGATCTTATTAAGACATACACGGTGCCCGAGGGGACTTGACAGGTTGGATAAAAGAAAGGAAGTTTCCCTTTTTCTTTTAGTCACTTGTGGGACATGGGTGTGGCTGCCTAGGCCAGTACTTATTGCCTGTCCCTAGTTGTCCCTGATAAAGGTGGTGGTGAGCTGCTTTGTTGAACCGCTGCAGACAATGTGCTGAAGGCAGACCCACAAAGCCCTTAGGGAGGGAAATCCTGAATTTTGACCCAATAACACTATAATAATAGTTAAAAATCACAACACCAGATTATAATCCAACAGGTTTATTTGGAAGCACTAGCTTTGTCCATCCAGTCGAACACCGGCACCTCCAAGTCATGAAGGAATGGTGATATATTTTCAAGTCAGGATGGCAAGTGGCTTGAAGGGGAACTTGCAGGTGGTGTTCCCATGTATCTGCCCCCCTTGTCCTCCTAGATTTGAATTAGAATAGCCTTTATTGTCACGTGCACTCGAACGAGTACAGTGAAAGGTTTCTAATGTCTCCTCTCGGTGCCATCTTAGGTACAGGGTACCTTATCACAGATACTTTATGTGTTTCACAGAATTGAAATAACAAAATAAAGAGACTAGCATAGGAATAGAGTTTAAAAAGTGCAGCATGAGAATAAAAAGTATCTTTAAAGTAGTCAGGCTGTAGTCCTTTCTCAGAGTCTCAGAACGAGGCCTTGCTACCTTATAATGCTGGCCCAGGTTTGCTCTGCTTCCTGCTCCAGCTGCAACTCACTTCCAGCATTGTCCACTACACCACCAATTGTGTCATCCACAAACTTACTAACCATAACTAAATTTTCATTTTTGTAAGTGAGAAAAAGCAGGGACCTAGCACCAATCCCTGTGACAAGGTGCTGGTCAAAGGTCTCCAGTCTGAAAACACCTTTCTACCACCGCCCTCTGTCTACCATCAAGCCAATTTTGTATCCAATTGGTTAGCTCTCCCTGGATCCCATGAGATTTAACTATTCTCAATAACAAGGTATCACGGAGTAGGTTAAAGGCCTTACTAAAGTCCACGTAGACAATGCCTACCAAACTGCCCTCATCCACTTTCTTACTCACCCTTTCAAACAACTCAAACTCGTGAGTAACGATTTCCCACACACAAAGCCATGCTGACTATCCCAAATGCGTGGTTGCCTCTCCAAATTCCTGCAAACCCTGTCTCTCAGGATGCCCTCTAACAACTTACCCACCACAGACATTGGGCTCACAGGTCTTTAGTTCCCAGGCATTTCCTCACAGCCTTTCTTAAATAATGGCACGTTAATGCAGTGTTCAAAGCTCAAACTCCAGTTCATCAACTCTGAGCCAGAGTTCCTCTAGCAACAAACATTTACTACAGATGTGGTTGTTACGAATCACAACAGAATCCACCAGCTCGCACATCATGCAATGACAACACATCACCTGGTGCTGCATCTCTATTTTAACCACAATTTTAATTTTAGCTTTTATATATTTAGTACTGGTGTTTTAGTTTGTAGCCTATAAATATTTCCCCTATTCACCTGCAACGTGAAAGTAACCCATAACTGATCACATTAGTAGCTACCACTAATGAATTTACATTTCATGTCACTCTTATGTTGGGCCCTGATCCTGGGTTTCAATTTATCCTTTTCAAAAAACAACAAACTACGAGCCAAGAAGAAAAACAAAATCAACTTTTCCCATCTGCAACAAATTCCCACACTGCCTCTAAATTCCCCAAACCATGTACTCACTTAAGCTTTGTCTCACTGTGGATAGGATCTCTGCTTCCTGACTGTGCCAATGGTATGAATGTTACTTGCTGAGGTGTGCCCAAGCCTGGATATTTCAAGTCTTATTGTATTTGGATACAGACTGCTTCAGTATCTGAGTTGCTATGAATGGTGCTGTACATTGCACAATTAATGAACACCCCCACTTCTGACTTTATGATGGAGGGACATTTTACAAAGGAACGTATCAAAAGTCTTCTGAAAATCCAAATACACCACAGCCATTGGCTTGCCTTTATCTATTCTACTAGTTACATCCTCAAAAATTCCAGTTCATTTAAGACAGTAAAAGGGAATCAGAGGAAAGCTCTCCTCCCACTTGGAGTCATGGCTGGTATATAGGAAGATGGCTGTAGCTGGAGGTCAGTCATCTCAGCTCCAAGACATCTGTGCAGGAGTTTCTCAGGGTAGACGTTCTCTCATCATTTTGTTCAGAGATGCTATGACAAACTTCTGGAGCAGACAGACCATGAAGCTGGACCTGCTGGATCAAAGGTAAGGTCATTGTACTACAAGAACCCTGACAAAGTTCCTCAGGGTAATGTCCTGGGGCCAACCATCTTGTGTTGCTTCATCAATGATCTTCCTCCATCAGGAGGGGAGAAAGCAGAAGTTTGCTGATGATTGCACAGTGTTCAGCAGCGTTTCAAGACGACATCCTCAAGGACAATACAGGATGTGAAAGAAATGCTGGACCAACCACATCCTATGAATGAATAATGAAGTCTTTATCTGCTAAAAATGATTTTATAGTTACATTTGCTAACTATATACAGCTTTGAAAGTTGTAACAGTTACACTTTGATTCTTAGAACAAGACTTACTGCCTAGCAAACTGAAAGATTTGGCAAGTTACTGCCCCACCGTCACACCTTGGAGCTTAGCTGGCAGTCAATATATGTGAAAACTCCATCAGTGCATGTAAACAGGAATAATACCACAGAGCACCATCTGGTCCTCATAACTTCTCAATCATGCATTCACATCAATCTTCACTTGAAAAGAAATCAAAATGAGGAAGCCTACCTAATACTTTAGTCACTCCACCCAGAAAAAACAATTGCTGTTGTTGTTCTATCCAAGAACAAACCAGTACAGATAATTAATCTTATTTGCAGTGGGAGGGGTAGATTTCATTTGTCATGGTCGACGTAGGCACCAACTGGGCAGGCGAGGAAATAGCTTCTCATATTGGCTACACAGAACCTGTCACCAAATTAGGGGTCAGAACCAGAGCCACATGAAACTAGCATAAAGTATTCAAAGGTTAATAGCTGAATGCACAGTTGAAAGACTAGTATGGGAGAAGTGGGTTCCAGTTCATGGGGCTCTGACACAAATACTGGGGAAAGTGGGGACCATTAGGATGGCCTAGGTTTGACCTACACTGGGACTGGGGTTCTTGCAAACTATGTAACAAGAGAAGCAGGGCGAGCTTTAAACTAAACAGTGGGGACCAGGAGGCTGTGATGAATCGGAGTGGAGCAAAGGGATCAGAGGAAGGCATTAATGTGGGAAATGATAAACAGACAATGCCAGAAAGGAACTGAGAATACAGGTCTAAGAGCAAATTAGTAGATAGGACAAAAGATTTCCAAAATAATAAATAGGCAAAACAAAGCACTGTATTATAATGCATGTAATATTTAAAACAAAACTGACTGGTCATACAAAACTTAACATAATCCAATGGCCATTACGAAGACTTGGTTGTAGGATGACTTAGACGGAAACCTGAATACTGAAGAGTATGTGATATTCAGGAAGGACAGGAAGCTGGGAAAAGGTAGAGGAGTGGCTCTGTTAATTAAAAGGTTTTATTAGCAGAAAAGTGGGGAATGACCAAAATTTAGGAAACCAGGATATAGAAGCGATCTGGGTAAAGATAAAGAATTATAAAGGCAAGACGCAAGGTGTGGCCCTATAATACATGGTAGGATAGGTGTCAAGGAAGAAATAATGAAAGCTTGTCAAAAAGGTACAGTGATTACCAGAGTATTTAATTTGCATATAGACTTGAAGAATTAGATTGGAAAAGCAATCTAGTTGAGGAACTCAATGGATGTTTTTAGGACAATTTCTTAGACCAATCTTTTGTGGCATGAACCAAACATCAGGGTATCCTCACCTGGTTTTTTAAGAACATAAGACCCAGGCTATTCTGCCCATTGGGTCTGCATTGCCATTCAACCAAGGCTGATGTGTTTCTGGACACCAATCAACATTTAACAATCTGTTCTGAAAACTCTGTTCACATTTTGATAGCTGTGGCAAATGACTGGATTGTAATTAGTACTAAACGTCAATGTTAGAGCGGTCAATATAATTAAAGAACATGTATAGAACTTGTAGTTTCCAAAAGATTTACTCTTCTTTCAGGATAGTTCACTCTTCAAAATTTACAAAAAGGTACACCCAAGACTGACTCCATTTTCTCAAAGTCCACCCTGTATCTAACCTTCCATTTTTGTAAAGTGCTTGAATTTGCTCAAATATTTGTTCAATTTCCTTCAAGATCTTTACCAGAGGTCAAAATTACCAATGTTCTTTGTGACATTTACTGTGGTGAACCGCCCCTCTTCACCCTATGTGTTACACATATATTGTGCACCTGTTCCAGCTCCACCACATCTCCTTCATTATATTAGCCCAACAAGGTTGTTCTTATTTAGATCCAGTTTCCATTGCAATCTAACCAGCAGATCAGTCATGGCTTCTCCTGTTAGCTCATAATTACCTCAAGAAAATCAAATTTCCATCATTAGCTTCAATTTTTTTTTTGCATTGTACTCATTTATGGGTCAGTTTTCACAAATGCATTAATGACATCAAATTCTCCATTTTCACCATTAAAGATTGCATCACAACTTATTTTTAAAGATTGTTCAGTTGCAGCTAACTAAGAATGTTGCAATCTTATTTCAGCCAAAAATGAATTTGGCCTCCATCTCTCACTGCCTGCTTTTGTTTACCGAACCTCAGGCTGCTTTATTCTGCAGAATTCTCATTCAGCAAGGTCTGCCTCACACCAATAACACGATACAATCCCACTATCAGTCACTGGTCCAGAAGTTCAGAAGTGCTTCAGTTCGCTTTCTTCAACATTTAGACACCCTCCACGTCTGTTTTGGAGACTGGTACTTGTGTAGCTTTTCCAAAAACACCTTACAACAAGCTCAAAAATGCTCATTTTCAATGTTTGAAATTCAAAGAGTTTTAATGATAAACACTATATTGTGGGTTCACATCCCCCATTTACCTCAGGAACGTGTTTAAATTATGTTATCTCTAATAGCTCTGTTGAAGTACTGCTGTAGCTTCTGACGAGAGTGTGGAAATGCTTTCCTGACACCTTTAAAGACAGATCATTGAAAACAATAAAAATGTCCCAGTGGTATTTATCAACTGTGCAACTAAAACCAGCCTTATTTAACTAATATCACCTTGCAAATTTCCAACTTTGATTACCGACACCAACAGCTCTTTATGTATTTGGTACAGAAGCATTAAAATAGTGTCAAACACAAGTTCAATTTAACAATGACTTCATTCTACTTTGATAATTTAATCAAACATCAAGATAAACAGCTGTTGTTTCTAACTAAACCAAAAAAGACAGTTTAATTTATAATACAAGGAAAGACAGCAGATAAAGCACATTACAAAGCAGGCTATTCAGCCTGACCAGTCTGCACTGGGATTTGTCCTCCAGTTGCTCCCATTCAATCTCCCCATATCAGCCTTTGACCTATGTTATTTGCTTTTCCCTCATATTCCTTTTGGGAAAAAGAATCCAAGTTATTTGAGTTAATTAATAGCCACATGCTACCCACATGAACAATGAAATGTATCCTTATTTCTGTAAAGGATTTATCAGGACTTATCTTGAATCCAAAACCCCTATTTTGAATTCTTCCTAAAAGAAAAAAATCCTTGCCACACCTACCCTGTTCAACTCTTCACAATTTTAAAAAAATTCTATGAGGTCTCCCCTAACTTTACTTTATAAGGAAAAAGCCACGTGTTCTATCTAGTTGTTATCTTTCATTTCTGGTACTGTATTTATAAATCTTTATATTCTCTCAACGCTCTTTTCATGGTATGAAAACTAGATATTTGCACTGTATTGAGTGCAGCCAAGAAGGATCTTACACTAATTTAACATAATTTCATTATTTTGGTATGCTACTAAACAGTCAATCCCAGCACATTGATGGCATTTTAGTGTTTTCGCTGACTGACTATAATACTTTCCATGATTGAACGCATCTAGGGATATGTAAACCTACCTTCTACTTCATTTGGTTTCTTAATGTTTTGAAACAAATATCTGTATTTACCTACCAAAATGTATGATCTTGCATTTACCAGTGTAAAAGCTATCGACTAGTCTGCAAGTTTGAGCGCATTTTCTTCTATTAAGTTAGAACATAGAACAATACAGCGCAGTACAGGCCCTTCGGCCCTCGATGTTGCGCCGATCCAAGCCCACCTAACCTACACTAGCCCACTATCTTCCATATGCCTATCCAATGCCCGCTTAAATGCCCATAATGAGGGAGAGTCCACCACTGCTACTGGCAGGGCATTCCATGAACTCACGACTCACTGAGTAAAGAACCTACCCCTAACATCTGTCTTATACCTACCCCCCCTTAATTTAAAGCTATGCCCCCTTGTAATAGCTGACTCCATACGTGGAAAAAGATTCTCACTGTCGACCCTATCTAAACCCCTAATCATCTTGTACACCTCTATCAAGTCACCCCTAAACCTTCTTTTCTCCAGTGAAAACAACCCCAAGTGCCTCAGCCTTTCCTCATACGATCTTTCTACCATACCAGGCAACATCCTGGTAAACCTCCTCTGCACCCGTTCCAGTGCCTCCACATCCTTCCTATAGTATGGCGACCAAAACTGCACACAATACTCCAGATGCAGCCGCACCAGAGTCTTATACAACTGCAACATGACCTCAGGACTCCAGAACTCAGTTCCTCTACCAATAAAAGCCAGTACGCCATATGCCTTCTTCACCGCACTATTTACCTGGGTGGCAACTTTCAAAGATCTGTGTACATGGACATCAAGATCCCTCTGCTCATCCACAATACCAAGTATCCGACCATTAGCTCAGTACCCCATCTTTTTGTTACTCTTACCAAAGTGAATCACCTCACACTTAGCAACATTGAACTCCATTTGCCACCTTTCTGCCCAGTTCTGCAGCTTATCTATATCCCACTGTAACCTGCCACGTCCTTCCTCACTGTCTACAACTCCTCCGACTTTCGTATCATCCGCAAACTTGCTCACCAAACCTTCTAACCCCTCCTCCAGGTCATTTATAAAAATGACAAACAGCAATGGTCCCAAAACAAATCCTTGCGGAACACCGCTAGTGACGGCACTCCAAGATGAACCTTTGCCATCAACTACTACCCTCTGTCTTCTTCCGGCCAGCCAACTCCTAATCCAAACCTCCAACTCACCCTCAATGCCATACCTCCGTATGTTTTGCAGTAGTCTACCATGGGGAACCTTATCAAACGCCTTACTAAAATCCATATACCGCTTTCCCCTCGTCCACCTCCTTAGTCACCTTCTCAAAAGAATTCAATAAGGTTTGTGAGGCACGACCTGCCCTTCACAAAACCATGCTGACTATCCTTGATCACATTATTCCTATCCAGATGTTCATAAATCCTATCCCTTACAATTCTCTCTAAGATTTTGCCAACAACAGAAGTGAGACTCACTGGCCTATAGTTACTAGGGTTATCCCTACTCCCCTTCTTGAACAAGGGAACCACATTTGCTAGCCTCCAATCTTCTGGCACTACTCCTGTAGACAACGAGGTCTTAAAAATCAAGGCCAATGGCTCTGCAATCTCCTCCCTTGCTTCCCAGAGAATCCTAGGATAAATGCCATCAGGCCCAGGGGACTTATCTATTTTCACCCTTTCCAGAATTTCCAACACCTCTTCTCTACATACCTCAAAGCCATCCATTCTACTTAATTGTGACTCTATTCACATTGACAACAATGTCCTGTTCCTGATTGAATACTGACGAAAAGTATTCATTCAGTGTCTCCCCAATCTCTTCAGCCTCCACACGCAACTTCCCACTACTATCCTTGACTGGATCTATTCCTACCCTAGTCATTCTTTTATTCCTGACATACCTATAGAAAGCCTTAGGGTTTTCCCTAATCCTACCAATTAAGGACCTTTCATGTCCCCTTCTTGCTGCATTTTTCCTCAGTGTTAATTATTTCTCCAAATTTGATAGTCTGAGACAGAGTTGCCTAACTCCTGGACTAAAAATCATTCATGTAAATGGTCAACAATAGCGGTACTAGCACAGAAACTTGTGGAACACCATTTTATGACTTATTTCAATCTGAATAACCACACTGATTTTGCATATCTTAAACAACCATTTCATTCTACATTCCTCATCTTATGATATAATTCAAATTTGAGAGATCTTAAAGGCTGAACTTCAGTTCAAGTGAAGTGACATTTTAAATGAACAATCCATACCATTTGAGTGTATGATCTTAAATCATCAAAATTATAAAATGAATCATTAAACATTTGGGTGATTAGAGATAGAATATTGATATTGCAATTTAAAACTAAAAATTTTTCAACTTTTCGTTCATTCAAAAAGACATTGATATTATTTCTAGATCAGCATTTATTGCCGAACCCGGATAACCTTGGGAGATGGAGATAGTGAGCTGCCATCTCAAACTAGCAAGCAAACCTACAACCTGAACCTCAACCGGAGCTATAAACCTTCACAAAAATGGTATAGACAGGGTGGATAGCAAGAGGCTTTTTCCCCCCCCAGAGTGGGGGACTCAATTACTAGGGGTCACAAGTTCAAGATGAGGGGGAAAAGTTTAAGGAACACACGAGTGAAAAGTTCTTTACGCAGAGGGTGGTACGTGCCTGGAACGTGTTGTCAGCAGAGGTGGTAAAGGCAGGCATGATAGCATCATTCAAGATGTATCTAGACAGATAGATGAATGGGCAGGGAGCAAAGGGATACAGATCCTTAGAAAATAGGCAACAGGTTTAGATAGAGGATCTGGATCAGTGCAGGCTTGAAGGGCTGAAGTGCCTGCTCCTGTGCTTTAATTTTTTTGTTTTTTGTACTGCAGTAATTGTGATTTTGGCACATCCATAGTGCTGTTAGGGAGGAACTTCCAGAGTTTTGAACCAGTGACAGGGAAGAAACAGCAAAATAGTTCCAAGTCACGATCATTTGTGGATTGGAGGGGAACCTATAGGTGGTGGTGGTGTTCCCTTGTATCTGCTGTGACTTGTCCTGCTACATCGTAGTAGTTGTGGTTTGGAAAGTACTGTCTAAGGAACCATGGAGATTTGCTGCAGTGCATCATGTAGATGGTAGATACTGCTGCTACTATGCAGTGGAGGAGTCAGTGAACATCCTCACTTCTAACTTTGCAGAGGGAAGTCATTCTTGAAGCAGTTGACTGGGCCCTAGTCAGTATCCTGAGGAACTCCTACAGAGATGTCGTGTGGCTGAGATGATTGACCTCCAACAACCACGTTCCTTTACACCAGATAGGACTCCAACAAGTTAGCCTGTGAGTAATCCTGTGTTGTAGCCTCCCCAGGTTGACACCTCATTTTGATTTGTCATTTTAAAGAGAGACTTGAATTTATATAGCACCTTTCACTGCTACACTATATGCCAAATGCTTTACAAATATTCCAAAATCAGCAGCTCTGACAGCACAGAACTCCCTCCAGATGGAATGACAAGCGTCACCCTTGATTTTTATGATGAACTCCGGGCCAAACTTTAAATGTCTCCCAAACATGAGTTTCACAAAAAGGGAGAGGGGAGCAAATGATCAGGCAAGTGGGTGCAGCTCGGGCACCCTAATGCCTTGCCCCAGTAATGCTTGGGACAAGGCGGCAGAAGAGCCCCCACTTGGATGCCATTGATGCTCTCAAACAGGTAGTTAATGCTCCGAAGGCACATCCACTTACAAGGAGACCCACAGCAATCCACAAGGGAGGGATGCTTAACTCATTATGATGCACTTCTCCAGGAAGGATAAATTAGCTTTAAGTGGGGAACAGCGAAAATTCCAGGGTTTAAAAGGGCTAGATTATGAAGACAATTTACATCAATTTACATTGATATTAGAAGGTTAGGAAGTAGTCTACTGAGGTGTTTAACATGACAAAAGGGGTTGATAAGGTAGAAGAAAATTATTTTCTGTAGTGGGACATAAGAGCAATGGAATAGAAATTTTAAAATTAGGGTCAGGCCATGCTAAAGTCAAGGCAGAGGGTATTATTTCCCCCCACAAAAAAGGGTAGACGCCATCAAAAGATGATGCGTTATGAGAGAATTTAGGTTTTAAGGTAGGCATCACTAGATTATCAGTGTCGAGTGTGTTGGAAAAGCACAGCAGGTCATGCAGCATCGGGGGAGCTGGAGAATCGATGTTTTGGGCACAAGCCCTGATTCTTCCTGTTCCTCCGATGCTGCCTGACCTGCTGTGCTTTTCCAGCACCACACTCTCAACGCTGATCTCTAGCATCTGCAGTCCTCACTTTCTACTATCATTAGGTTATCATCGGCAAAGAGCTCATGGAGTTGGGTTAAAAAAAAAGCCATGGTACAAATCAAACAAGATTTAATAAAAACGACATCATGCTCGATGGACTAGACCTGTTGTTTCAGTTTGTTGTTGTTACTGGCTATGGTTTGACATCTTGCATATTTGTGGAAGATGTACTCTCAGTTGTCGTTTTTCCAAGGCTAAGGGCCTCCATTTTCACCAGTCTTTCCTCAAAGTTCAGATCAGCCTGAAGCCACATCTCTGCATTACTATTAGGACCCAGCTGTTTCACAAGACCAAAACTGAACCTAGTGCTGGAATCAAGTGGTCCCTTAAAATAGAAATTTTTTGACAGGTAAGCCATACTTTGGGACTTCCTGGAAATATGATACCCACTATGCAAGCACAATTCCTCTTTTTTTCCTTTCACTGTTCAATTTTAACATGGATCCAATTTACAAGAGCACGTGGTCCAGCATGGACAGCACGGTGGCTCAGTGGTTAGCACGACTGCCTCACAGTAACTCCTGCCTTGGGTTACTGTACAAACTCTATATATTCTCCATGTATCTGTGTGGGTTTCCTCCAGGTGCTCTGGTTTCCTACCACAGTCCAAAGATGTGCAAGTTAGATGGATTGGCCACAACAAATACTGAGTTATGGGGATTGGCAAGGTAGGGCTGATGCAGATTCGAGGGGCCAAATGGCCTCTATCTGCACAGTAGGGATTCTATGAGTCTAACATGGGAGTGTCACTCCAATCAAGAAAGGAATTCATATACATCTCCTCTACAGTTTTATATCTATCACAATAAGTCAGTGATTGCACGTCCTTTGTTCATTTATTTCTACGGACAGCTCCAACAGAGTGGGCAGAGGATGTGCACACAAACCTGACACCTATTACTTGACAGCATTAAAGCACTTACACAAGGTTTGATTTTTTTTTCTTACGAAGGATCATATATCTGAAAAAAAATGTTAACCCACATTCCTGGTTTTACAGAGTTTTCATAACCTGCTAAAAATGACCCACACTATTTTTGTTTCAGATTTCCAGCCTCTGCAGTATTTTACTTTGTGTCTTTCTATAGCACGTTCTCAAAATATTCCCAAAACATTTCACTTGCAATAAATTTCAATAACCACAATTATTCATCTTTACTATTCACAAATAAAAGGCAGCAGCCAAAGTAAAACCAAATGTTCAATAAAGTCAGTACCTTAAAATCCAAAACAATAAGTGACTGTGTGTTAGCAATCGCAGAACCTGGGGGGTCTAACGTGGATATTAATCCAGGGGCCTGGACTAGTTATCTGGGGGACAGGGTCTTAAATCCTACCACAATGGCTGGTGTTATTTTTAAAATTTAAATGAATAAGTCTGGAATATAAAGCTATTAGTAAGTGACAGAGAAAACCACTAATTGTTGTAAAAATTCATCTGTCTACTAAGGACACTTAAGGAAGAAAGCCTGCCATGTTCACCTGGTCTACATGTGACTCCAGACCCACAACATAGTTGACCTGTTGCAATATCTGATTAAAGCACTCAGTTCCAGGACCGTTAGTGATGGACAACAGAACTGGCCTTGGCTGGGAGTGTCACTGACAATGAAAGAGGTTTAAAAACTTAACACCCCACTGAATCAAAAGTATTCACATGTTTCAAGATAATATTTTAAAACATTTAAATCTGGGCATTTGAGATGCAGTGACTAAGAAACATGTCTTGAGTACAGTTGAAATCTGCACCACCCTCTGGTAGGATCCTCTGCATCCAGATTTGGTGATGGCGGGGGGGAGCTGTATAGGGAAGACAGCATTGAAGATTAAAATTTCTTCAAATCTAGGCAAGGCTGGTAAGATTAGGGAAAAATGGATCAGTAAATATATTGAGGTTTTAATCAAGATTTTAAAAGCATCATGAGATATAGACAATTGGAATCCACTGAATCTCAGCGTGCAAAAAGTGTAGGGGCACTCTTAAGAGGGAGATTGAGGGACAAAGAGGGGATATGAGATAACTTTGACAGGTAAGGTTAGAGGTAATCCAAAAGGATTCTTCAAGTGCATCACAGCAACCTCAGAAGATGGGAGAGATATTAAAAGAATATTTTGTGCCAGTTTTTACTGGGGAGGAAGAAATGGAGGTTAGAGAACTCAGGGAAATAAATATTGACACACTGAAAGCAGTTCACATTAAAGAGGAAGTACCGGAGGTCTTAGAAAACAAAAAAGGTAGATAAATGTCCAAGACTAGATCAAAGTTACCCAGGATGTTGTGGGAAGTTAGGGAGGAAATTGTGGGGCCTCTAGTAGAAATAGCTGGGGTGAAGTATTGGAAGATGACTAATATTGTTCCATCGTGCAAGAACACTAAGGAAAAGCCTGGAAACTACAAACCTGCGAGTCTAACATCGGTTTTGGAGGCGATTCTGAAAGATAGGATTTACATGCAATTGGAAAATCAAGGACTGATTAGAGATAGTCAGCACAGTTTTTATGAGGGAACTCATGTCTCATAAACTTGATTGAGTGTTTTAATAAAGTAACCAAAAAGATTGATGAGACACAGCAGTAGACTTTGAGAAGGTTCCACACGCTAGACCAATTCGTAAAATTAGATCAGATGGAATTCAGGGTGAGCCGACTAACTGAATACAAAATTGGCTTGACAGCACGAGAGAGGGTGGTGTAGGTGGATTGTTTTTCAAACTGGAGACCTGTGAACAGCATTGTTCCACAGGGATCAATACTGGGTTCATTTTTTTGACATTTCAGTGAACGATTTGGATGAGAAAATAGGAGGCACAGTTAGTAAGTTTGCAGATGACACCAAAGTTGATGGTATAGTGAACAGTGAAGAGGGTTATCCAAGATTACAAAAGGTACCTTGATGAATGAACTACCTGGGGAAGTGGTGGATATGGGCACAATGCAACTTTTAAAAAGCTTTGGGTAAGTACACGAATAGGAAAGATTGAAGGATTTAGGCCAAAAGCAGGCAGGTGGGACTAGTTTAGTTTGGGATTATGTTTAGCAAGGACTGATTGGACTGAAGAGTCATACAGCATGGAAACAGACCCTATGACTTGGGTCAATGGGTTGATGAATAGCAGTTAATTTAATTTGGATATGAGGTATTGCATTTTGGTAATACAAACGAGGACAGGACTTATTCAATTAAAGGCAAGGCCTTTGGCAGTGTTGTAGAACAGAGACCCCAGGGTTCGGGTACGTAATTCTTTAAAATGTGCGTCACATGTAGACAGGATGGCTAAGGTGGCATTTAGCACACTTGCCTTTATTCCTCAGAATTCCTGATGAATGGCTTTTGCCCAAAACATCGACTTTCCTGCTTCTCAGATGCTGCCTGACCTGCTGTGCTTTTCAGCACCACTCTAATTTAGACACTGAATACAAGAGTTGCGATGTCAGGTTTGAGGTTGTACAAGACATTGGCGATGCCTCTTCTTAAGTACTGTGTGCCATTCTGGTTACCGTTATAGTAAGGTGATTATTAAACTGATGGGGGTTCAGAAAAGAAATAACCAGGATGTTGCTGGGAATGGATGGTTTGAGATATAAGTATAGTTTGGAAAGCTGAGATTGTTTTCATTGGAGGTGATGAGGTGACCTTAGAGGTTTATAAAATCATGAAGGGTGTAGAAAGGTGAATGACAGGATCTTTTCTCCAGATTGGGAGAGTTTAAAACTATGGGGTATGTTTTTAAGGTGAGAGGAGAAAGACTTAAAAAGGACCTGAAGGGCAACTTTTTTTTTCAGTGCTTTGTGTGTGGAACCAACTGCCAGAGAAAGTGGTGGACGCAGATGCAGTTACAACATTTGAAAGACATTTGGATCATGAATAACAAAGATTGAGGGTTATGGGCCAAGCGCAGGAAGTGGGTCCTGTTTAACTCGGGAACATGGTCTTGTTTCCATGCTGTATAACTCATGATAACCTGGGATGTGTTTACCACCGGTGCAGGACTATATCCAGTTTTCTAGAAATACAGTGCTGACGCTATCATAGGCTCATGCAGCAAAACAAAACTCCGGGAAATTTTCAGAGTATGTCTTTATCTGAGAGGTGGTACACTACCTTTCCCTAACTTAAACGAGGTGGAATCAATTACACTTAAAGGGCCATTAAACTAATAATTGGCCCGAAAATCCAATTAATACACGAACACACATTAGCTGAGTTTTCAATGGAAACACTAGCCAGTTTCATGGGTGCTTCTCAAATGTGTTATACAAAAACAAAAAACTTCGCTCAGCTGCTGTGGGAATACTCCTGTTAACTGAACAAAAGTAGGTCGGGGAGCGCTCAGCTCAGTTTGGGAAGAGTGAAGGTTACAAAGCGATCCCCTCGCAGCACAATGCACAGTTCGTTCAGGTCTATGAAAGAAAACTAAATGTTCCGGATATTGCTTTTCTAATTAGAGTCGGCTTAAGGCAAGTACACTTTCTCCCAGCTCCCCAGCCACTCCCGGAGTGGAACTGAAGTTACTCACATAAACGTGATCATGCCGGAATCTGGTGCTCAGCACCTCCAGGAGAACGCTCTCGTCCAGCTCGGAGAGCGTGGCCAGGTCCTCGGGCATCCCGCACCCAGCCATGGGGGAGGCTCAGTCACTCGGGAACCGTGTGCTCACAGACACTGCTCATTCCCCAATTTCTGCTCCAACCTTCAACAAAGTTCCTCCCCCACAAGGCACATCCCACCCTCAGCTACTCCTGAAGGAAATCTTCTCTTGACCAAATGCTGCCCTTGAAGGCACTCGTATCACGACACGAGAGCTACCCTCCCAATACTCAGAACGTTAACTCAATTGTTATATTTGTACAAAGCCACATTTCACCAGGAAAGCACCAGCAGCTCTGAAGGTGTCCCCTACAAAGGGAAAGCGAAGGTGCTCCTCTGCGCCCCCTAACGGGGCTGCTGACTGACTACAGCCAAACACTAAACTCAACCTCATTAATAAACCTAACATCTTCTCAGGATCTAGTCAAGTTTTATTACTACTGTTTGTGTGTATACCTCTGGTACTTTCTTCATTCCCAAGTTTTGGTTGTTCGGGGAGAGGGTTTAGAATTGCCGGGTGTGGTTCTAAAAGTAGAGCACACGGGAGTGAGAAACCCGTGTTAGTAATCTGCGATTGAAATGCGGAATGTCGCTGCTTGAGAAACACAATGCCCGAAAGTGCAGTGAAAAGGTCATCTCTTCAGATGGAAACTCAGCCATTCACGGGGAGTTCTAGCCCAGAGCACTTTCACCCACTTGCCAGTCTGCAAAGTGCAGAGCCTGGGCGGCTCCAATCCAATTTGGGAAGCTGTTTTAGAGAGGATAATGGTGAAGCAATAAGTATTTCTTGAAACGATGTTCTCCCTTTCTTATTGAGGTAATCATGATTTGAAAATGCCGGTGTTGGACTGGGGTGTACAAAGTTAAAAATCACATAACACCAGGTTATAGTCCAACAGGTTTGATTGGAAGCACACTGGCTTTCGGAGTGACACTCCTTCATCAGGTGATAGTAAATCGTGTGATTTACACATGAAAGAAGTGAAACTTTCACTGTATTCTAACAGATGAAAGGCTTAACAGACAATCAATTTTTCAATGTATAATTTCAGTTACATCACACTGTAAATTTTTGCTATAAATTCTGTGTTATGATCGAGCTCTCCACTACCACCTGATGAAGGAGCGTCGCTCCGAAAGCTAGTGTGCTTCCAATTAAACCTGTTGGATTATAACCTGGTGTTGTGTGATTTTTAACTTTGTACACCCCAGTACAACACCGGCATCTCCAAATCATCACTACTATTTGTTGAGTATTGATATTTATTTACCATTTTTAAAATTTTGCCAAAATGGAAAATTTTGAATCCACTCATTAATTGTTAGCAATAAAAAATACATTGCTACCTCTATAAAGGATAGTCTTTCTACCCAAAATAATAAACCATACTTCCCCACCCCCTTCACCTGCTTGATGGTTTTTAAATTTGTTTTAGATTTCAACATTTGACAGTCTGTGGAGAGATTGCCCTGCAGTGCAAGTTTGTTTTGATGTACACAAGAAACTCAGTAATGACCTGTCAATCAACCCAGGAAACCATTATTTACTGTTCAAAATATCTTCTCCTATTGTCAAAGAAGAGCACTTTAACAGAGTTATTCATGGTTTGATTTAATCGCTTACACAGATATGACATCAATGGCCCACATGTGACCTTTAGACTTTGACGGGATTCTAATTGCAATCATATACCCACTGAGTGAGAGGTATCCTGTAAACCTGAGTCCTCCGAGTTTCTGGGGTGTGTTGACACTCAGAATCATATTTTCATGTTATATGCTGCTAAAATATCAATAGAATTAAGGGAACATTTGGGATACGAGTAGGAGTTCTGCTTCTCCAACCTGTTCCATCATTCACTTAGATCATGGTAGATCTCTATCTCCACTACATTTGGTTCCATTTTTCAATATCCTGGATTGCAGAGGTTCAAGAACTGAGCTCACCACCACCTTAAGTGCAGCTAGGGTGGGCAATAAATGCTGGCCCAACCAATGACGCCCATATCCCATGAGTGAATAACAAAAATATTATAACATTTTTATTCATTCATATGGCTGTTGTTGGCCAGCCAGCATTTATTGCCCATCCATAGTTGCCTTGACATGGTGGTGGTGAGCAACCTTCTTGAACCACTGTAGTCCGCATGCTGTAGGTTCATCCACAATGCTCCAAGGGATGGAGTTCAAGGATTTTGACCAAGTGACGGTGAAGGAATGGCGATACATTTCCAAATCAGAATGATAGGTGGCTTGGAGGGGAACTTTCACAAGGTGGTGTTCCCATTTGCCTCCTGCTCTTGTCCTTCTAGATAGAAGTGGTCATGGGTTTGGAAGGTACTGTCTGAGGATCTTTAGTGAATTTCACTAAAAGTCCTCAGACATTACCTTCCAAATCCAGGACCACTTCTTCTGGAAGGACAAGAGCAGCGGATAAATGGGAGCACTGCCTTCTGATGCATCTTGTAAATAGTACATACTGCTACTACTGAGCACCAGTGGTGGTGGGATTGTGGAGGTGGTGCCAATCAAGCAGGTTGCTTTGTCCAGGATTGGTCAAGCTTTGTGAGTGGTGTTGGAGCTGCACCCATCCAGGCAAGTGGGAATTATTCCATCTATAAGACTTATGCCTTATAGATTGGGGACAGGCTTTGGGGAGTCAGGAAGTGAGTTACTTGCTGAGTGTTCCTAGCCTCTCACCTGCTCTTGTAGCCATGTGTTTATGTGGTAAGTCCCGTTGAGTTTCTGGTCAATGGTAACCACAAAGATGCTGATAGGACTCAGTGATGGTACCATCATCATCAAGGGGCAGTGGTTAGGTTGTCTCTTATTGCAGGTGGTCATTTCCCAGCATATGCGTGGTGCAAATGTTATTTGCCATTTGTCAGCCCAAGCCTGGATATTGTCGAGATCTTGTTGTGTTTGAATATGGACTAATTCAGTATCTGAGGAGTTGCGACTGGTGCTGAACATTGTACAATCATCAGCAAACATATCTACTTTTGACCTTATGATGGAGGGAAGGTCATTGATGAAGTAGCTGAAGATAGATAGTTGGGCCTGGGACATATCCTGAGGAACTCTTTCAGAGATGTCCTGGAGCTGATATACTGACTTCTAACAACCATGGCCATTTTCCTAAGTGCTAAATATAACTTCAACTAGTGAGAGATTTCCTCCAATTCCCATTGATTCCAATTTTTCAAGGGCACCTTTATGCCGCACTCGGTCAAATGCAGCCCTGATGTCAAAAGTTGTCACTTTCACCTCATCTCTGGAATTCAGCTCTTTTTTTGTCCAACTCATCATGGCCCCCTTGATCTGTCTATCCGTTCCACCCTCGTCTCCGACCTATCACCTTCTCCCCACCTTTATCTACCTATCGCAAACTCATCTACCTTCCTCCCAACCCATCCCCCTCCCATTTATCTCTCAGCACCCCAGCCCATCAGCCTCATTCTCCTGCTCCTCGAATGCTGCCTGACCTGCTGTGCTTTTCCAGCACCACACTCTCGACTCTGATCTCCAGCATCTGCAGTCCTCACTTTCTCCTTTTCTGTCTATGTTTGAACCAAAGCTGTAATGAAGTCAGGAGCTGAGTGGCCCTGGAAGAACCCAACCTGGGCATCACTGAGCAGGTTATTGCTGAGCAGGTGCTGCTTGATAGCACTGTTGATGACACTTTCCATCACTTTACTGATGATGGAGAGTAGACTGATGGGGGCAGTAACTGGCCCCATTGCATTTATCCTACTTTCTGTGTACAGGACATACCAGGCAATTTTCCACATTGTCGGGTAGATGCCAGTGTTATAACTATACTAGAACAGCATGGCTAGGGGAGCAGCAGGTTCTGGAGCACCAGCCAGCAATACCATTGCTAGAATGTTGTCGGAGTCCAAGCCTTTGTAGTATCCAGTGCATCCAACTATTTTTTTGATATCATGTGGAGTGAATCGAATTAGATGAAAACTGGCATTTGGCATGTTGGGGACCACTTGAGGGTGCTGAGATAGATGATCCATTTGGAGCTTTTGGCTGAAGATTGCTGTGAATGCTTCAGAGGGGAAGTGAGGACTGCAGATGCTGGAGACCAGAGTTGAAAAATGTGGTGCTGGAAAAACACAGCAGGCCAGTCAGCATCCAAGGAGCAGGAGAATCGACGTTTCGGGCATAAGCCCTTCTTCAGGAATGAGGTTGGTGTGCCAAGCGGGCTGAGATAAAAGGTAGGGGGGAGAGAATTTGTGGGAGGGGCACTGGAAATACAATACGTGGAAGGAGGTGAGGGTGATAGGCCAGAGAGGGGGTGGGGACGGAGAGGTCGGGAAGAAGATTACAGGTCAAGAGGGCGGTGCTGAATCCGGGGGTTGGGACTGAGATAAGGTGGGGGTTGGGGAAATGAGGAAGCTGGAGAAATCTACATTCGTCCCATGTGGTTGGAGGGTTCCTAGGCGGAAGATGAGGCACTCTTCCTCCAGGCGTCGTGTGGTCAGGGTCTGGCGATGGAGGTGGCCAAGTACCTGCATGTCCTTGGCGGAATTAAAGTGTTCAGCCACGGGGCGGTTGGGTTGGTTGGTGCGGGTGTCCCAGGGTGTGAAGGCTTCAGCCTTATCTTTTGCACTGATATGCTGGGCTTTTCCATCATTGAGGATGGGGATATTTATGGACCATCTTCCTCCTCCGATGAGTTGTTTAATTTTCTAACATGATTCACACTGGATATGGTTAGTCTGCAGAGTTTAGATCTGATCCAATGGTTGTGAGATCACTTAGCTCTGTCCATCACTTGCTGCTTTTGCAAATAGACCTGTTTGGTGGCTTCACCAGGTTGACACCTCATCTTCAGGTATGCCTGGTGCTACTCCTATATGTCCTTCTACATTGAACCAGGTTTGATCCCCTGGTTTGATGGTAATCATTGAGTGGGGGATATGCCAGGCTATGAGTTACAGATTGTGCTGGAGTACAGTTCTGCTGCTGTTGATGGCCCACAACACCTCATGGATGCACAGTCTTGAGTTGCTAGATTTGTTCAAAGTCTATCACATTTAACACGGTGATAGAACCACACAACACAATGGAAGTTATTCTCAATGTGAAGATGAGACTTTGTCCCCACAAGGACCATGCGGTGGCCAGTCTGTCATGGACAGATGTATCTGCAGCTAGGAGGTTGGTAAAGATGAGGTCAAGTTTTTTTTTCTCTTGCTGGTTCCCTCACCAACTGTGAACGTCACAGTGGCATAACACTGCTGCCTCGCAGGGTCAGGCACCTGGATTCAATTTCAGCCTTGGGAGACTGTCTGTTTGGAGTTTACATGTGCTCCCTGTGTCTTTGTTTCTCCCTGTTTCCACCGAATGTTCTGGCTACCACCTACAGATGTGCATATTAGGTGGATTGGCCATGCTAAATGGGTGGTTATGGGGCATGGGATGGGGGCCATGGGGCTGGATGAGATGCTATTCAGAGGGTTGATGCAGACTCGATGGTCTGAATGGCTTGCTTCCACACTGTAGGGAGTCTGTGACTCAATGAAGGAATGGTGGCTATTATATGATAACCTGTGCAAAGTTTCCTAACTAAGTTTGACCTGATGCCGTGGGATTTCATGGGGTCTGGAATCAATCTGGAGGGCACCCTAAGGTAATTCTCTCTGTATCCCACTGAGCTGCCACCTCTGCTGGGTCCGTCCTCCAGTATCTTCCCTCACTCGTTGCTACACAGCCCATACCCCGATACCACTAACCATGCCCTCTGTGCTGCCTACTCAGGATCCCTCCCTACCTGACCCAGAAGCAGCCACTGTGCCAACCACTTTCATCTCCCTTAATACCTACCTCTCTCTCATTCCAGGAGAGAAATCTGTCCACAATAGGGCCAGAAGAGGCAAGATGTTAGTGGGCTGCACGAACAGTGACTCTCCCCCCTTTATGTGGAATGGTGTGGATCCTGACTCTGACTGTCCTGAGCAGGTATCAGAACCGTAGGTATTTATCCCACTGAGCTGAGACTCCCTGGGCAAAGGTTCCCCCCTTAACTTGCCTAAGGCTCAGCAACAACCAAGACATGTTTCCTTCCTTTGTGTCTGCACTAAACACCAAAGCAAGACAAAAGTGATATCAGCCTAGTATCTGTGGCTGAGGAAGCAAAGCATAAAGACACGGTAATGCAAAGCAGAAATAGTGTGAGCATCCAATGGGTTGCTGCTCTGGTTTCTATGTTGAGTTTCCTCGGCATTATTGGCAATTTTGGTATAATCAGATGTTTGTTGATAACTGCACAGTATTCAGAAGCATCCAGGACTCCTTAAATACTGAAGTATCTCATCTCCAAATGCAGCAAGACCTGGAGAAGGCCCAGGCTTGAGCTGACAAATGCCAGCCAATGACCATCTCCACCGAGAGAATTTAATCATTGTCACTTTACATTCAATGGCGTTCCCACCACCAAATCCCTCACAATCAGCTTGCTGGGCTGTGACATTCCCTCTAACCTTTCTTGCCACTGTGCACACCTCCAAGTTCCAAGAGCGGTAGTGGCTTCCAGAGGTGGAAGCTATTCATTGACACATCAGTCGGTCTGTGCAGCTTTTTGTGGCTACACACTTCACAGGGAACTTTCCCTCAGTGATAACACTGACCTGAAGTTAATTCAGACTAGCCACACGGTAACTCTGGTTACAAGTTCATGGCAGAGTCTCGGATTCCTGCAGCAAGTAACTCCCCTCCTGACTTTCCAAAGTCTTTCCATCATCCACCAGATACTATTCAGGAGTGTGATAGAATACTCCCTACTTAGTGTGATGGTGGATTAATGACACAAACTGGATGGTTTCTGAAGAAATTAGCTGAGTAAATTGTGGAGGTATTGGTGGTGATCTTTCAAGAATCACTGGAATCGTGGAGGGTTACAAAGGACTGGAAAGTGGCTAGTGTAGCAACCCTGTTTAAGAGGAAACTATAGGCTGGTTAGCCTGACCTCAGTCTTAGTAAGATTTGAAAGTCCATTATTAAAGATGAGATTGTGGAGTACTTGGAGATGCATGGTAAAATAGGGCTGAGTCACTACAGCTTTGTCAAGGGTGGTCAAATCTGACAAATCTGTTTGAATTCTTTGAGGAGATAATGAGCAAGTTAGGCAAAGGAGAGCAAGTGGATGTGATCTGTTTGGATTTCCAGAAGGCCTTTGACGACATGCCACAAGAGGCTGTTAAATAAAAGCCCATGGTGTAAGGGCAAGGTACTGGCATGGATAGAGGATTTGCTGACTGATAGAAGGCAGAAAGTAAGGATAACAGGATCATTTTCAGGATAGAAGCCAGTGACTAGGGGAGTTCCTCAGGGGTCAATGCTAGGACCACAACTTTTCACATGATACATTAAGCATCTGAATGAAGAAGATTTTGTTAAACCTGAAAGGGTGCACCTGAAGTTGGAGGATTTGAGCTACAGGGAGAGGCTGAACAGGTTGGGGCTGTGTTCCCTGGAATGTCAGAAGCTGAGGGGTGACCTTATAGAGGTTTATAAAGTCATGAGGGGCATGGATAGGATAGGGGAGTTCAAACCTACTGGGCCTAGGTTTGGAGTGAGTGGGATAAGATTTAACTGGCGGCTAAGGGACAACTTTATCGTGCAGAGGGTGGTGCATGCAAGGAATGAACTACCAGAGGAAGTGGTGGAGACTAGTACAATTACAATATTAAAAAAGCATCAGGATAGGAAGAGTTTAGAGGGATATAGGCCAAATGCTGGCAAATAGGACTCAATTAATTCAGGATATCTTGTCATAATGGATGAATTGGACTGATGGGGCTGTTTCTGTGCTGTATGTCTCTACAACTCTATAAGTAACTGAGGGCATTGTTGCTAAGTTTGCAGATGACACAAAGATAGGTGGAGGGACAGGAAATGAGGAGGCTGCAGAAAGACTTGGACAAGCTAGGAGAGTGGGCAAGGAAATGGCAGATGGAATACATTTGAAAGTGTGAGGTAATGCACCTTGATAGGATGAATATAAATATAGACTATTTTCTAAATGGAAAAAGACTTTGGAAATCTGAAATATGAAGAGACATAGGAGTACTAGTTCAGGATTCTCTTAAGATTAACCTGCAGGTTTAATTGACAGTTAGGAAGACAAATGTCATGTTAAAATTCATGTCAACAGGGCAAGAATACAAGAGCAGAAATCTACTATTAAGGCTGCATAAGGCTCTGTTCAAACCGTATTTGGAATATTGTGAGTAGTTTTGGGCCCTGTATTAAATTGAAGATGTGCTAATGTTGGAGGGGATCCAGAAGAGGCTTACAAGAATGACGCCAGAGATGAAGGGTTTGTCATATGAGGAGCAATTGAGGCCTCTGGGTCTGTACTCAATGAGATTAATAAGGGCGAGGGGACACCTTATTGAAACTCACAGAATATTGAGAGGCCTGCACAGAATGGACGTGGAGAAGATGTTTCCAGTCACAGCAAAGACTAAGACCCAAGGGCACAACCTCAGATGAAAGGACGACCCATTAGAAATGAGATGTGGAGGAATTTCTTCAACCAGAAGGTGGCAACTCTGTGGAACTCCTTGCCATAGAAGACTTTGGAGGCCACGTCACTGAGTGTAATTAAGACAGGAATATTTAGGTTCTTGATTAGTAAGGAGTTCAAAGGTTATGGGGAGAAGGCAGGAGATTGAGGTTGAGAAACATATCAGCCATGATCGAATGGTGGAGCAGACGTGATGGGTTGAATGACCTAATTCTACTCCTAATTTTTTAATCGTTTTTGCCTGGATGAGTGCAGCTTCAAATACCAAAAAAGAAGCTTAATACCATCCAGTAAAAACAGCCTGCTTCATTGGCACCACAACCACAAATTTTCACTCCCCCATCATTGTGCTCAGTACAGTAGTGCATATCATCTCTAAGATGCACTGCAGAAGTTCAGCAAGGCTCTTCAGACAGCACCTTCGAAACCCCTGACCACTATCATCCGAAAAGATAAGGGCAGCAGATACATAGGAACACCAGTACCTGCAATTTCCCCTCCAATCCAATTACTGTTCTGACTTGGAAATCTATTGCCATTCCTTGAAATGTCACAGGGTCAAAATCCTTGAATTCCCTCACTGCCAACATTGTAGGTGTACCTAGACCAAATGGGCTGCAGCAATTCGAGAAGGAAGCTCACCACCAGCCTCTCAGGGCAGCCATGGATGTGCAAGAAGTGTTGACTTGTTTAGCGACACCCTCAAAACATGAATGAATAAAAGAAGTTGCTTTTTAGATTTCTAAATCTTCTTCCATTTGACCCGTTCTGCATGCCTAGCTTATAGTTTAAAGGCCTACCAATTCACTAAATTACTTTAAAAATGAAATGGTAATTATATTTTGATAAATTCAAGTGCACAACGAATTTGCTGTCCTATTAATTAAATATTGGAAGATATAACGGTGTGATTTTTAAAACTTTGCAGTCCCACAAGGCAGTTTACAGAATTGTGTTACTGTATCCATTTATTATGTTTTACAAGACCTAGCGTTGTATAACCAGAAGGAATTTGGATTATTGGCTTTGTTGAAGAAATACCATAATTTGCAAAAGTGTTTCATTTTTATGTTCTAACGTTATTTCCTTTTTGAAGATTTTCAAGCATGAGACAATAGGTATGTAATTTCTTAATTTACTGAAGGATCCTCTGTGATGCTTTTAGGTTTGGTTTTGGTGTATGCTGTATTAAAAACAGCTAGGAACATTGTAATAATGTGCATTGAATCCTTCTGCTGCACAATTGGAGACATTCATAATGTGGTATCCCTTTAAGTCATAAGTTGCCCTACTTGCTAAGTTCTTAGATGATCAAAAGATCTGGCATGGAGTCAATATGTAGACTTCCACAGTTTCACTGAGCCTAAGGAGGATATAGCAGCAGCAATAACCCAGGAAACCTCCCAAACATGGTCTCAAAAACAATAGATTTTAGCAGGGAGAGGGAAATAGCGGACAGTTGAAATTTTATTTGGTGCTTAGGTTCCCATAATAAATTTGTAATTATAATTCAAGGTGCAGATGAATAATCCCAGTGAATGCATAAACACAATGTGTTATTGTTAAACACATCTCCAAAAGTTTGATAATTGGACCCCTTCTGCCTGACCTGTTCAAAAGCTATAGGATCAATTTCCAAGCTCCTGTCTGTTCACATGCTTGAAAGAGGCACAGGAATGCTATTTATTGTAACTACAAGAAAGAAGTGGTCAGGTTTTATTACTCAGTGTAAAAACCTGACTTTGAGATACTGAATAACAAAAACAGTCTTTATATTTTGACACTTTTTTTTGTCAGGATATTTTAAAAAGTCAAATATATTTGTAGAATTCACCAAAGTTAGGGTTGAAATGTGTATTGAAAGGTAGCTACCAAAAAATCATACTTACGTTCATGTCCATTAGTATTTCACAATCATACTGTATGGAAATTACTTGATGATTAACTTCTGTGTAGAGCAGGAAACTAAAAAAGTTTAATTTAACTAAACATATTTGTAATTTGAATAGTCTCATATAAGCAGGGAATCATATATTTGTGTCTTTTTTATTTATTATAATTTTTAATATTTTGTACCATGTTTTTGTCAAACAACTTTCTTCATAAGAATTAGTTCCAGTTTACAACTTCTTTGTCAAACATAATAATGAAAAGTCCTTTTAACAACAAAGAACAGTCAAATTCAAAGGCATAGATCTCAATTCATCAATTATTTTGGCAAACATACAGATTAGTAGAAATGTCATCAAATTTCAATTTGCTTCTCAATTAGTGAATGTACACAAACATATACCTATATATATATATATATATATATATATATATATATAAAAAATACATATATATATGGATATAAGCAAAACAATAGGATTCCCCACAGCTTTTAACATTGATGTACACTTGATGAGTTGTTCTTTGCATTTGTGAAAGGGAAGCATGGGTAAATTAATTTAGTATTGATACAAAAAAATTCTCTCTGTACTAAGTTTTATAAAAGTCAATGTACAAAATCATTATTTAAAATAAAGAAATTCAAGCATTCCTTCCAACAAATGACAGTAAATCTCCAGGAAACTGTTATTTCTTCCTCAATGTGACAGACTTCGCAGTAACTTACTGCATCTCTACTTCTGTTCCTTTAGATTTGTTTTTCTTGCTTTTATGCCTTTTCCTAATGAAGAGAAGGAATCATAAATGTCAGATAACAGTGAGAGTTACAACCAATTCTTCGTACGACATTATTCATGACTTGAAGACTAAAGTGTCAAAATTTCTCTGTCTACTAATTTAGGCACACGGCTTAAGTGTTCACACCACATCCCTATTTGACAATGACACAACCTGTTTAGTTTGAATATATTAAAAATCTCTAATGGTGCATGGAGGAACTTGACAAAATATGCTAAAATGCCCTAAAAGTGAAATGAAAGGGAATATCAAATTAACATATTAACTTACTTTAACTCACTTCCAGACAATTAACAGTGCACTTACCTCCAGGTTTTGTTTTGTCATATAGAATCCTGTTAAAGTGCCTAATTCCTGTTTGATTGTACCTGTGAATGACTACGTGAAAGACCATCCATACCAATCTTTCAAAAAGAGATCTACACCTCCCTGAATATGTGCAAGTGAAAAACTGAGTCCTAGAAGCTGGAAATGTAATAGATTTTAAACTGTTAACATTGCATTTCTTTTCCTTGGTGGTTTAGATCAGATCTAACTCTCATCTCATGCTGGGCCTCTTGCACCATTTTATCTATTACTTCCCTACCCTATTTTTCTTCCAGTAGTATAACATTTACTCCATCTAACTCTCATCCCCTTGTAATTCAACCCATTCATTTTGCACACAGATGGATTAAGTTATTGGGAATGTACAAAATTCCTGCTGAGGTTGCCCTCCATAATTGCCATTTCTAAGATGAATAAGCAATATATATATTTGAACTCCTCAGATATTTACATTTAATAATGTTATTAGGTCTGAATTAGATCAACACACCTCTGAATGACAAATACAGCCACAAAGGCAATGACAACAATGCCAAAGAGACATCCGAACACAATGGCAACAGTATCACCTGGAAAGAGAAGATTTGAGGAAAGTTATTTCATCCCAATGAGGCTCAAATGAAATTATTACAAAGAATGTCACCTTTTGTGCACTGGCAAATATGAAATTAATATTACAGGAAGGAAAAAGCCAAATAAAACATAGTCTAATGAAGACTCCAATGCAGTCTCAGAGATACCATTCTAAGATGGACGTAAAAAGTCTCATGGCACAATGTTGAAGCAGAGCAGGTGTATTCTCCCAGATATCCTGCCTAACATTTATACCTTAACCAACATCACAAAGACCATATAAACATTTTTATCACATTGCACGTCTTTGATTGCATAATTTCTACATTATTACAGCAAGTAAACATCAAAATTATTTAATTGGCTGTGGATTACTGTATGATGTCTTTAAATAGTGACCAGCATTATTGAGCTGCAAATCTTTATGTATGGGAAGCAGAAATCTGGTGTTAAATTACACAGCATTATTCTTTATTAGAGGAATGCCTTAAGAAAGATAAGCCATCCTTATGCTTTGTTAGAAACATCATTTAAAAATGACAAGAATAAGATAATCATATGTGTAAGACATTGAGCCTTGCCTCATCATCAGAATACCTCAGTTCTATTCCTATGCAAGTAGTTGGGAATGTATCACAATCACTTGAACTTTGGTGAACTCTGCTAATAGGCTACCTTGCTATTTAAAACGATCCATTTTGCCATTAAAGTGCCAGAGAAATATCAGATATTTACCAGAAATGGAAACAAGCAAGGAATATTATTTACACAAAGGACCATCCATATTAATGTTACTCTTAGTGACATATAATAGTCTGAATGAGAAGCACAATTAGGAAAGGCATAAGTTTGCACTGCATAAAGCACTGGAACATAGAACACAACTATGCAATTCAGCAATTCGAGTTTGCTCCCCCATTCAGATAGATCATCAGTAGTCCTCAATTCAAGGCAATTTATCACCTTTGCGTATATCTCTGATAGTCTTCCTCAATAAAACTCTATCGACATCAGGAATGAAAATGAGATATTTCACCTGGTCTTGGAAATGGTTTGGGTGTTTCACAATATCTTGCAAAAGCAGTGGTGAACTTGCATAGAAGCCTATAATTTTAGGCGCATTATAATCAAATAAAATCTGAGAAAATAATTTTGATTATAAAACACTTTAATTTAACTTCCTTTCTGGATATCTTGCCCATGACTGAAGTCCCACTGGCAGAGCTGAAAGTAGGGAGTGACCATTCCTGGCAGGCCGTGGGACAGGGAAGTAACTGGTGCTTAATTTTGGAACAGTTATAAAAATTACATTTTGTTGAAGTTTTTCATCTGGCAATAATCAGGACAGTTTGCTAGAAATGTTCATGTAAAAGGAGAACAAACATATTCTGTATAAGAAAGGAGTGCTAATTAGTTAGCGAGTGATCTCTTATTAGTAGTTGCCATAGAGAATACACCAGTTAGATAATGACTGACAGTTAGCCACCAAAACTTGCTTAAATTTAAACCAGACAGATTTACTGTGGGTGGTCGACGCATTGTCCTGAGAAAAGAACCAGAGAATGGTGTCACCTATTTTGTTGAATTGAAAAAGGTCCAGTGTGGATACATGGTCTATTTAATAACAAGGCTCTGTCTATTAATATATAAAGCTTCCAGTACATGCAAGTGCACCACACTGTGAGCCTGACTGCCAATTTTAATTTGGTTGTCAGTGTCATTACTCACACACTCAAAGTTATTTAACAAGTGCAGAACATGTTGAGTTTTGTTAAAATAAGTGGATTGGGTATGGTCAGCACCTTGCTTGCTGTGGGCAGCTGAAAGGAAATCCTGTCTGATCTGACCTGCCAGCTTTTGGGATGTTCAACTTACAGACCATCGTGACACTGACCCTGAAATCCATACCCCATGTTATCTATTTGTGTGATAAGCAGAGTGCCTTTTGATCAGACAGCAGTGGCAAAGGGTGAATTGCAAACAGAATGAGACCTTTCAAAATTCAAAAGCAATTTTTTTGTGGTTCAAGTAACAATACCTTCATCTCTTTGCTGAACATCACCTTCTTCTTCAGCATCGACATTGAATCGTCCTTGCCCTCTGGTAGCTACATTAAAAACAGTACAAATTTAAATAAACCCATGTATTCAGTTTCTTCATTCGCATGCTTCTTCTAGGCTCCCTGTCAGTTTTGGTTTTTGTTGACTTGTAGGTGTCATGGACATTGGGAACCATTTTTCCTGTGAAGCCCTAGTCTGTGAACAGGCTGCCCAACTGTGGAAGACACCACTGAGCTGACAGTGACCTCACCATGTCCGATACTTGCAGACCTGTGCACATTCATATTTATCTGCATATTCATGTGTACCATGGCACACACGTTGGACTGAGGTTTGTGCTTGTGATGAGAGATCTGAAGGCAGCCACAAAGCTGAGGTTTGGTGTCATTTTGGCCATTTGCAGAACGGCTTGAACACAGCTTACGGTTGTCATGCAACTAATTTGCACTCCTCAGGACTGCCTTCCTTTTAAAGGAATAAAACGAAAAGGTAACGTTTCAGCACAGTGGCATGGGGTCCTCACCGTCCCAGCTAATTTCACATCCACTGCCACAACCCAGCTGGGCACTCCAGATGGCATATTCCAGTCTAAGGATAAATGCTGCCCTCCCAACCAATTAAATTCCATCCGGGGAAGGCCAGCATTCCCAAATGCAGATGGGTTTCTATGGCATTAGCCAGGTGGGGGTGCCACAATAACTGTCCATGGCCTGAGCCCTCAGAGATATCAATAGTCTAGGCCCCATGTGGTGGTTGGCCTGGAACCTGTCGTAGCTCTATTGGACAGGCCTCAGGAACAACAGAATAACGAACTTCATCTGCTGTTCACATGAAAATGTCTCCATTTAAAGCTGCCAGCACTGCCCTTGTAATGCAGTCCCTACCTCTGGGCTCAAGAGGTTTGTGTTTGCTCCCCCCTATACTGGTGGTCAACATTTGCTCTAAACTGTGAGCCTGTGTAACTGCTCCAAGATTCGGCATATGCCGATCAATGAGGTGACACATTGACCTCCATTTTTGGAAGTCAGTGCCGGGTACAGACCACGGTGGTCTGTGCACTGGGAAAAAAAAGATTTAGAGGGAATATTGCCAGTGTAGTATCATGACAGGTCCAAGCAGATTGATTTAAAATTCATAAAACTGCCTACAGCTCCTGAGCAAAATGCACCTTTACATCTGCTCACCAACATCAGTGGCCTCTGGAGTATCTCACAAGTTAGCGGTCCTATACCCTTGAGAATGATCCACGGTGGAGGTAAAAGAAATCTGCACACTTGCTGAAGGAATTTTCAGCTCAGCCTTGAGACTCTAGTGCATCCTGCAGTGTGAGATGGTCCACAAAGGCCCAGGAAGCAAACTATTATGGCAGGTATCCTCAAGAGACCCCTCCACTCAACCCCAGTCTGCTCAAGTGCAGATAAATGCTCAAGAAGAATGGGGAAAGAATGAGCTCAGGCTCTGGGACTCACTCTTGCATCATCACCTCATTGTATTAGTAACTCCAGGTTCAGACCTATTGTGTCTAGTGGAGAATCCCTGAGGGAACATAATGGACAGAGGGAAGGAGATTTACTTGACTGTTCCCTGTCCTTTCTTTTTCTCCTTTGATTCTAGGAGCTAGTGATTCCTGAGGAGAGGAAAACCGAACTGATTTCTGAAATGACCTTGCAGCATACATCTCAAACAGTAAGCTATAGAGACATCTAGTGGCTTTCATTTAGAAAAGGTAATATAAAAACGCATCAGTTGCAAATTGCACATTATTATGATTTGGAGATGCCGGTGTTGGATTGGAGTGTACAAAGTTAAAAATCACACAACACTAGCTTACAGTCCAACAGGTTTGTGTGATTTTTAACTTTACATTATTGGGTAACATAAGATAAATTTTATCAAACAATACATAATCTCTCAATTTAAAGTAATCAATTGTATGTTGCACCTTAACCAAATTGTCCAAAACTGTTTCAATTTTTAGATTAAGTTTACAGAAAATAGGGAAGCTACCTTGTTCAGTGGTTCTTGAATTTTGACCGTTCTTAGAAGGTGAGAACGTAAGAACCAGGAGCAGGAGTAGGCCATTTGGCCCATTGTGTCTGCTCCCTCATTCAGAAGATCATGGCTGATCTTTCCATGGACTCTGCTCCACTTACCCACCCACTCACCACGACCCTTAATTCAAAAATCTGTCTAGTAGATGAGGATTTCTCATGCAGAAAAGGAAGAAAATCATGAGTTATTTGGTTTGGTCTTAGAAATAGTTTGGGGATTTCACAAAATCCCACAAAAGCAGGAATGAGAGCACATAGAACTTTGTGATAGTTTTTGTAGCCTTTTTGAAGAAAATGTATATTTTGGATGAATAAAATCTGAGAAGATTTAGTTGATTGTAAATTTAATTGAATTTCCTTTCTGGATACCTTGCCCGACTGAAGTCCCGCTGGCAGAGCTGAAAGGAGGGAGTGACGTTCCCCTGGCAGGCAGTGGGACAGGGAAGCCTCATCCTGACACTGAGGTCAGGGAAGTGCCAGTTTTGGGGTCAGGCAGGTAGGCCCCCCATTGTTCTGGGGAAGGTCATTAATTACCAGCCGCATGCTTGCTGTGGAGCAGCCATTGTTATTGGGAGAGTCTTCATGGACTGTGGAGAGTGGACCCTCCCCGACCCCAACCCTCAATGCTCACTCCAGCTTCCAGTCTTCAGTGAACAACCTCCATAAGTGGCAGCAGGATCACTCTATCTTGGGGTAAAATGCCCACAAAGAGGGAGGAGTAGTTATTATTGGCTACCCAAGTGGCTCATTCCGGTTCCTGATGGGCTGCCACTTTTCCTGTAGCTAAAGAACCTCCTCACTCCCCTGCCTGCCCCTCAAGAGCTGGTCAAACTTTGGCTCTTTGTGCTCTGTATGAAATCAATTTTACCTCATGGTCGAAATTAATTACATTTAGACAGCTTTAGGGAGTCACCAAGCCTCTGGGACTGGTCAGGTCATGCACTCCTCCCAGCCACTGTTCACACATTGACAGTCTGTGTGAAAGACAACAAGTGGGGAAAACATTGAGGACATTGAGAGGAAAGCTATGAGATAAATACTGCTGGCCTCGCACAACCACCTATATGAGGAATGACCAGTTATCAGGAGGTTTCAGCACTGTGGCTCAGGTGTCTACGTCTATCCTCCACGATATCAACGCACTCCTCTATCGTGGATAGTGAGGCCCATTCCAGAACCTGTATGCGGCCACCCTCACAACAGCAGTCCCCACTGCTACATATTGAAACTTGCACTGGAAGATCAGATGACTGCCATGCAGACTCCAGTCCCACAATGGAGAGATTGGCAGATTGAATTGATAAAGGGTTTTGAAAGGGCCAGTTATCATCTGCAATCTGCTCTCCTGCAAATCAGTGAAAGTGTTAAGGCTACCTCCAAATGAATGGCAAATTCAGAACAGCATCTTCTCGCTTCTCTTAGGATGATATAAATGATTTGGATGTGAATATAGGAGGTATGGTTTCCAGATGACACCAAAATTGAAGGTGTAGTGGATAGTGAAAATGTTTATCTCAGAGTGCAACAGGGCCTTAACCAAATGGGCTTAAAAATGTGTTGCTGGAAAAGCGCAACAGGTCAGGCAGCATCAAAGGAGAAGGAGAATCGATGTTTCGGGCATAAGCCCTTCTTCTTATGCCCGAAACGTCGATTCTCCTTCTCCTTTGATGCTGCCTGACCTGCTGTGCTTTTCCGGCTACACATTTTTAAGTTCTGATACCCAGCATCTGCAGTCGTCACCTTCTCTTAACCAAATGGGCCAATGGGCCGAGGAGTGGCTGATGGAGTGTAATTTAAATAAATGTAAGGTTTTGCATTTTGGTAAGGCAAACCAGGGTAGGACTTATACACTTAATGGTAGGTCCCTGGGGAGTGTTGCCAAATAAAGGGACCTAGAGGTGCAGTTGCATAGTTCCTTGAAAGTGGAGTCGCAGGTAAACAGGGTAGTGAAGAAGGCGATTGGACTGCTTGCCTTCATTGCTCAGAACATTGAGTAAGGGAGTTGGGATGTCACGTTGCGGCTGTTCAGGAATTGGTGAAGCCACTTTTAGAATACTGTGTACTGTTCTGGTCACTTTCCTATAGGAAGGATGTTGTTAAACCTGAGAGAAAAAATTTACAAGGACGTTGCCAGGACTGGAGAGTTTGAGCTATCGGGAGAAGCTGAATAGGCTGGACAGTCAGAATCTGAGGGATTATCTTACAAAGATTTATAAAATCATGAGGGACGTAAATAAGGCGAATGGCCAAAATCTTTTTCCTGGGTGGGGGGGGCTTGGGGAGCGTCCACAACTAGAGGGCCTAGGTTTAAAGTGTAAGGGAAAGATTTAAAAAGGACCTGAGGGATAACTTTTCCACAGAGGATGGTGTGTTGTATGGAACGAGCTGCTAGAAGAAGTAGTGGAGACTGGTACAATTACAACATTTAAGAGGTATCAGAATAGGAAGGATTTAGAGAGATACAGGCCAAATGCTGGCAAATGAGACTCGGTCAGATTGGGATGTCTGTATGGCGTGGATGAGTTGGACCAAAGAGTCTGTTTCCATACTGTATGACTCAACGACTCCATAAGTACTTCCATTGGTCCTCAGGTGAGAATTATAGCTATAAAGGTTATAATGGGCTACTGTAATTTTCTGAAAATACTATACGTTACTCAAAGTGCATTTATAAAAATACTTACCCTCAGCACTCACAGCAAATTGAGTTGTGCTGCTGGTGTTTAAGCAATGTATAGACATAAACACATAAAAATAATTGAATCTGGATGTAAGTTTGCTCACTGAGCTGGAAGGTTCATTTCCAGATGTTTCGTCACCATACTAGGTAACATCATCAATGAGCCTCCAGTGTTACCTAATATGATGACAAAGTGTCTGAAAATGAACCTTCCAACTCAGCAAGCCAACTTACATCCAGAACCTCAACCTGAGCTACAAATCTTCTCAAAACCCACTAACACTTATGGGTTCAATACATTAAAACTGGCCCGAAAATGGGAAACCAACACCATAATTAAATCTGCTGCAACAAGTTTGAAAATGGAACACTTCAGTAGTTTGTAGAAGCATGAAAAGAGGAATATTTACCACATAGTTTCCGACAACTTTTCTTGTCATCAAATTGGTTTCCATTCCCATGGCATCCACTGAAGAGGAACGAATCACAGTTGTTGATGGTTGGATCGTAGTACCACTTAAGGATGTTGGCACGGCAATCCCCTCGTTCTTTTTGCAGATTGCACACTGCGTCTGACAAGGAAGTGAACCACATTCCAATTTACTGATTGGAAAGCACAGCTCCAACTCATCCTTTCCCAGTATTTGTTTTACTATCCCATGGGAAATAGTTTAGTCATCAGGCCTTAAAAGAGACAGAGAATAGTGGATTGGAAAAATGGTGGTCGAAGCTGTCTCTAGAATCCCTGTCAGGGTGTGGGAGACAGCGGCTTTGGGAGATGTAAAATGGCTGACTGTAAATGGATAGCCCAGCCTGCCAAATTTTCTTATTTTTATCAAATATATTCTAAAGTGTTAATAATCTGCTAGGTAATTGTGGTCAGGGGGAGGTCACCCCACGATGGAGCTGAAGCCTGAGGTGGAGGTGAGGAGCTTTGTGTTCGAATAGGAAGGTACAGGTGCAGATGCTGCTCCCTCCCCTCTGATTAAAACCAGAATGGGAAAGTTTATGGACAGCTTTCTTCCTCAGGTACCAACTGAAGTCCTTAGGTTGGAATGAGTGCCTACTCATGGCCCTTATCCCTCCACTCTTAATGTTCAACTAGTGGTGGGTGGTTTCCAGCAACTGCAGTCTTGTTTTTACCGAGTGGTGGGTGGTGGCTGGGGTTTTCACCATGATGGGAGATCAACAAACAAACTCTAACAGGTTTGCTTAGGGTTTTCTCGGGTGGGCAGCCTTGCTGCAAGGCACTCTCTACCTGATCAAAGGACATGTTACTGGGAAGGAACAAAACCACTGAGAGTAACCCCTGTGCCCTTTCACCTGACCACCCATTCCTGTGGACTCTGACCTCTACCCTGCTGTACAAACAATTCACCAACAACAGCGATCCCACTAATTGGCATGCAGTTCTCACGTGGGCGGGATTTTGGCTCTCATCTTGGAAGTACAGTACTTAAGGTGTTCCTGGGTGAGCTGGGAGAGGTGGCGGCAGGGTTCTTGTTTGCTAATTGGGGGCTTAACCTCCCTGTTTAGATGGTTTCACATGCTCAGCAAGTTCCTCCAACTTTGGTGGTAGGTCTGTCAGCACTCCTCCCCTTTCATTATATTTCGTCATGCTGTCTGATATGGGGAGTGTTACCTGAGCTGGCTGGGACCAGGATCCCATCAATAGTGTTTCTCAAAAATTAATCATTACATTTTGAAAATATATTTCTTGTTTTAATTCAGTCCAATCATTTATACCTATCTTGCAAACCATAAATAAAAACAACACAAGTTTCTCACCTTCATATATTTTGATATGTCATCAAATATTGGTAAGATACAAATAAAAATAATTAAATACTTCAGTATTATGTAATTATTCTGGCTGAAATATCTTAAAAATTGTGTACGTTTGAAAAAAAAGGCTGTCCAAAATGGATGTTGTTGACTCATACCTATTTCTTAATATGTGAACTTATAAAGTCAGCAAAGCTAAATTTAAACAAATACTTAGTGATGCCTGCTTATAAAGAACTTACCCCCTTCTGGAAACTTTTCAGAATAAGTATCAGAGCAGGTTTTCAAACAATATGTTTCATTTGAAAATCTATTATTGTTGCCTCCTTTTCCACTGTAGACAAACGGTTGGCAAAGGTCAGCAACTGAGTCGTAGAACCATTGAATGGTCTTTAATTTAGAATCTGTCGGCTCTCCTTGCTGCATCGGTTCCTGGCAGGCTTCATCTGTGGTGAAGGAAAGCAGGATATGTTTAGAAGCTGATAGATATACTTGGTTATAAATTAACAATAACTGAGAGAAAGAATTTGCAATTTATTAATGCACCATTGTGCTTTCAAACACAGGATTGGATTTAATTTTTCTCTAGTTTCCTTGACAAGCACAGCATTTCCTATTCAAGCCCCTGCACTCTCAACCACGTGCCTCCAAACTGCTGTCCACCCAATTCCATGTCAACTGATATTGTAAATGATGTTCCCTTCAGGCTCTGCATCTCTCTCTCTCTCTCTCTCTCACTCACAAGATGTCCAGTCCTGCACCATCTCCTCAAAAGAAGTACTTGAACCCAACTCACTACAGCCCCAGCTTCAAGCTCTCCACTGCCTTACAATACATTGTTGGCCATCAGCTCTCAGCTGAACCTCTCCACAATCACCCTATTTAAAACATTCCAATCAGGTTCCTCCTGTAGAATCAAAACAATCCAAGCCACAGTCTCATATGAATTATCCAGTCCATTCGCTCTCAAACTTCACAACATTTAAGGAATCTTACCAATATCCACCAATATCAGTCGTCTGCTGTCCACTTTTAACTTACCACCCAATCATATCCAAAAGCAAAAAGCTTCCCTAATAATGGCTTCTAACACTACTCTGGCATTGTCAGTACAACATTTAATTCCCTATTCAATCTCAACTACATTGACATTACTTGACAAAAGCATCTTCAGAGACAAGGGCAGATTCCACCAACAGGTTAATGACTCTTGGATCTACCTTTGCACAAGTTTTTTATTCTATTAATTTTAATGTTATTAAACTTCTTACATGATACCAATTTGTAAATTCATTTTAATTTCCTGCAGCTAAATATAGGGATGACTGAAGCCAGTATCTTTCACATGTTTTATGTCCTTATCACCAACTTCAGCACCCTCTTTGGTCACTGATTGTAATGAACCAGACTATTCACAACCCAGTTTTGGGCAGTGGTAAGTTCACTTTCTGACCCCATATCCATGCCATTACAAGATTCACCAATATAAACTTGTTTGTCATTACCCCTGACTTGGGTCCTTTTTCACTAAAAATCTCAGAAGTGTCTGTTTGATCTCCAGACCCAACCATCCCAGTGGTCTGCTACCTGGTCTCTTAATACTTCAAGCTTCAGGAACTTCATCTCCTCTGAAATTCTGATGCCTATACCCTATCCTGTGCAGCTGCTGCCTCTACCATACCAAATTTAAAATTCTCATCCATTCATGGACATAATGCTCCTCATCTCCATAAACACCTCCAGCTGTACAACACTCCCCTAAAAATCTGTCAATTCTGACACTTGGCTGTTGTGTATTCTTCCTCTTTGCTCCAACATTGTTGGCCTGCTTTAAGTTATCTCATCCCTGTGCTTTTTAACATCTCTTCAAAATCCTGCCTCATTTTTCCTTCTCCACTACTTTGACTTGTGCCCCATGAATCATGTTTCTATGTGTATGAAAATTATATAAAAGTATATCATAAGTGTATACTTAGGTTGTTGACAACTTAAAGAAGAAACATTTTTTACTGAACGAAAGGAACTACAAATAAAAAAATCTCCCAAGAAACTTTGTTGCTGAGTTGCGAATTGCAGAGTATGTATCAAATATCCTGTTTATTATCCATGCTCCAGAAGATCTAAATTATATTGGTATATCTAAACCATGAAGCTGACTGTTCTTGTTTTTTTTGTCATACAGACGTAGGGCTAAACTCATCCCATGTTCCCATCTGAAAATGTCAATGAGAGGTAACCTTTTTAGTTTCCATCTGGGAAAACATTACTATATCCAGTCTTATAGTAAAAGTCTGTATTGTGTTAAAGGAAGCTTGCTTTTAAGACTGAATTGGACATCCAGCCTTTGTGTCACTAATGCACTATGGCTACTGTATGAACAATCTATTGGCTGCTCTGTGCCAAGTCAGCAAAGTCTATGCTCTGTGATTTCCATAATTGAGAAGGACAGAGAAGGAACACAAAGATTTTCACATTTGATTAGATTAGATTAGATTAGATTACATACAGTGTGGAAACAGGCCCTTCGGCCCAACAAGTTCACACCGACCCGCCGAAGCGCAACCAACCCATACCCCTACACTTACCCCTTACCTAACACTACGGGCAATTTAGCATAGCCAATTCACCTGACCTGCACATCTTTGGACTGTGGGAGGAAACCGGAGCACCCAGAGGAAACCCACGCAGACACGGGGAGAATGTGCAAACTCCACACAGTCAGTCGCCTGAGGCGGGAATTGAACCCAGGTCTTTGGCGCTGTGAGGCAGCAGTGCTAACCACTGTGCCACCGTGCCTTAACAAAATCAGTATTCTTTCATCTTTCACTCAATATGCTTGTATTTCCATCTCACACATTTGTGAGAGTGCCATAAGTATGAGAACTGCTTTGTTCATGAAGTTAGCACCCTGCTCTTTCACAGTGTAAGCTATAGTATGTTTCTAACACTCACCTGAGTCAGGCAGCTGAGAGTTAAGGCCCTATGCCCAAGACTTGAGCATAAAACCAAGGTTAACATTTCACAAAACCATAAAAAACAGAAAGTGTTTTCCCATCAAGCCTGCTCTGCCAGTTAATAGGATTATGGCTAATCAACATTCCTCACTTCTACTTTCTTGCCTTTTCCCAGTAACCCTTGATTCCCTTACAGATCAAGAATCTGTCTATCTTTGCCTGAACTATTCGTGAGGAATCTACACTCACAGCTCTCTGTGGCAAGCATTCCAAATTTCCAATTTCAGTGCAGTACTGGTGGAGTGCTGAAGACTGAGTGGTGTTATTGTTCAGATGAGATGTCAAACCTAGTCTGCTCTCTCAAATGGGCAGAACCTATTGCACTTTTTGAAGTTGACGTCTATCTGTTATCCAGACCAATATATATCCTTCAAGCAACAACATTAAAACAAGTCAACTGGAACATCATCACTTTGGTCTGTGTGGAATCTTGCTGTGCTGTCTTGCTTTCTACATTACAACAGGGAATAGATTTCAAATGTTCTGATTTCTGAGGAAGGGTAATTGGACCTGAAATGTTAACTCTTTCTCTCCACAGTTGCTGCCAGACCTGCTGAGTCTTTTTTCCAGCAATTTCTACTTTTGTCCACATTTCAAATGTGTTTAATTGACTTTCACAAAATTTGAAATACTTTTGAGTTCTTAAAAGCTGCTATATAAATGCAAGTCTTTCTTTTCTCTTTCTTCCTGTTTGCTGTGACAATTAGGAATGGGCATTAAATATGACCATATACATCTTTCTCCTATTCCCATGAATGCAGAAAATAAATTCTCTTTTTCAGCTTGTTCTGAATTTTCACGCTGGGAAATTTTACTGAATTAATTCAGTCTAATTCCATTCCCTTGTTGCCAAGCAACCTCATTTATAAGCATTTATGATCCCAGAGTTTCACATGATGGAAGTATTAATGTTAAATATTAGGATTCAGAGTAATTTACATAGCTCATCAGAGACACTCAGATAATTAAACGATAACTCTGAGTATGTATTGGCACTGTATGTGAACTCTGACATATTTATTTAACTGTTATTATTGCTACTTTAATTTATCTTTTGGGGAGAAAACAGCTTATTGTAGTGAACTGTTTCATCAAAGACAATTTGTTTTTTGACATCAAGTCCCTCTTTCCCCTTTTCTTTGAAGGTGCAGAATCTCATGTTGGAGTGGAATTCCACAGATGTTTAACATACGAGGAACGGCTGAGGATCCTGGTATTGTATTCATTGGAGTTTAGAAGGTTAAGGGGAGATCTAATAGAAACTTACAAGATAATACATGGCTTAGAAAGGGTGGACGCTAGGAAATTGTTTCCGTTAGGCGAGGAGACGAGGACCCGTGGGCACAGCCTGAGAATTAGAGGGGGTAAATTCAGAACAGAAATGTGGAGACATTTCTTCAGCTAGAGAGTGGTGGGCCTGTGGAATTCATTGCCGCGGAGTGCAGTGGAGGCTGGGACGCTAAATGGCTTCAAGGCAGAGATTGATAAATTCTTGATGTTACAAGGAATTAAGGGCTACAGGGAGAATGCTGGTAACTGGAGTTGAAATGCCCTTTAGCCATGATTAAATGGCGGAGTGGACTCGATGGGCCGAATGGCCTTACTTCCACTCCTATGTCTTATGGTCTTATGGTCTTATGTCAAATATCCTGTACCTTACAAAGCAGCTGCTCTTCATGAGTGAATGCAGATCAAGCAAGTTGTTTTATGTTATTGACTGAATGTGGGTATAACTGCCAAAGATAACATTTAACACTCATATCAAATGGTTTTACCAATCACAAGTTGCATGGTGTTTTGTAAACATGAGCTGAAATATACTACCTATTGATTCATGAGGAAGGGAAAATCTCCAGATCACCTGACTTTGTAAAGTCATAGACTTGTGGAGATACAATAGTGGTAAAAGAAACATTGTACATAACTATACAAATATATATAAGCAAACCTAAAGTAGGGAAAGGGTTAATACTAGGGGCTGTCATAAATACTGCCCATTGTAATGAGGTCTTATGGACTTGTGGTCCTGCTCAGCATCCCTCATATCAAAGTAACCTGCAGCCAGTTGCTAACATGCAAAAGACTATATCTAGTTCACTACTTACTCCATGAATAAGACCAGGAAGTAGTTTTCCTCGACCACAATAAACCCCAAACACACCCTTTAGTTTCCTGCACTTAAACACAATGGTGGAAACAATCTTTAACAGGATCAGCAGCCTATAGAGAATAATGAGCTAGAATACCCATGCAATAACGCTCAACTGATATGCAGAAAATATTCATTGGTGATTGGTCAGAATGGTCGACAGCTTCATTTTGCCTTTCTGAGCCCATGTATGTTGAAGCTAATTATGGTGACCCACAATACATACAGTTAAATCATTAAAGTTAGTGATGGAACTGGGATATTTTCTGGCCCCTGTAGTTTAATTACAAATTGAGAGATGGAATTGCTAAAAATGAATCTGGAAGGTTCTTGATTCTTTACCTGTGCTCAGTAACATTTCCTAAACTGAGATGACAGTAGGTATCACCTTTTCCAGTAATGTGATCCACCATGTGCCCTGCTCGAAGATATGGACATCAGCTAAGGATATAGTTGAGCTTGAGAGTGCTGATCACCCTCTGAATCCTTTGGATGAACATATGCTGAGTTTCACTTTCCCTTTCACTATCAGTGGAATCCAATGAAATATTACCGGGTCTGTTTTCCAACAAGGTTTTTGGTGTCTTTTGAGGATGAGGAAGGCTGTGGAATTAATCAGCCATACCAAAGAGCTATTGGGTGAACCTATAGATTGACATCACAGGTCCCCTAGCTAATAACCGAAGAAGACTCAGTACGTAGTGATCACAGATCATTTGATCTGACTGGCGGAGGGGTTCCCAGTGTGAGATTGCTCAGCTCTAACTGGAGCAAGAAGAAATAATACCAAGGTGAGAATTACACAATCCCTACAGGGTGGAAACAGGCCCTTTGGCCCTACAAGTCCACACTGACCCTCAGACGAGTAACCCACCCAGACCCATTCCCCTCACCTATTACGCTACATTTACTGCTAACCAATGCACCTAACTTACACATCCCTGAACACTGTAGGCAATTTAGTATGGCCGCTTCACCCAAACTGCATATCTTTGGCTCGTGGGAGGAAACCGGAGCGCCCGGAAGAAACCCACACAGACACAGGGAGAATGTGAAAACACCACACAGACAATCACCTGAGCTGGGAATCGAACCTGGGTCGCTGGTGCTGTGAGGCAGCAGTGGCTAACCACTAAGCAAGCGTGCCATCCCCAATGGTGGGGAATGTCTTTACAAATAGATTTGAATTAAGGAGCACATTTCACAATTCATAATGAAAGCAGTATGTTGATTATTAGGAATTAAGCAGATGTATTATTTTCAGAGTTCAGGCATAAAACAAATTAACTAAATGTTAAAAACAATGACACCAAGGCCATAGAATGCAGGGAAAGGATGGGTACATGTTATTTTTATAAGACTAAGCAAGTAAGTGTGACCCTAAACCAGATTGCTCTGACTCCATTTGAGTTAATGACAGGATGGGCTATCCAGCTTCCAGAGGGAACAGCTAAAAGCAGTGAAAATGCAGGATCATTGAGAGATCGCGTTTGATGGTACATGGCAGAGTTGTGTGAAAAGTTAAAGCAGCTGCAATCCAAGGTAAGGCAGCAGCAGGAGATAGCAGACCAGAAAGGAGTGAAGGAAGCATGGAGATATGAGAAAAGGTTATGGTGAAGACGTTCCCTGAGAGGCTCAGGTTATAATCCAACAGGTTTATTTGAAGCACTAGCTTTCAGAGCGCTGCTCCTTAATAAACCCAAGGTAGCAGAAACCATATGAGCGGAAAATGATGAGTGAGACCAGTGTGTATCCAGATAGAAAATTACATTTTGTATATGTCAGTGGGAAGCAAGTAGCTGTTTGCTTCATTATTTTGTTCCAGACAAATCCTCCAAGCAATGGCAGCCAAGAAGCCAGCAGCAGCAGTAATCACTCTCCTGACAATAACAGCAACATGGGACACACAGCCACTGTGAACATCAATAAAACCCCCATCTATGCGTAGCTATCTAAGGGAGGGTGTGGAGGATGGCTATGGGAACTGAGCGTATAGATTTCCAGCTGAATCATTACCAGGCATCATTGTATTCTCTCTTCAGAAAAGAATGGTGAGAATGATCTAACGGGGATTATGATGTGGAGGAGCCGGTGTTGGACTGAGGTGGCCAAAGTTAAAAATCGCACAACACCAGGTTATAGTCCAACAAGTTTATTAAGTAGCAGCGCTCTGAAAGCTAGTGCTTCCAAATAAACCTGTTGGACTATAACCTGGTGTTGTGTGATTTTTAACAGGAATTACATTGCCCTGAGCTTGTATCACAACTGCCTGAACTGGACCTTTCCCCCTTCCCCATTCAGCCCTGATGGAGTGGTGCTGGCTCCTGGAAACCTGTGGCATCTGTTGCCAGCCTGAGTCACGGGGCCCTCCTCTGGGCTAGGTCAACATGATCTAAATAAACAATATAGATGAGAATGCTGGAGGGGGCAGTGAGAAGTAAGTTCACAGGTGACACAAAGATTAGTCGGGTGGTTGACAGTGAAGAAGAAGGTCTCTGGTTACAGGAAGATATAGAAATAGCTTGGTCAGATGGGCAGATCAGTGACAGGTGGAATTTAACCCTGATAAAGGTGAGGTGGTGTGGAAGCAACAAGAAAAAGAAGTACTCAATAAATGACAGGAACAGAGGAATTTTGGGGTGCGTGTCCACAGATTCCTGAAGTTGGCAGGACAGGGTAGTTAAGAAGGCATACAGGACATTTCAGAGCCATGTCAGATACCTGAGAGCAAAAAGATCAGTCTTTGTTTCCTTACTTGTACCTTTATCATCTCCTTTAGACTTGCACATATTTCCATTTGTCAATGAATCTCTCTTGTCTACCGAGGTATGACAAACTTTGTTCCTCACTCCCATTCCCCTTTGGCTGCTTCTATATCTGCTTAAAACCTGTTCCGTTTTACCATCTTTCCATCTTCATGAAAGCTCATCACCTTGATACATTGATTTGAATTTTACTAGCCTCATATGGACCATATTTTGCAGCAGTTGGAGGCAGGGGAGTGGGATTTAAAGTGCAGTGCCTTGAATCATCTTGCCAACTTGTACCTGTTTCCATATGCTTTTCCCAAATGTGGCAATGGTTACTCACCTGGCAGGTAGCTGATATGAGTATAGTCTGTCAGTGACATTTTTTCAAATGGTACATTTGTTTCCCCCCACTATGTTAGCTGCCCAGCAACTCACTGGAGGTTGCAAACTAGAGGGAACAGGATCAGCGTCGTTTGATTTTGCAGATTAATGTAACTATAAGTGGAAAGGTCGCAAGCAGTATATCCATAGGCATTTGGAGCTGTTTGACCTGTCCACTGATCTCCAGAACATTTCTAACTGCTATTTATAGGATACTGATTATATCTTCTAATCTAATCTAATCTAATCTAATCTAATCTAGTACTTCCATTTTATAATGCCAGTCACTTTCTGCCTACCTGAGGAGAGCTCACTATTCCCAGTCAGGCTGCCAAAAAACCTGCCCTTTTTCTCCTCTGAATTTGATTTGATTTGATTTGATTTATTATTTGAATTGTTTTATTATTATTGTCCTAAGTACAGTGAAAAGTTTTGGTTTATGTGCAGTACAGGCAGGTCATACCATACAAAAATCATAAGGTGATTGAACAGAGTGAGGAATACAAAGCTTCAGCTGCAAAGAAGGTGCACAAAAAGCAAGACCAATATTAGACTTTTTAAAAGGCACGAATGAGATGCAGCCAGCACTGGTTTGGCCAACATTACTTGACATCTTTAATTGCCCAGTGAGCAGTTAAGAAACACCCACATTACTGTGGGTCTGAAGTCATATATCGGCCAGTCTAGGTAAGAATGGCACATTTCCTTCAGACATTAGTGAAGCAGATGGATCTTTATAATAATCAACAGTTATTACATGGATGCCATTAGGCTAGCTTTATATTCCATTTCAAATTGAATTTAAGTTTCACCATCTACCACAGTACAATTGGAACCCAAAACCTAACCCACATTAGCTTCAGGTTCTGAATTGTTAGACGAGTGACATTACCACTATGCCGCCCCCTTCTACATCCCAAGTGCTGCACCTCATCACCAATGGAATGGTGAATGCAGAGATGGCTCACAAATTGGTAACAGTCATAAAAATAAATTGGAAGTTGCAGCCCCAAAGCACAGAAATGATCCCAGTGTCAGGTTACCAATATGCATTGGTAAAAACCAGCTCATTAATACTAGTTTGCTTTCTCCACAGCTGCTGCCAGAATATTACAGGTTGCATTTTCTCTTTTTAAAATCAGATTTCTGGCATCTGCAGTTTTTTTTTTGTTTTTGTATTAAATTAAACATTTGAATCTCATAATTAATCACCAAAATAAGCATAAGCCTACAGTTTGGTTCAAACAAACTAAATCTCTCAAATCCCAGCTTGACCCATGAACAAATGTGCCTTTTATACAGTTATACTTGTTGGAAATACAATTAATTTGGGGCAAAGCAAATATTTCTTTTGGAGCATTACTCCATTTTTCATATTCTGTTGACTTATTTCCATAATGAAGAAACTTCAGTTCTATACACGTTTGAAGAAAAGGTAATCTGTGTAAATTTCAATGTGTATGCTAGTATGAAAAGCTAAAAGATTCTTTCAAAGTGATATCCATTTAAATGTTAAAAGGTTAAATTACTTTATGTAAAGTACACCTGCAAATTGTGGAATTGAATTTAGAGTCATAGAGATGTACAGCATGGAAACAGACCCTTCAGTCCAACCTGTCCATACCAACCAGATATCCCAACCCAATCTAGTCCCACCTGCCAGCACCCAGCCCATATCCCTCCAAATTCTTCCTATTCATATACCCATCCAAATGCCTCTTAAATGTTGCAATTGTACCAGCCTTCACCACATTCTCTGGCAGCTCATTCCATACACGTACCACTCTCTGCATGAAAAGGTTGCCCCTTAGGTCTCTTTTATATCTTTCCCCTCTCACCCTAAACCTATGTCCTCTAGTTCTGGACTCCCCGACCCCAGGGAAAAGACTTTGTCTATTTATCCTTATCCATGCCCCTCATAATTTTGTAAACCTCTATAAGGTCACCCCTCAGCCTCCGACGCTCCAGGGAAAACAGCCCCAGCCTGTTCAGCCTCTCCCTGTAGCTCAAATCCTCCAACCCTGGCAACATCCTTGTAAATCTTTTCTGAACCCTTTCAACATCTTTCCGATAGGAAGGAGACCAGAATTGCACGCAATATTCCAACAGTGGCCTAACCAATGTCCTGTACGGCCACAACATGACCTCCTAACTCCTGTACTCAATACTCTGACCAATAAAGGAAAGCATACCAAACACCTTCTTCACTATCCTATCTACCTGCGACTCCACTTTCAAGGAGATATGAACCTGCTCTCCAAGGTCTCTTTGTTCAGCAACACTCCCTAGGACTTGAGTTCTAAACAAAAATGTTGCTTTACAGAATCTAGTCTAAATATTGAAACTTCTCAGTGTCCAGTGATTTTAATAACTAATCACATCATGAAAGTTATTTGAGAATTTTTAAAATTAAGAACTTTTGTAACAGACATAAGCTGATCACACAGTGGATCTACTCCAATTTATTTGTTTTCCCCACTGAAAATAATGTTGCGAGCGCACATTCAAAATTCACCCTGTTTGTGGCAGTATTTAGCTTTCATTTCCTGCTACACACAAGATTTAGAGCTTGTGGGGTTTGTTTTACACATTCTTCAGCTTCAGTATAACACAGAAGCTAATGAAGTGATGTAGAATTCAAAGTTTGGGAGAAGATTTGTAGCTCGTGTGCTCGTTGTTGTGGTTCTGTTCGCCGAGCTGGAAACTTGTGTTGCAGACGTTTCGTCCCCTGTCTAGGTGACATCCTCAGTGCTTGGGAGCCTCCTGTGAAACGCTTCTGTGATGTTTCCTCCGGCATTTGTAGTGGTTTTGTACCACTACAAATTCCGAATGAAAGATCACAGAAGCGTTTCACAGGAGGCTCCCAAGCACTGAGGATGTCACCTAGACAGGGGACGAAACGCCTGCAACACAAATTCCCAGCTCGACGAACAGAACCACAACAACGATGTAGAATGATAAGACACAGAATTTCAGAAAGGATTAAAATTGATAGTCAACAAAAGTTTCACTGTAAAAGCAATGAGAAGGCTATCAAACCAACACTGCATTTAAATATTTTTTTCTAGGTGATGATAAATACTCATTACTGTATTTCAACCATTACATGAACATTTTTAGTTGTGACAGTCGTACTCTTTAATCTCCTGTTTCCCCCCTCTCCTTTTCTGTATCATTTCAGCTCTGACCACATGAATAGTAGGCATGTCCCTCAAAATTTCTGCTAATGCTATCATAAGACTAGGTGAAAAATGTACATAAGAACGATCTGGTATGGCTCAGCCAACATATCCTCCACCTCCTTCTCTCTAATGGAGACACTGGGTTGCCTAATTCACCCTAATTCCCCCAACTCCTCCAGCTCACTTCCCAGCAACAAAACAGTCTTGAAATGTGAACAGTGAAAGACTGTTTGAAGGACTGTGATTTAGAATTCTATGGTGAAGATCGACACATTTAAAAGCATGACCACAGTAGTGAGGGAAAAGGTTAAAAAAAAAGCTATTTAAACAGATGCTCAGTTGAGGAATGGAACATTTTTGACACGGAAAAGCACATGGCTTTGTTTAGGAAAATGTTGAAGAAATGCTTGACATAGAGGTGAATGCATGACCTCAGGTGCTGGGAGGGCATTGCCACGGGACTGTTTTTTGATCACTCCAGTAATGAGCTGGCATAGATAAGACAGGCTAATTAACCTTCAGCTTTACTGCAAACCTCTACAGTGAAGGAACACAGGAGTGAACTGCGTCTTATAATTCTACATCACTTCATTAGCTTCTGTGTTACACTGAAGCTGAAAGAAATTGCAAGGAAACCTGATTGTTTGTATTGGAATTATGCATGTAACAGGTGGTTAGGATCTGAAATACAGTGTCTGTGGGCTTGTTAGAGGCAGGTTCAGATGTGACTTTCAAAAGGGAATTGAATAATTGTCTGAAGAGAAAAAGAATTGTTGTGCTATGAATAATGGTGACAGTGTTGTACCCACTCCCCAAAATCCATTGACTGACCACTTAAGGGCTTTAGTTGGTGACAGGCAAAGAAAATTTCTAATGGACCTTCACATTAGTGGTGGGGTGGCATGAAGGGTACAAGAATCTCTCCAGGGCAAATTTGCTCAATAATTTCCCTCTGTCGCCACCTTCAGGAGGGAGAAAATGTATTTTATGTGTTTATTATTTAAGTTAAAAGAACAAAGAACAGTACAATACAGCACAGAACAGGCCCTTCAGCCCACCAAGCATACGCTAACATATGATGCCTTTGTAAACTAAAATCTTTTTTCTTCCACACAGGCTGTATCCCTCTATTTCCTAGGTGGAAGTGGGTACTGCAGATGCTGGAGATTAGAGTCAAGATTAGAGTGATGCTGGAAAAGCACAGCAGGTCAGGCAGCATCCGAGGAGCAGGAAAATTGATGTTTCAGGCAAAAGCCCTTCATCAGCCCTCCCTCTATTTCCTGCCCACTCATGTAATTGTCAGGATGCCTCTTAAACATTGCTGTTGTATCTGCTTCTACCACCACGTCTGGCAGCCAATTCCAGGTACTTAGCACCCTCTGTGTAAAAATCTTCCCTTTTAGATCTTCTTTAAACTTCCCCCCCTTTTACTGCAAATCTATGTCCCCTAGTAATTGGCATTTCTGCTCTGGGAAAAATGGCTCTGACTATCTATTCTGTTCATGCCTCTCATAATTTTGTAAATTTCTGTCAGGATGTTCCTCAGCATCTGATGAGCAAGTGAAAACAAACCAAGTTTGTCCAATCTCTCCTCATAGCTAATACCCTGTAAAGCAGGCAACATCCTGGTCAATCATTTCTGTAGCCTCTCCAAAGCTTTCATATCCTCCTGCTAATGTGGCAACCAGAGCTGTGCATAACATTCCAAATGTGGCCAATTTAAAGTTCTATACAGCTGACTTACCATTTTTTATACTCAATTCCTCAACTAAGGAAGGCAAGTCCATACTTTTCAAAATGTGAGTAAATCCTGTATCTAAGAATCTTTTCCAATAATTTCCCGACCAAATACATTATTTTCTGTAATTTCCTGAATTATCCCTGTTGCCCTTCTTAAACAAATGTTGGCTATTCTCCAGTGCACTAAGATCTCTTCTGGGATGAAAAAGGATCCATAGATTTCATATAAGGCCTCAGCAATTTCCTCCCTTGCCTCCCTCAGTATTCTGGATTAGACCCCATCAGGTTCTGGCGACTTGTCTACTTTAATGCTTTTCAAAACATCCAAACTGCTTTTTTTTATATTGACATGCCCCAGAATACCAACATTACCCCTCTCTAGACTCGCCATGTCATTCTCCTGGGTGAATATTGATACAATATGTTCATTAAGAACCTCACTCACTTCCTCCAGCTCCATGCATAAATTCCCTCCTTTGTCCTTGAAGATTTAATTGAAAATTCCAAATTTCTGAGGGACTACATGATGGACAAAGCCCTAATGTGCAGAGTCAAGAAGAGATGAGAATTTTAAACTCAAGACTTTGCAAGAAGGAAGGCCACATAAATCAGCAGGAATAGGCTGATTCGTTTCATTGATTAACCATGTGAAGAGATAAAATCCAGATAAGAGCGAGGGGGTGGGACCCACTGAGTTGTTTTTACAAAGGTTCACACTGACATGAAAGGCTGAATGACCTTCTTCCGTGCTCTACCCACTCTGTGATTCCATGATCATGATTTTCCCTTTTTCAGCCCAAGTTTGGGAGTGGGTGTGTTAGGTGCCATTGACCTGCCCCAACCGCTGAGAAAGCGGGCAGGATTGTGCACCAAGCAGCTTGTTAAGAGCTGACTCGAGAGAGCTCTGCTGAGCTGCTTGATCTATCACAGATCTTGGCAGTCGAGCCTAATCCCCGAAATGTAACTTAGTGCAGACAACAGGGTTTGAGGCTGAGCTCAGGTTTCAGTAGAATGGAAGATGGGACCCTGGTCAGCATAAATATTGGAATTGTCAAGTCTAAAGCTAACAAAAACATTCAGTAACAGTTGAGCTGAAGCATAAGTGGAGTTCAGTAAGATTACAGAGATCAATGGAAAGGGTGTGTGACCAGATAGAGACCATTCAGATTCTCCAGCCCAGAAGGATTTATTTTTCACTATTCACTCCAGCCAAACCATTCATAATATTTCACAGTTTACATAATCTCTACTTAACCTGTCAGTGAAGGCGAAAGCAATCTTTCACTTTCTATATCCATAGAAGCTAAACTCCTTTCAAACTCCAAACAGCCTTGTACCATAATACTTTGTCTAGGTGTCTGAGAATTGTACAACTCGCTAAGAAAAGGTTAATTACTACATATCACTTTGTTTTTATTGACACAGCTGTAAGTTTAATTGCAACTTATTTTGTGATTTAACATATGCTTTGGCTTTATTTTGAAAAGGTGAGATTTAGTATCATATAAAGTAAGAGAAAGGTTTGCTTAACATCTTTCACAACCTCAGGATTTGGCAAGGCACTTTTAAACTATTGGAGAACATTTGATGTGTCGTGACTCATTTGATGTAGGATTCATACATAAAAAGCTTAGCAAGGAGAAGACATCAGGTAATTTCTTTTAAACCTATTGATTTTACTTACTAAATTATTAGCACAAATATTTATGTTGTGAGAGATGGAAAACACAATCACACAATATGCCCTTAGGCCCTCTTCAAAGGCACAAATACCATTGCCACAGTTAGTTTCTTATACATGGTGAGCATGCAGCCATCATTGTATATTTGCTTTACATCCGTGAAGGACATGCATTTTTCACCTTCATAGAGATATAACCTTCAGCTTAAGAATAATTCATAGTGTATAGTATATGCGATCTTATAGCCTTTATATGAATACAATATTAAGAACTTATTATTAAATTCTGAATAATTTTGGACTCAATTATACTTGTAGGGTCTACTTGGTAAATTTGTTGAATAAAGATGAAGAATCATGACTGAAATGGTAACTTACATACAGCGTAACAATTTAAACTGAAAATGTAAGAATCTTTACGCAGTTGCGCTATTGCTCTAACTTAACTGAATCCATAAACAATAAAAAGCACATTTTACTTACTTCCATTCACTGCTTTGCTCAAACCTAACACAGTAAGACAGATTCCCAAACAGAAAGCTATCCTCCTCATCTTTGCTGGAATTTCAGCTGGAGCACCAATTGGTAAAACCTTACGCTGAAGTTTGTGTTCAATAGTGTAACGCACCCACAAATACTTGCGCAAAATTTGCTAGCTGCCTTTAGCCTATCGACTTTATAACATATTTTATGATTTAATGGCAGTTTCAACAATACCAACCTTTTGGACTCTCTAACAATAAAAATGACGCAGCCAGATAGTAACCAGGCAACCAGTTTGGTGTCAGGCACAAATTGAATTTTTAACCCTTCTTATATTTTACACATGTGACCAAATCTGTTGCACCATTGTATTTGAAACAGTCCCAAGGCCAGTATGAATTCCTGGTGATGATAGGAAAAAGACCATCGCTGAATTATTGGTTTTGACATCATGTTGTCTGCACTACAGCAGTGAGCTGGTTTCAGTACACTCTTTTAGTGTGCCATTAGTCATCTCATGACAAGCACAAATTAAGTTCAACACCTAAAGGTAAGTTTCTTATAATTATTTTATTAGTTTCGCAAGATCACACCACATTTGGGATGAAGGCAGGCCTTCCATGTTACATTAATGCATCTGTACCAAGCAACCCAACACTCCACCCATTGCTGCATCTATTTTTTTTTTTTTTTTTTAGATTAGATTAGATTAGATTACTTACAGTGTGGAAACAGGCCCTTCGGCCCAACAAGTCCACACCGCCCCGCCGAAGCGCAACCCACCCATACCCCTACATTTACGCCTTACCTAACACTACGGACAATTTAGCATGACCAATTCACCTGACCTGCACATCTTTGGACTGTGGGAGGAAACCGGAGCACCCGGAGGAAACCCACGCAAACACGGGGAGAACGTGCAAACTCCACACAGTCAGTCGCCTGAGGCGGGAACTGAACCCGGGTCTCCGGCGTTGTGAGGCAGCAGTGCTAACCACTGTGCCACCGTGCCGCCCACAGCCACCGTGCCGCCTATTTCTTCCATAAACATTTTTGTCTCCACTGTTTTCCCAATAATTACGGTCCCTCTGTTGTTAATCCTTCACCTCCTGATGAGCTTCTTGAATTCACTCCTCAGCTTGCCTCCTTTAGTTTGAAACAGTATCCATTCATTCTCATTCAAGGTAGCATTCTAGCATCCGTTTGCCAATCCCCCAATTGCCACCAGGGTTACTATAAGGGCATTATTCAGACACTTTTTATTCAGGTCAAAAATTTTTTTCTTTCAATCTTTGGGGAAAGTAAGAAACTTCACAGAAAAGTTTTCTTCATCATTTTTCAATTAGATAATTGGGTGGCATAGTGGCTCAGTGTTTAGCACTGCTGCCTCACAGCGCCAGGGACCTGGGTTCAATTCCCGCCTCGGGCAACTGTCTGTGTGGAGTTTGCACATTCTCCCCGTGTCTGTGTATGTTTCCTCCGGGTGCTCTGGTTTCCTCCCACAATCACAAAGATGTGCAAGTTAGGCCTTGTGAATTGGCCATTCTAAATTGCCCGTAGTGTTAGGTGGATTAGTCAGGGGTGAATGTAGGGGAATGGGTCTGGGTGGGTTGCTCTTCGGAGTGTCGGTATGGACTTGTTGGGCCGAAGGGCCTGTTTCCACACTGTAGGGAATCTAATCTAGATAATCATTGGGCATAATTTTCAAATTTCGTCTGCACTTACTTCTGGAGATGCAGAAGCAATATTTCAATTATTGAGTTGAGATTTGAATCATAGAACTGCATAAACTGGTCATTCAGCCTATTCAGTCAGGAGTTGCTTTTTAGTGAGAGCCACTGTACTGCTAGTTCTCCATACTCCTGAACATATGTTCTTTTGCAAATATGTACCTCATTTAACTTTGAAAGTCTCCTCATTGTTTCCACTGGACAGCTTGGATTTGGTTTTTAAAAAAAAATTTACAACATGAAGTTACATTCAGAGAATGGGTAACATTTCACTATTTTAGTAATTACCCATGAAAATGAATTGAAACTAAAGTGAAAAGTTATTTTTGGCTATTAATTAGCTCCAATATTGTAATGTTTGCACAATTCATACCAGGTGATTCATGTCTCTTACACATTACCAAACTGTACAGGCAAATGATTCACCAAAACTTCCTATGCTGCTGTACCTTTGTCCAGAGAGCATGGTTACATTGATGATAAAAGAAGAATGATGTATATTTGGAGGGGACTAGGAGATGAACATACAATATCCTATACCCCAAAGCTATACCCTTTAATGTTTCCACTCTTGATCAAAGAGGGGACACACTGTAGAACTAATCTTCTTGAATTGTTAAAGTTAACTTCTAGACTATAAATACTACAGTAACAGTGCACAAATGAAGGGAGCAAAGATGATGGACGTCGATTCCAGCAGCTGGGAATAATCAAGTGAAGTTCAATGTACAGCATAGTGCCATGTTTCTGAGGGAGGCAACTGGAGTCTATTTCATTCAAAAGTGTCTTTGAAACCTATATGGTGCAAATACAATTATCCACTGTCAGTCCAAGACTGGATTTTATCCAAGTCCTACTTTGTTGATTAATGTTGAATTAACTTATCTAAAAAGAGATATAATAAGATGATAACAGATGAGATGGTGGCCATACATGATAAATTAAATATGGAACATAATCAGTTAATGAGTTGTTTAAAATTATATGGCTCAATGGGGAGATGCTGGAGGTCTTAAAACACATAAAGGGTGATAAATCCCCAGGACCTCATCAAGTGTAACCCGGGACATTATAGGCAGCTAGGGAGCAAATTGTGGGAGACCTAGCAGAGAAATCAGTATTGTCGACAGCCATGGGTGAGGTGCAGGAAGAGTGGAAGGTTGCTGATGTTGTGCTATTATTAAAGAACGGCTCAAGGAAAAGCTAGGGAACTATACACAGGTGAGCCAAACATCAGTGATGGGTAAGTTGTTGGAGGAGATTCTGAGAGACAGGATCTACATGCATTTGGAGAGGCAAGGACTAATTAGGGATAGTCAGCATGGCTTTGTGTGTGGGAAATCCAGCCTCAATTTGATTGAGTTTTGTGAAGAGGTGACCAATAACATATACAAAGGCAGTGCTGTAGGAATTGTCTACATGGATTTTAGCAAGACCTTCAAGAAGGTTTCACTTGGTTGACTGGTAAAGTTAGATCACATGGGATCCAGGGAGAGCTAGTCAATTGATATAAAAATTGGCTTGACGATAAGTGACAGGGGGTGGTGATGGAGGGTTGCTTTTCAGACTGGAAACCTGTGACCAGGAGTATGCCGTAAGGATTGGAGCTGGGCCCACTGTTGTTTGTCATTTATATAAATGATTTGGATGAGAATATAGGAGGCCTGTTAGTTAATTTGCAGCTGACATCAAAATTGGTTGCATAGTAGACAGTGAAGAAGGTTATATAAGAGTACAATGGGATCTTGATCAACTGGGCCAGTGAGCCAAAACAGTAAATGGTAGGGCCTTGGGTGTCTTGTCAAATAGAGAGAACTGGGAATGCAGGTTCCTTGAAATGGGCATCAAAGATAGATAGGTGGTGAAGAAGGCATTTGGCACACTGGGCTTCATCAGTTAGAGCATTGAGTACAGGAATGGGATGTCATGTTACAGCTATAAAGTACATTGGTAAGGCCTTATTTGGAGTACTACATACAATTCTATTCGTCCTACTATAGGAAGGATGTTATTAAACTGAAAAGGGTGCAAAAAAAGATTTACAAAACTGTTGCTGAGATTAAGGTGTGAGTTATAAGGAGAGGCTGGATAGCCTGGGATCTTTTTTCTCTGGAACACAGGGGGCTGAAGGATAATCTTACAGACGTTTATAAAATCATGAGAGGCAAAGATAAGGTGAATAGCCAAAGTCTTTTCCCAGAGCAGGGGAGTCAAAAACGAGAGGGCATAGGTTTAAGATGAGAGGGGAATGATTTAAAATGGACCTGAGAGGCAATGTTTTCACACAGAGGGTGATGCATATATAGAACAAGCTCCCAGAGGAAGTGGTAGAGGTGAGTATAATTACAACATTTAAAACATTTGAACAGATACAGGGATAGGAGAGGTTTAGAGGCTTATGGGCCAGAAGCAAGTAACTGGGACTATATTCAATTTAGGAAACCTGGTTGGCATGGATGAGAGTGGGCTGAAGGGTCTGCTTCCATGCTCCATGATTCTATTCTTACATATCTTAGCACTGGGCTGACAAGCAGTGACACAATCAGTAACTTAGGTGCGTGTTGCTGTAAATCAGTAACTGATGCACTCCCTGTCTAGGAATATTCAGGAATGTTGCTAAAATCCCCTAAAGATTTACCACATCAACAATTAGTGTGGTGCAAATGAAGTAGCAATGATGGTAAAACTGTTCTGTGAAAAGGGATATGTTAAATTGCATCATGTTGGGCTAGCTAATAACAGGAAGTAGTAAATAAAATTCAAATAAAAAACTCCAAGAAACTAAAACAAAACACCAACAGCAAATAGTCTGGCACACCTTTAAAGAGCCAATTTCTATAGATTCAAACGTCACTTACCTCTTGTGTCAATTTTAAATGCGGCATAAGACTTGTAGAACCATATAGTATTACAAGGAGACAAGGATATTCATTTCATCTGTGCAAGCTCTTTGTTAAAGCAATGTAAAACTAGTCTCAATGTCATACCCTCTGTTCTTTCCTCCACAAATGCTTACCCATTTTAAGGATTACAATCGCCTCAAAACTTTCAGCTTACAGTTAACTATTTTGCCATATGTTCAGTTCTTTATTGATGCTATTTCTTGCCCTTTAAAAGTTCTTTTAACTGCGATTGCAAAACTTGTCATTGGTTGCTTGGATTTTAATACCCATTTCACTATCCAGCGAAGCTCTGTAACACAAAGAGAGTCTTGTAAATATAAACCCATTATACCATGTATCATGGTTACCTTTATTTGCCATGTTTTCAGTATGATTAGATGAAATATGAATAGCAAGCTATTTGGGAAGAAATTGAGTTGGTCCAACCTTATCCCTATTTGTGTTCAGAGCCTAACAGCCACCCATACACAAAACCAACCAATTCCACCACCCTCTTTCTCACGTCGAAGCATTCTTTTTGTATTACAGCAAACCATCTGATACTTTCAGCTTTCTTTTCAATCCATCTCTTGCACTAATGTCTGGTTAAGTATGGATATGGGTGTGTATATTTTCTAATTAACCTGCTTAGAATTGTTATTACACTGGTCTATGGCAGGTGGGACTTGAAGCTGGGCCTCCTGGCTTAGAGATAAGGCACTGCCACTGGGTGTACAGTGGTTCCCTGCCATTACTGAGACAGTTTCATTTCACTGGGAAAATACTAAATAGTCCTTGCACAGGACAGGAGAAAGATGGAGCAGCAAAAGAAAAAGGAAAGTTTCTTCAAACAATATTCCTCCCTATGTATATTTACAGAAACATATATAAATTGTATATGTAAGTGACATACTGTGTATATAGTATGCATATATATGTAGTATATGGCATTTTACATGGGACACATTTTAGCTTCTAAAAACAGTATTAGCAAAATGACAGTAATTTAAAAAATGGACTTGTCGTCTTAACCACCACATTAACTCTGATGATCAGGCTTCCATCTATGAAACAGAGGTCTAATTCTGTATGGCCAAAGCATCAGCTGAATAACTAACAAGCTCCTTTCCTGATGCAGGAACTAGGATCACAAATGCTATTTTAAAGGCACATGGACAATGGTTGCTATGCAAATCTCTGCATTGTGTTATGCTGAGATTCTCAATTATTAATAAAAATACTCAAGGAGGTTTGGGCAACTGAAGATTGGTTGGGTTTTTGGTCACCCTTTCCTGTTGATCAGTGGAAGAACTTGCTGGAGACCGAGGAAATGAGGTTAGGATATGTGACAACAGTCAGGAGTGTATTAGAGTAAATATGCTTGCAGGTTACTCGAAAGAGGGTTTAAGTAGTAGATGAGCTGAAGCAAGAGTAGAATTAGGGGCTATTATGGAGGTGGGTATGGACAGTCTTAGTGCTACAGCAAATATGTGGCTCAACCTCTTTTTGAGCTCATACTGAGATTACAATAAAAGGATTGATTCAGTCTCTGTTGCCAGATGGAGAGGTAAGTCAATAGTTGGGAAAATTTTAAAATTTGTTTATGGATGGAGGTGTTGCTGGCCATGAAGTATTTATTGCCTCAAGGGGAGATAAGAGTGAACCACATTGCATTAGGTCTGGAGTCACATGGAGACCAGACCAGGTTAGGATGACAGATTTTCTTCCCTAAAGGATGTTATTGAACCGCATTGGATTTTAATGACATTTACCAGCACATGAGAAATAGCTACCAGGCTAATGTTTTATTCCAGATTTTTATCAAGTAGAAATTTCATTATCTGCCATGATGGGATTAGAACCCATGTCCCCAGAATAATAGACTGGGTTTCCAGATTACTTGTCTAGTGACATTATCAGTACATCCCCACTTTCCCCAACACCATGGTTTGGTCCCTGGAATTGAGTGGGCAGTGACTGAAGGCAATAGATTTGGTCTTTCCAATATTTAACTGGAGAACACTGCTTTTCATACAGAACTAAGGGCAGAATTTTAACTGTATTTGGTATTCCTGAGAATGAAACCAGATTTGCACCACTCCCAGAATTATCAAAATGCAGGATGAGGCCATTCAGCCCATCACGATCAGTAAACATCACATGATGGGCTGAATGGCCTCATCCTGCATTTTGATAATTCTGGGAGTGGTGCAAATCTGGCTTCATTCTCAGGAATACCAAATACAGTTAAAATTCTGCCCTTAGTTCTGTATGAAAAGCAGTGTTCTCCAGTTAAATATTGGAAAGACCAAATCTATTGCCTTCAGTCACTGCCCACTCAATTCCAGGGACCAGACCATGGTGTTGGGGAAGTGGGGATGTACTGATAATGTCACTAGACAAGTAATCTGGAAACCCAGTCTATTATTGATGGGAGACAACACATCCTGACTGGAATGAAGTCTCACTTTCAAAGAGGAATTACCCTCCATTGTGCTGTGTGGCAGTATCACTGTGCCAAATGACTTCAAGCAGGTCGAGCAACTCAAGGCTAGTCATCCATGAGCTGTCGTGGGCCATCAACAGCAGCAGAATAACACTCATGAGCTTGCACTCAACCATTACCATCAAGCCAGTGGATAAACCCTGGTTCAATGGAGAGTGAAGGAGGAAATGCTAGGAGCAGCATTATGCATATCTAAAGATGCATCGACATTTCGGGCAGGAGCCTTTCATCAGGAAGGCACATTTCCTGATTTCCTGATGAAGGGCTCCTGCCTGAAGTGTCGATTTTCCTGCTCACGGATGCTGCCTGACCTGCTGTGTATTTCCAGCACCACTCTTGTCTTGACTCTAATCTCCAACGTCTGCAGACTTCACTTTTGCATACCTAAAGATGAGGTGCCAACCTGGTGAAGCCACCAAACAGGACTACACCAAATAGCACAAGCACGAGTGATAGACAGAGCTAAGTGATCCCATGACCATCAGATTAGATCTAAGGTCTGCAATCCTGCCACATCTAGTCATGTGTGGTGGTAGAAAATTAAACAACTCACGGGAGGAGGAGGCCCCATAAATATCCTCATTCTCAATGGAAGAGCCCAGCACATCATTGCAATAGGTAAGGCTGAAGCACGTGCAACAATCTACAACCAGAAATGCCGAGTGGATGATCGATCTTGGCCTTCTCCAAGGCTAACAAACATTATTAGCTAGCCCAACATGATGAATTGTAATCATTTTAACGTATTTCTTTTCACTGAACAGTTTTTTCGACATTGTTATGTCATTTGTACTACACAATAGTACTGAAGATTTGAGCTCCAGAACTTGCTACTCCCCTAGTCAAGCTGTTCCTAGCCAAAACCAGTTACAAGGAGCAAGTGAGGACTGCAGATGCTGGAGATTAGTGCCGAGAACGTGGTGCTGGAAAAGCACAGCAGGTCAGGCAGCATCCGAGGAACAGGAGAATCAATGTTTCGGGCATAAGCCTTCTTGATGAAGGGCTTATCCCCAAAACATCGGTTCTCCTGCTCCTCGGATGCTGCCTGAACTTCTATGCTTTTCCAGCATCACACAAACACAGTTACAAAGCTGGCATCTACCCATCAATGTGGAAAATTGTACAGGTATGTCCTGAACACTAAAGCAGGACTAACACAACTCAGCTAATTACTGCCCCATAAGTCTACTCTCGATCATCAGTAAAGTGATGGAAAGGGTCATCAACGGTGCTATCAAGCAGCAGCTGCTCAGCAATAACTTGCTCAGTGACGCCCAGTTTGGATTCAGCCAGGGCCACTCAGTTCCTGCTCATTAAAGCCTTGGTTCAAACATGGACAAAAGAGCTGAATTCCAGAGGGTGAGGTGAAAGTGACAGATCTCGACATCAAGGCTGAATTTGACTGAGTGTGGCATCAGGGCATATGAGAATTGGCAAAAAAAAATCTCTCTGCTGGTTTGAGTCATACCTGGCACATAGGAAGATGGTCGTAGTTGTTAGAAGTCAGTAATCTCTGCTCCCGGACATCTCTGCAGGAGTTCCTCTGGGCAGTGTCCTTGGCTCAAACATCTTCAGCTGCTTCATCAATGACCTTCCCTCCATCATTAGATCAGAATTAGAGATGTTTGTCAATGATTGCAAAGTGTTTGGCACCATTCGTGACTCCTCAGATATTGAAACAGTCCATGTTCTGCTGCTCTTGATGGCCTCACGCATATCCAGTCTTCGTTGCTAGATCTGTTCAAAGACTGTCCCATTTATCAGTGATGGTGTCACACAATGAGTGAAGGCTATTCTCAATGTGAAGGTGGATCTTTGTCTCCACAAGGACTGTGCAGTGGTCACTCTCACTGTGATACTGTCATGGAGATGCATCTGCATTTGGCAGATTGGTAAGGATGAGGCCAAGTACGCTTTTCCCTCTTGTTGATTCCATGTGTATGACTAAGTCAGGCTGTTGTTTGACTAGTCTGTGAGACAGCTCTCCCAGTTTTGACACTTGCCCCCAGATGTTAGTGAGGAGGACTTCGCAAGATCATCGGGGCTGTTTCTACCATTATCTTTTCTGGTGCCTCAAGCGATGCCAGGTGGTCCATTCAGCTTCATTTCTTTCTTGAGACTTTGTAGCAGTTGAGACAACTGAATGGCTTGCTCGGCCATTTCAGAGGGCAGTTGAGAGTCAACCACATTGCTGTGGGTCTGGAGTTACATGTAGGTCAGACCAGGTAAGGATGGCAGATTTCCTTCCCTGAAGGATATTAGTATGTCTACCTCTAACGAAGACGGCCCGGGTTCATGTCCCACTCACTCTAGATATGTGAGATAGCATGTTATGAAGTCATAGAGTCACAGAGATTTGCGGCACGGAAACAGACTCTTTGGTCCAACTCATCCATGCCAACCAGATATCCTAAATTAATCTATTCCAACTTGCCAGCATTTGGCCCTGATCTCTCCAAACTCTTCTTATTCACATACCCATCCATATGCCTTTTAAATGTTGTAATTGTTCCAGCCCCCATCACTTCCTCTGGCAGCTCATTCTGCACATGCACCACCGTTTGCATGAAAACGTTGCCCCTTAGGTCCCTTTTAAATGTTTCCCCTCTCACCTTGAACCTATGCAGTCTGTCTAGTTTTGGACTCTCCTATCCTGGGGAAAAGACCTTGACTATTCATCCTATCTATGCCCCCCTATGATTTTGTAACGTCACCCCCTCAGCCTCTGACGCTCCAGGGAAAACAGCCCCAACCTATTCAGCCTCTTCCTATAGCTCAAACCTGGCAACATCCATGTAAATCTTTTTGGAACCCTTTCAAGTTTCACAACATCCTTACTATCGCGACAAGACCAGAACTGAGTGCAATATTCCAATAATGGCCTACCCAATGTCCTGTACATCTGCAAGATGACCTCCCAACTCCTACACTCAATGCTCTGACCAATAAAGGCAAGCTTACCAAATGTCTTCTTTGCTACCCTATCTACCTATGACTCCACTTTCAAGGAGTTATGAACCTGTACTCCAAGGTCTCTTTGTTTGGCAACACTCCCCAGGACCTTCCAATAAGTGTATAAGTACTACCCTGATTTGCCCTACCAAAATGTAGCACCTTTCATTTACCTAAATTAAACTCCTCAGCCCATCTGATCAAAGTCCTGCTGTACTCATGGCTGTCCACTACACCTTCAATTTTGGTGTCATCTGCAAACTTACTAACCACACCTCCTATATTCATCACCAAATCATTTATAATTGATTCAAAAATACACGTGGGAACTGGGGAGGCAGGTTTGTTTAATCAGAATTATAGAAACAATTGGTTTAAGGGACTAGGGCAGTTCTTTTTTTGGTTTTCAAATTCATCCAGTATCTTCTTAATATTTACAGCACTGTTTGCTTATTTCTCAGATTTCCAGCATCCATAGTATTCTGCTTTTGTGACAACTGAAAGATGTAGTTTGGTGGCATGGTGGCTCAGTGCTTAGCACTGTTGCCTCACGGCTCCAGGCACCTGGATTCGATTCTAGCCTTGGGCAACTGCCTGTGTGGAGTTTGTGCACTTTCCCTGTGTCTGCATGGTTTCCTCTGGGTGCTCTGGTTTCCTGCCACAGTCCAAAGATGTACAGGTTAGGTAAATTGGCCGTGCTAAATTGGCTGTAGTGTTCAGGGATGTGTAGGCTAGATGGATTAGTCAGGGGAATGGGTCTGGGTGGGATACTGTTTGGAGGGTCAGTGTGGAGTTGTTGGGGCAAATGGCTTGTTTTGACACTGTAGAGATTCCATGAAGTCAACTACACAAAGACCGAGAAAAGGACACAAAACAAGTTGGACTCCCAGATAAGTAGAGCCACACACAGGAAGCTGACTGATGACCTGGTTTCTTTATTAGTAACATATTGAGCTGAGAGCATATACAAGATTGCAATATTTTAAAAATTCTAACCCTATAATCTAAACACAGAGCAAACAAATGCAAGATGATTATATTCATGACATCATTTTGCATTGTAGACTAAATAGACTTCAGTCATCTCAACTGTAATAAAAAGGATAGTCCTTCACAGTGTCCAATAGTGTAGAAACAGCCAGGTTAAAATATATTACTCACTGAATATAAATACTCTGTTATTCTGTTTGGTTTGATGAACAGGGCTTGTTTCCTTCGTTTACTGACCTAATAAAATTACTCACAATGTACACACAATATAAACAGTCTTTGTCTAAAGTTACGTATAATAGTTTGCACAGAGTAGACACATGGTTAACCTTTAATGTGTTGGAGATGATTTCCCAAGTCCTGAGTGGAATTGCTTGTGTACTTCTCATTATTTTCCAACCACTAAGTTTAAAATTCTTTCATTAAGATTCCTTGCCTTTATACTAACCGCATGACCTCAGGAAACTCGCTCTTATGTTTAAAGCAAGAAAACAAGAACTTACATTTATATAGTGCCTTTCATCACCTCAGGATTGCATCGAAACTCTTAAAAGCCAATAAAGTATTTATTCAGTGCAGTCACTTGCAACATAGGAAATATAGTGGCCAATTTGTACATAGCAAGACCCCATAAAAGGTAGAGTAAGACACAATGAAGCAGATATGTCAGCCATAGGATTTTGACAGTTCTGCAATCTACTTTAACAATTGTAATAATTACCAAAATGACTAAGACAAGGTGGTATAGCTTTAAGAATTTGTTAGAAAGTAATTCTCTTACTGGTATACTTTCTAGTCAATTGTTAAGAGATGTTATTATATACAATCAAAATCAGAAATTGCGAAAAAAAAACTCAGTGTTTTAGGCAGCAGCTGTGGAGAGAAAGCAGAATTAACATTTCAGACCTAATGACCTTTCTTCTGAACAGTGCAATTTTCAGCATATGTTCTTCAGAACTGTATCACTGGACCCAAAACATTAACTCCACTTTCTCTCTATAGATGCTGCCTAACACACTGAGTTCTTCCCAGCAGTTTCTGACTTCCAGCATCCACGGTTCTTTGTTTTTTTATAAAATGTTGTTATACATCTCTGGAGTAGGTGGTTCTTGATGCTGGGTCTCTTGGCTTAGAGGTAGGAACATTATCACTGTGCCCCTTTCTTATTGATGTTGTCATTATACTTAAAAGCACAATAACTGTAAGGGATAAACTTGTTCCAAGTGCTGTAGTGGATGTCTAATTGATCACTTTGTCTTAGGCTTGCTTCATCCTATTATACCTGGTAGTCAGCTTTAGTTATATTGATTAAGAACTCTGTGTAGGTCATGGAATTTCTCCTTTAAATAAAACAACAGCCCTTTTGGAGACAGTGAAAGCAACTAAATGGCATGCTGGGAAAACTGGCCAGCTGAACAGCATGCTGGGATTTGGGTTAGAGACAAAAATCTGCAGATGCTGGAATCCAAGGTAGACAAGCAGGAGGCGGGAAGAGCCAGGCAGCAACAGGGCAGAGAAGTCACTGCTTCAGGTGTAGCCCATCTTCAGGACTGGGACTGGGTGTAAGAGGAGCTGCAGATTAAGGTGGGGATGGGGTTGTGGGGGAGGGGGGTGCAGGGTGGTGAGGTAGAGATAGGTGAACAGAGCTAGAGCATACAGTTTGGTTAGTCAGTGGGAGGAATTAATCCAATTCATAGCTGGAAGGAGGGGTCAGTCAGAGGAATGGGAGGGAGGGGTAGGGGGTCTGGTAAAGGGAGTCGGGGATGGGAAGGGAGGTTATTTGAAATTGGAGAATTCAGTGTTGAGTTCTCTGGGCTGTAGCTTGCCTGGCAGCAGATGACATGTTGTTCATCCAATTTGTGGTCTGATTTGCTGTGTAAATGGTGGAGGCTGAGAATGGTCACATCATCGGAAAGGGAGAGGAAAGGGGAATTAAACTGGGTGGTGACTGGGAGGTCAGATCAGCTACTGCAGGCCCGACTGAGATGCTCAGCAAAACATGCCCTAAGTTTATGTTTGGTCTACCCAATGTAGAGAAGACCATATCGGGAGCACTCGATACAATAAACTAGGTTGAAAAAGAGGCAGGTGAACCTCTGCCTAACCTGGGGCCCTGGATGGAGGGGAGGGGGTTTTTGCAGGTTTTGCATCTTTTCCGGTTGCAGGGGAAGGTACTGGGGGTTCGGGGGGTGTTGGTAAGGACAGTGACATGAACCAAGGATTGGCAAATGGAATGGTCCTTGTGGAAGGCAGAGAGGGGTGGGGAGGGGAAGATGTACTTGGTGGTGGGGTCTAATTAGAGTTGGCGGAAGTGTTTGAAGATGACACTCGTTTTCTTGGATGTGGAGACTGGTGGGGTAGTAGGTGAGGACAAGAGAAAATCTGTCTTTATTGCATTCGAAGGGGAGGTGTTTAGAGCAGTAGAATTGGATCAGGCCAGATAGACAGGTATGCAAACCAGTCATTGATTATAATGCATAGGTGTTAATGATACATTGGAACTGAGATATTAAGTCAGGAAGATTGCAGTATTCACTGTCAAATTGGATCAAGCCATACAGATGTGCAAGCCATTCACTTTGATTGATTATTGAATGGGTTGTTGATAATATAATGCTGGGTGGAACTACAGATCTGAGTTTCAGTAGAACTGTTTTTGAGACAGATCAGCTCCTAGGATTAGTTCAATCAATTGAAGAAATGATAATATCCAACACTGTCTTTGTTAACACCACTTCCTGAGATGGAAACCCATTTTGACTTATGCTAATTACATTGTTACATCAAACTACTGCTCAGCCACTGAACTCGGAAATGACCTGGATAATTAGTTAAAAGAAGCCACTCAAATCAGAAGGATTTCACACACGCTGCAGAGAACACCAGGACCAAGAAGCAGGAACAATGGGAGCAGGAAGTACAGCTTCAACTCTACTTCAACCAGCTGTAATCAGAGTAGTATACACCTTTTACTATCTTGCACTCCCAAAGCCAATTTTAAATTAGTGTGTGGGTATGGATTTTTAAGAACTGTGAGGTTACTCCGGATATTAGAGGGAAAGACTGGTTTTATAAGGTTGTATATCTATCTATCTTGTGTTTCAACAATAATAAACCATGTCTCATGGTAAACCACATCTCATTATTTGAAGAAAACGAGTCCCACTATGTAAGCAAAGAGATCAGACCAGATGAAAACAAAGTTTACATCTGGTAGTAACATTGCTGCTTCCACTTGAAATTGTGCTAGCAGATCACAGCTGTGAAGGGGCAGACAGAATTTTCATTTATCATCTTCTCTGAAAGAAGTTGCCTCTGACAGTGTAGGATTATTAAACGTGATGATTTGAAAAACCCAGTTCATCAAAGGAGGCTGTTGTAAACTATTTATCTTCTTTTACTCATTCATAATATAAATACTTGGGTCTCCATATGTCATCCAGTAGTGGTATTGCGATATCTGTTAAATTGGAAAAATAGCCTATGAAGGTTGAAAAAATTCAATCATTAATATTGTCACCAATTGATGGAGAAATTTTGCTACTCTCTGTTTCAAAAATAATTGCAAGAAGAATATATAGGGAGAGAGTGAAAGAATCAAACTTTCAGTCGATAAAACTTGCCACATTTAGTCCTCAAGCATTGGATAGTCAGATCAGAATCTCACCCTCAAGTGTATTTGCAACTCATTAATACTCCTACTCACTGTATTATTGTCACACATTGAATCTTCCTCTTCTCCTTTGCAAAGGTAGATGGTGTATAAAGTTAACACATAAAGTAGAATGGATACCTGGCAATTTGTCTCCTCACTATCTTTTACAGCTCACAGAATACCTAGCCTGGCCTTTTCCTGATGTACACTCCCTTCCTCTGCACAAGGTGCCCACATGATCAGTTGGCACTCTTCTCCTGGATCCTTCATTCACACAACTTGGCATCCCCGGAAAAGCACCAGCTTTACAACATCATCCTACCTGCTCTTGCCAGCTGCCACAAGCATTTTGACTGCAGACACCATCAGATGTCACACATCCTTGAATTGTAACATTGACGTCTGCAACCATGACATTGCACTTTAATGTGCACAACACTGAAGCTCAAAGCAATGGAGAGAGGTTGTGCTGTAGCCTGGCCTGCGGACATCATTCCACACTTACAGCTCCTTCAGTGACCATCCAGAATCACTGCATATCTCTGCAGGCTGTTCTTCCTGCTCCCATGGTTCAGTCTATATCTGAGCTTTCCAAGGGTGTGCCCTACCATGTAAGGGTGGGAGATGTACAATGGGTAGTCACATATCCTCCCTCATTGCACAGAGTCTGCAGAGAAAAGTTGCCTGTCTCAGGTTAAATGCTGTCTTACAGGATACTCAAACATCTCAGGGCAATGTGGCAGTCTGCACACACTTGGAAATGTTGCAGGGTTAAGATTAGATTAAATTAGATTACTTACAGTGTGGAAACAGGCTCTTCGACCCAACAAGTCCACCCGCCGAAGCGCAACCACCCAGACCCATTTCCCTACATTTACCCCTTCACCTAACACAGCGGGCAATTTAGCATGGCCAATTCACCTAACCTGCACATTTTTGGACTGTGGGAGGAAACTGGAGCACCTGGAGGAAACCTACGCAGACACGGGGAGAATGTGCAAACTCCACACAGTCAGTTGCCTGAGGCGGGAATTGAACCCAGGTCTCTGGCGCTGTGAGGCACTGTGCCACCGTGCCACCCACTAAATGATGGATACATCAAAAGAAGGTGATTTAGGATTCCTCTCAACCTGCTGTCTATTGTGAGGGGCTGCACTGCAAACACTCAGATATCGTGTGCTGCAAATTGCTGTGCTCTTGTTGGCCATACACTCTACTCACGTAGAGGCCAGAGTAATTGTCACTTGTGAAAACTCCATTTCCTGGAACTCCCCATCCCCTCTTACATTCTTGGAGATCCCATCCTTCTAACTTACATGTCCCCTTTCAATGTAATCATTCCCTTTGTGGGCCCGTCCAAATAATTCCATTCCCAATCATGAGCAACATCCTTTTCCCAGGACTCTGTGGACTGCGTCCATAAGCCCCCTGGCCATTATTGACCAGAGCCCAATCCTGACGGCAGCCTATACCCTCAGACTGTCAGCTTAGCACAGATGTCTCCACTACTCTGTGACTGATGCACATGGAACCCCCACACTTCTGGATGAGTATACAAATAGACAGGGTTTAGAGGGTTATGGGCTAAATGCTGGCAAATGGGACTAGATTAATTTAGTATATCTGGTCGAGTTGGACTGTAGAGTCTGTTTCTGTGCTGTACACCTCTATGCCTCTATGACCTCTTAACCTCCGACGCTCCAGGGAAAACAGCCCTATCCTATTCAGCCTCTCCCTATAGCTCAAACCCTCCAACCCTGGCAACATCCTCATACCTATTTTCTGAACCTTCTCAAGTTTCACAACATCCTTCCTATAGCAGGGAGACCAGAATTGAACGCAATATTCCAAAAATGGCTTAACCAATGTCCTGTACAGCCACAACATGACCTCCTAACTCCTACACTCAATGCACTGACCAATACAGGCAAGCGTACCAAATGTCTTCTTCACTATCCTGTCTACCTGGGACTCCACTTTCAGGGAGCTATCCACCTGCACTCCAAGGTCTCTTTGTTCAGCAGCACTCCTCAGGACCATCTGATTAAGATCCCTTTGTAATCTGAGGTAACCTTCATTGCTGTCCACTATACCTCCAATTTTAGTGTCATCTGCAAACTTGCATAACTCTGCCTACTTCCTATGTTCACACCCAAATCATTTATGTAAATGCAGAAAAGCAGTGGACCCAGCACCGATCCTTGTGGCACACCACTGGTCACAGGCCTCCAGTCTGAAAAGCTACCCTCCACCATCATCCTCTGTTTTCTACCTTTGAGCCAGTTCTGTATCCAAAAGCTAGTTGTCTCTGTATTCCATGTGATCTAACCTTGTTAACCAGTCTACCATGAGGAACCCTGTCAAACGCCTTACTAATGTCCATATAGATTACATCTGCTGCTCCTCCCACATCAATCCTCTTCATTACTTGTTCAAAAAACTCAATCAAGATCATCAGACACGATTTCCCATGCACAAAACCATATTGAGTATCCCTAATCAGTCCTTGCCATTCCAAATATGTGTAAATCCTGTCACTCAGGATTCCCTCAAACAACTTTCCCACCACTGATGTCAGGCTCACTGGTCTATAGTTCCCTGGCTTTTCCTTACCACCTTTCTTAAATAGTGGCACCACGTTAGCAACCTCCAGTCTTCCGTACCTCACCTGTGACTATCAATGATATAAATATCTCACAAGGGTCCCATTTAACCTGATTAAATTCTGTCTGTCAGTTCTCCGCACCATATCTGGAACTAATCCATATCCTACTGTATCCTGTGACAACCTTCTACACTATCCACAACTCCCCTGATCTTTGTGTCTCTGCAAACTTACTAACCCACCCATCTGTATTTTCATCCAAGTCATTTGTATATATCTCAAACAGCTGAGGTCCCAATATAGGTCCCTGAGGAACACCACTAGTCTTGGACCTCTAGCCAGTAAAACACCCTTCCACCACTATCCTCTGCCTTCTAAGGACAAGCTCATTCTGAATCCATGCAGCCAAGTCATCGTGGGTCCCATGCATACTAATCTTCTGGATGAGCCAACTATGAGGGGCCTTATCGAAAGCCTTACTAAAATCCATGTAGACAACATCCATTGCTCTACCCTCATTGATCACATTCATCACCTCCTTGAAAAATTGAATCAAGATAGTAAAACATGACCTGCCCTGCACAAAGCCATTTTGACTGTCCTTAATTAGGCTATTTGATTAATGCTCAGAGTGCGTTTCCCGCATAAGCTAATAACAGATGCTGTGGGTGTGACGTTGATGGAGTACATGCCTTTCAGCAAGCCATCCAAACTTGACAGTTCACTGCTCCAAATTCTAACCTGCTGTCTGTTTCTTCACTAATAAGCAATGCAAGCCACAGCATCTGACAGCCTGTAACTTAGCACTGAAGACCTTGTGCACAAATGAGAAATGTAAGAGGCTAACAGCCTCATAGTAAGCACCGAGAGAGAGCTTGAAAAATGAACCTAAGAGCCAAGATGCATCCTGTGTAGAGGCATGAAGTGTGTCTGCATGTTCCTGAATGCAAAACAATCTGGTAGAAGCTTGCAAAGTCATTGACCCAAAGTAAGGTCGTTTTGGGCTAAAGTGGTGTGTGAGTTAGTGTGAGAGCAGGCTGGATGATGAGGTAAGGCTGGGAGTTTGCCAATGTTGATTTGTGTGGATGAAGAGTGGAAGAAGATAGTGTCCATGGAGCAAGCTGGGACATTATGGTGAAGACATAGAATATTACAGCGCAGTACAGGCCCTTCGGCCCTCGATGTTGTGCCAACCTGTCATACCAATCTGAAGCCCATCTAACCTACACTATTCCATGTTTGTCCATATGCTTGTCCAATGACAACTTAAATGTACTTAAAGGTGGCGAATCTACTACCGTTGCAGGCAAAGCATTCCATACCCTTACTACTCTCTGAGTAAAGAAACTACCTTTGACATCTGTCCTATATCTATCACCCCTCAATTTAAAGCTATGCCCCCTCGTGCTCGTCGTCACCATACTTGGAAAAAGGCTCTGCCTGTCCACCCTATCTAACCCTCTGATTATCTTATATGTCTCTATTAAGTCACCTTTCAACCTTCTTCTCTCTAACAAAAACAGCCTCAAGTCCCTCAGCCTTTCCTCGTAAGACCTTCCCTCCATATCAGGCAACATCCGAATAAATGTCCTCTGCACCCTTTCCAAAACTTCCACATCCTTCTTATAATGCGGTGACCAGAACTGTACAGTTTTGTACAGCTGCAGCATAACCTCATGGTTCCGGAACTCGATCCCTCTATTAAGAAAAGCTAAAACACTGTATGCCTTCTTAACAACCCTGTCAACCTGGGTGGCAACTTTCAAGGATCTGTGTACCTGGACACCGAGATCTCTCTGCTCATCTACACTACCAAGAATCTTACCATTAGCCCAGTACTTTGCATTCCGGTTACTCCGACCAAAGTGAATCACCTCACACTTATCTGCATTAAACTCCATTTGCCACCTCTCAGCCCAGCTCTGCAGCTTATTGATGTCTCTCTGTAACCTACAACATCCTTCGTCACTATCCACAACTCCACTGACCTTAGTGTCGTCTGCAAATTTACTAACCCACCCTTCTACGCCCTCATCCAGGTCGTTTATAAAAATGACGACCAGCAGTGGACCCAACACCGACCCTTGCGGTACACCACTAGTAACTGGACTCCAGGATGAACATTTCCCATCAACCACCACCCTGTGTCTTCTTTCAGCAAGCCAATTACTGAACCAAACTGCTACATCTCCCACAATCCCATTCCTCTGCATTTTGTACAATAGCCTACTGTGGGGAACCTTATCGAATGCCTTACTGAGGTCCATATACACCACATCAACCGGTTTACTCTCATCTACCTCTTTGGTCACCTTCTCAAAGAACTCAATAAGGTTTGTGAGCCACGACCTACCCTTCACAAAACCGTGCTGACTATCCCTAATCAAATTATTCTTTTCTAGATGATTATAAATCCTATCTCTTATAACCGTTTCCAGCACTTTACCCACAACTGAAGTAAGGCTCACTGGTCTATAATTACCAGGGTTGTCTCTACTCCCCTTCTTGAACAGGGGAACCACATTTGCTATCCTCCAGTCTTCCTGCACTATTCCTGTAGACAATGACGATTTAAAGATCAATGCCAAAGGCTCGGCAATCTCCTCCCTGGCTTCCCAGAGGATCCGAGGATAAATCCCATCCGGCCCAGGGGACTTATCTATTTTCACACTCTGCAGGATTTCTAATACCTCTTCCTTGTGAATCTCGATCCCACCTAGTCTAGTAGTCTGTATCTTGGTATTCTCCTCGACAACATTGTCGTTTTCTAGAGCTCCACATTTCTAATGTGCCCATCCCCTGCAGTTTCCTTCCCCATCCTGTACTTCCTAAGTCTTGCCTAATCGCATCATAATTGCCTTTCCCCAGCTGTAATTCTTGCCCAGTGGTATACACCTATCGCTTTTTATCACTAAAGTAAACATAACAAAACTGTGATCGCTATCACCAAAGTGCTCACATACTTCCAAGTCTAACACCTGGCCGGGCTCATTACCCAGTACCAAATCTAATGTGGCTTCGCCCCTTGTTGGCCTGTCTACACACTGTGTCAGGAAGCCCTCCTGCACACACTGGACAAAAACTGACCCATCTATAGTACTCGTACTATAGTGTTCCCAGTCAATATTTGGAAAGTTGAAGTGTCCCATGACAACAACCCTGTCTCTCTCACTCCTATCGAGAATCATCTCTGCTATCCTTTCCTCTACATCTCTGGAACTATTCAGAGGCCTATAGAAAACCCCCAACAGGGTGACTTCTCCTTTCCTGTTTCTAACCTTAGCTCATACTACCTCAGTTGTCGAGTCCCCAAACGTCCTTTCTGCAACTGTAATACTGTCCTTGACCAACAACACCACATCTCCCCCTCTTTTACCCTCTTCTCTGTTCATACTGAAACATCTAAATCCTGGAACCTGCAACAACCATTCCAGTCCCTGCTCTATCCATGTCTCCGAAATGGCCACAACATTGAAGTCCCAGGTACCAACCCATGCTGCAAGTTCACCCACCTTATTCCGGATGCTCCTGGTATTGAAGTCGACACACTTCAAACCAACTTCTTGCTTGCCGGTGCCATCTTGTGTCCATGAAACCTGATTTCGGACCTCCCCACTCTCAACCTTTTATATACTCGAACTACAATTTTGGATCCCATCCCCCTGCTGGATTAGTTTAAACCCACCCCAATAGCCTTAGCGAATTTCCCCTCCAGGATATTGACACCCCTCTGGTTCAGGTGAAGACCATCCTGCTTGTAGAGGTCCCACCTACCCCAGAAAGATCCCCAATTATCCAAGAATCCAAAACCCTCCCTCTTGCATCATCCCTGTAGCCACGTGTTCAACTCCTCTCTCTCCCTATTCCTCCCCTCACTAGCACGTGGCACAAGCAACAAACCAGAGACAACAACTCTGTTCGTCCTAGCTCTAAGCTTCCATCCTAGCTCCCTGAATTTCTGCCTTAAATCCCCATCTCTCTTTCTACCTATGTTGTTGGTGCCTATGTGGACAACGACTTGGGGCTGCTCCCCCTCCCCCTTAAGGATCCCAAAAACACGATCAGAGACATCACAAACCCTGGCACCTGGGAGGCAACACACCAACCGTGAGTCTCTCTCATCCCCACAGAACCTCCTATCTGTCCCCCTAACTATGGTGTCCCCAATGACTACTGCTCTGCTCTCTTCCCCCTTCCCTTCTGAGCAGCAGAGACAGACTCTGTGACAGAGGCCTGCGCCCCACTGCTTTCCCCTGGGAAGTCATTGACCCTAACAGTATCCAAAACGGTATACTTATTGGTGAGGGGAATGGCCACAGGAGATCCCTGCACTGCCTGCCAGTTCCCTTTCAGGCAGTTGAGTAAAGACACATGCAGTGAGCTGCTGCCAGCAGGTAACCACACTTGAGTTTCATTTAAAGGATTGGTGCCATCTAGATCCTTGGGGCAGGACAGGAGAATTAAAAGTTGCACATAAATGAGGAGACAAAAACAGCTGTTGCTGGAAAAACTCAGCAGGTCTGGCAGCATCAGTGCAGAGAAATCAAAGTTAACGTTTTGGGCTCTCTTCATTGATGAGCTGAGCATATTCAGCAACATCTGTTTTTATAGAGTTATAGAGTCCTACAGCATGGAGGCAGGCCCTTTAGCCCAAACTAGTCCATGCCAACCAAAATGTCCATCAACGCTAACATCATTTCTCTGCCTTTGACCCATATCCTTCTAAACCTTTCCTATCCATGTATTTGTCTTTTTAAATGTTATTAATTTTTTGTTTCTGATTTACAGCATCCGCAGTTCTTTCGGGTTTTATAAATGAGGAGATTTGGCTTATTAATGAGATGTGACTGCAGGAGAATAATGTCGCTGTCACTCATTACTGAGATTCAGAATTGACCCTTTAAACCTTAAGGAGAAAACTGAAAAAAAAATTCAATGTCAGAATTCTGACTCTTCCACCTTCACTGTATTTTTAAACATTTTTCATCATCTAGAGCGTTGAAGAGATTGGAAAATTTCAGCCAAAATCTGGACCAATTCCCCCTGGATTTAGCACCCCAAGACTGCTGGAAAAATGGCACTCTGTAAGAACAAAATGAGGTAAAGACTTTAATTTTGAACTTTCAGAGCAGCTGAAATTCCTCTGTGTAATGTTAGTTCTGGTTATGTTCGAAGAGAATGAATTACCATACATTGCACGGAAATGGGTGCCAGTGACCCAGGCGCTTAGACTTCCACCTCCAGGAGTAGATTAGATTCTATACAGTGTGGAAACAGGCCCTTTGGCCCAACAAGTCCACACCAACCGTCCGAAGTACAGCCCACCCAAACCCATTCCCCTACATTCAACCCTGAGTAACGCACCTGACACTACGGGCAATTTAGCATGGCCAATTCACCTAACCTGCACATTTTTGGACTGTGGGAGGAAACCGGAGCACCCGGAGGAAACCCACGCAGACACGGGGAGAATGTGCAAACTCCACACAGACAGTTGCCCGAGGTGGGAATTGAACCCGGGTCCCTGGTGCTGTGAGGCAGCAGTGCTAACCACTGAGCCACTGTGACGCCTGAGTAACTCAGCAATAAATTCAGTTTCAATGAAATCTTTAAGCAGTGCTTCTTGGGAGCTTGAAGTTTAATGTTGCTATTGTCAAGAGGGTTTTGTTAAGCTGTTTGAATAAAAGTGATTTTTCAACTTAGGAACTTTGTAAAGATTCTATCACAGAATGTGGATGTTGCTGGCTAGCTCAGCAATTATGGCCATCCTTGGTTACCCTTGGTGAGCTACCTTCTTAAACTACTGCTGGAGACGGGAGAGAAGAACAATCAGGAGTACACTTTGGTCGCTGGTTCCTTTCTCCTTCCACTTACATCCCACAAACAATACAGTGAATTCTCACAGTCAAACCATCACTCCTGTTCCCCTGCTTTCAGTATGCATTCCTACATTACAACAGGGACTAAATTCCAAGTGGACTTAATTGGCTGTAACAAACTGGGACGTGGGAAAAGCACTCAAGGATATAAATACCAGTTTTTCCTTTCTAGTTTTATTAAAGGAAGCTTATTGGAACAGTGATCCAGCCTCCCGTATCCACTGTGCCAGGATTTCAGGTTTGAAGCTATGTTTACAAAAACTGATGTGGATGAGTTTCCCCAGAACCTCATGTTATGGGAACTAATCTGATTCCTGCTTATCAGATGAGAAGAATAGTTATTGTCAGGTGACAAGAGTGGGTAGACATTGGGATAAGGAGAGACTACGTAGCCCAGGACTGGGAATCCTGAATGATTGTGGGAGATCAAAGATCACAGGGGAATGTATTGGCCATGGTAGGGGTCAGAAAATGTTCAGAGAGATGAAGGAGTTTGGGGGATTGACTCAAGTAAGGTTTTCAGACAATTGATCATTGGTAAGGATTATTCCCTGTAGTCCTGCTTTATGATATGATGAAAAATACAAAGGAACAGTTGTGAATATAGTTAATCTTTTGACTGTTCTCGGCAGCATTATTCTGGCTAATTCCCTGTCTGAGGAGGAACTATGAAATCAATATTGTTGCTGAAATACATCAAGGTCATATTTGACATGTGTTATCATGAAACAGCAGAATAGCACTTTGTTATTTCAGGAAGAATAAGTGCCATTGTCTGGAATTTTGGAAAACAACACTTAGCTTTTTGAATTGGGGAGTGCTCATTCACACGATGTGGTAGTTCAATGGGACTTGTGTAAGCTCAACAAAAGCTCAGCTAATTTGCAAATATCCTTGAGGGAAGGAGACTGTCATCCTTATCTGGCCTGTCTTACATGTGACTCCAGTCCCACAGAAATGTGGTTGACTTTTAACTGCTCTCTGGTCAATTAGGGATGGGCAATGATTTCTGGCCTAGCCAATGACAGCTACCTCCTGTGAATGAATATACTTCCTCATTGATTATAGTCAACAAAGCTGTTCTCTTCCCTGAAATCCTTGTACAGAGTGAGAAATAATCAAGATTTTGGAATATTTAAAATTGCTTTCCAAAGCAGGTCTTTCATTGGGTGATACACGGACATACATACGTTAATAGTGTATAGTAATGTTTTGTGTTCTTCCAGATGTTCACCCAACCTCATTGTAAGATATTATGTCGCTAGGTCAATAAGTAAAGGACAGGAGACAGTGTAATCCAGACTGCAACAAAAGATGAAAATGATTGAGTCCAATTTGTTGAAAACTTAACAATGATTCAACCTAGGAATAAATCATTATTATCAGAGTTTCATATAATTCCAGGAAACAATGACATGATTGTCTTATACCATGCCATAATTTTCTTGAACATCATTGAAAATGTTGAACAACTATTTGTTATAGCATGCACTCCTGTTAAAGTCAGCAACAAATGGAGTCGTAGAATGAGAAACACTGTGATCTGCATAGCTACTTAGAGTATTGCCAAATGGCATGGTTGGGCTCAGTATGCTTAGCATAATCACAGAATCATGGTTGGCTTTTTGTTAAGAAATAGGAATTTTAAAAACAATATTCTCTGAAGCAGTGTGTGGGGCTACCTAATGCAAAGTCCAAAGCAATAGGAATGAAATTACAGGAACATATTGCTGGCTCCTAACCTTAAACCCATGTTATGTATTTGGATGTAATTATAAAGAATTCACAGTTCATCTTAAAAATGTGCCTCTTTTGCCTCTTTGCAAAATCCTAAGTTGCAATTTCGTAAAACTAGGAATATACACTAAACAGCTGAACATTAAAATGGTGTGATTGTTATGTTGTTTTCTATCATTTCAGTGAAAATAGGAAACAATCTCCTTTTACATCTAGCAGGCAGGTACAAAAGCAGAGCTTAAGGTGTATTCATTCCCTAATTGGAGTTGTTATTTACTTCTTTACATCAGTTCACATGTAAATCTATATTGAACATGTCTGAGTTTAGGAACATAGGATTGAGGAGCAGGAGTTAGCCATTTGGCCCCTCTGTCCTTTTGATAAGATCAAGATTGTGGTCTTAATTCTAGTTTAGACCTTCCAATTTGTGCCCTCCATTACCTGCTATCAAAATGAAACCGTCGAACTCAGCACATGAGACTGAGAGACGTCACAGTGCGATGGATCTTTATTTTAACCATGTCACTCCCAATCACGAAGCTCGCTGTAATCTATTCTAATTATTTTTCCACAAAGTCATGGATTATGTTTGCCAGTGGAGGTTTGAAAAGCTTGATTGTGAATCATACTGCTCGTCATCAATATTGCCATGGCAATGGATTTCTTGGCCATTGAGTGTACAAGCTTCAGTTCCTGATTTTTCTGGAGATGTCTTTTCCAGCATAAGGTCGTAGAAACAGCAGTGAATTATAGAAACTTGATTGAGACATAGAAGTAGGTTCATGGCCAGTGCAATAGTTCATCTGCCACGATGGCATCATGATTTTAGCCTGTTTTTGCAAGTTTAACACGGTGTACAGCTGAACAAAGCACCTTAAACCAACTAAATACACTGTTTTGTACACAGCGATGTTGCACTTTACATGTTACAAAATAACATCATCACAGCTGACAAAAAGAAGGAGCATGAACATTGATCTAAAGATCCAGAAGCTGAGCCTCCAGAATGCTTAACAGCTGTTTGTAACAAAGGAGCAAATCTGCAGACAGAATCTAGAAAGTTTATCACATTTTCTCCTTTTTTGTCAATGGATGCCAATTATTCACCTGTTCACCTATATTCACCTATTTAACATGGATGGATCTCAGTGGTTCAAAAACACAGCCCAAAGATATGGCCATCGCCCAGAGCTGAATGGTTTATCCTTTCGAGTACTTGCTTTAGTCTGTGCATCAAGTATTTGCTTTAATTGAGGTAATGTCAAAAAGAGAGAGCGGTGAAGGTCCACCAAACTAGTTTCAGAGATGGAGGGATTATTTGACAAGGAATGATTACTCTTTGGATTTTAGAAGAATGAGAGGTGATCTTATGCAAGCATACAACATTCTAATGGGTATTGACAGGATAGGTGCTGGAAGGCTGTTTCCGGAATTGAATCCAGTGAATACGGTCTCTGAGTAAGGGCAGGCTGGTGAGAGGAAGAGGAATTTTTTCATTCAGAGGATAGTGACTCTTAGGAATTCTTTGTTCCAGAGGGTCATAGAAGCTCAATCATTGAGTACGGTCAAGACTAAAATTGATATTTTTCTTCACATAAAGACATCGGGGGACCCAGTGATAGAGCAGGAACATAATGCTGTATATGATCCCATTCAATACAATCCCATTGAATGGTGGTGTGGGTTCAAAGGGCTGAATGGCCTACTCCTGCTGTTATTTCCTATGTTATCTTCTTCTATATCTCTGGCATTTGGCCTTCCACTCCAGAAAGGCTGTTCTGAACTGTTACCCAGTTTCAGGTAGGTTTACAGTAGAGATATGACAATTAGCCTCAACATCCTGGTGTTCAAGATGAGGGAGAAATACCCATCCACAATTTCCCCACTTGATCTCTATTTGGTGATCTGGCGCCTGGGATGGTGGGGGGAGGGGGCTGGGTAGCAGGGGAGGGGGGCGCAAGATGGGGGTGTGGGGGCTGGTGGGTGGGTACATCAGAACACACTACCAGATCTTGGGCCACAGGGGATTGGGGGTCAGGCATGGTGTGTTAGGGTAGGGTGGGGCTGTTGTACTTAGGTTGGGTGGGCTAGAGCGATGCATTGTATTTGGGTCGGGGGATGTGGTTGCTGTGCATGGACTGTGATTCTAAACTGCTGTGATTGGGATGGGTGGGGGGGTGTGAGGGGGGGGGCGGGCGGTCTACTTTGCTCAGGCTTGGGATTGGGGGGGGGGGGGGGGGCGCTGCGCTTTGCCCAGGGTGGGACCTGAGCCAGATGAGGCGCAGCAGAAGAGGCCTGTGATTTCAGACCCTGTCGCTACTGTTAAAACTATTGCGCTCTCCCGGTAGTTAAACAACCTCCTGATATTTACCTAAACTCTCACACAAAAGAGAGACAGTGGCAGAGTGCTATTGCCACTGGAATAATAATAATAATCCCCAGGCTAATGCTCTGGCAGATGCTGTCATTTGGAGTCAATTAAGAAATCTGGGATTGTAAAGAGCTAGTCTACAGCGGCCTGTGCAAAAATTGTCAATTATTTTAAATCCCATGTAGTCCATAATATCTTTTTAAGGAAAGAAATCTGCCATCTTTACTAGGTCTGACCTACCTGTAACTCCAAACCCACAGCAATATAGTTGACTCTGAAACTGCCCTCTGAAATGGCAGATCAAGCCACTCAATTCAAGGGAATTAGACATAGGCAGTGAATGCTGGCCTTTCCAGTGATACCCCATTCCAGTGATAAAGAAATAAAGAAGAACAGCCATCTGAATGAAACACCAGACAGCTGTTGGCGTCCATGAAAACATCACTAATAGGCAGAAAAAGTAAACCCTCCGACCGATGGGATTATAGGGACTGCTCAAGATGAACAAGTAAAGAGATGGTTAATGCAGACGAGATTTTTGGAACAAGGAGGAAGTGAGGCTGGAGATCAGAGTGTGGTGCTGGAAAAGCACAGGTGGTCAGGCAGCATCCGAGGAGCTGGAGAATTGACATTTTGAGCATAACCTCTTCATTAAAGGCGATTCTCCTGCTCCTTGGATGCTGCCCAGCTGGCTGTGCTGTTCCAGCAGCACACTTTTCAATCTCGATCTTTGGAACAGGTTTGTCTAGTTATTTTAATCTTATCCACGTCACAAGGTGTTTCAACTGTAAAATGTCCTGAAAATTAAATATTAGAATATAAAACATAATATTCGGTTAATAAATGAATATCCTTTTTTATTTATTAGTTTATAGGATGTGTGTATCATTGGCTGGGCCAACATTTATTGCCCGTCCCCAGTTGCCCTTGAGAAGGTGGTGGTGAGCTGCCTTCTTGAACTGCTGCAGTTCACCTGCTGTGGGTTGACCCACAATGCATTTAGGGAGGGAATTCCATGTCTTTTATTGAGTGACAGTGAAGGAATGCCAATACATTTCCAAATCAGGATGCTGAGTGGCTTGGAGGGGACCTTGAAGTTGGTGGTATTCCCATATACCTGCTGCCCTTGTCCTTCTAGTTGGAAGTGGTCATGAGTTTGGAAGGTGCTGTCTAAGGATCTTCGAAGAAGTTTTGCAGCGCATCTTGTAGGTAGTACACACTGCTGCTACTGAGTGTCAGTGGTGGAGGGAGTGGATGCTTGTGGATGTAATGCCAATCAAGCGGGCTGCTTTGTCCTGGACAGTGCCAAGCTTCTTAAGTGTTGCTGGGACTGCACTGATCAAGGTAAGTTTAAAATTGAAATCCTGATTGACCATGAGTCCAGCAGGACTCGAGGGAGCATGAGCCGGGGGCAGCCGGGAGAGTAAATTAGAATATTAAATTCTTACCTAGTGAATCGGCGAAGTGTAGGCTGAACAGGAGTGGACACAGACATGGGGACTGCTGGGTAAGTGAACTAATATATTCGGGCAGTGGCTAAACCTGAAAAACGACAAGTGTCGTGTCTCCCACCTGTTCTCCTCCTCTAACCAAAACAAAAAGACTGTGTGTAGAGGGTTGGTAAGGTAAATTTCTTTTTATCTCTTTTGGCAATTTAGAACAGAGGGGATGGAAGTTGGGGCAGTTGCATATGCTTCTCTTGCAGGATGTGGGAGGTAAGGGTCACTACTAATGTCCCTGCTGACTTCGCCTGCGAGAAGTAAACCTGACTCCAGCTCCTCACAGACCGCGTTAGGGAATTGGAGTTGGAGCTGGATGAACTTCAGATCATTCGGCAGGGAGAGGGGGTGATAGAGAGGAGTTATAGGGAGGTAGTTACACCTAAGTTATAGGATAAAGGTAGCTGGGTGACCATCAGGACAGGGAAACAGAATAGACAGACAGTGCAGGGATCATCCTCTGGCTGTTCCCCTCTATAATCCCCTCTGTTTTGAATACTGTTGTTAGGGATGGGGAGGGGAGGTGTCACAAGGGGGCATAATTTTCAAGTGATTGGAGGAAGGTTTAGGGGAGTAGTTGGGGTAGGTTCTTTACACAGAGAGTGGTGGATGTGCGGAATGCACTGCCAACGGGGTTGAAGAGTCAGATACATTAGGGACATTTAAATGACTTGGATAGACACATGGATGATAGTAAACTGTAGGGTATGTAGGTTAGTTTGATCTTAGGGTAGGATCAAAGGTCAGCACAACACCGATGGCCAGAAGGCTGTCCTGTGCTGTATTGTTCTATGAGACCATAAGGGCAGAAGAAATAAGAACAAGAGTAGGCTCTTTGGCTCTACAAGCCTGCTCTAACCCTCAGCAGGATCATGGTTGATCAAACATGCCTCATGTTCACTTTTCTATCTTTTCCCCATAACCTTTGGTTCTCCTACTGATCAATCACCTGTCTATCTCAGCCTTAAAAATACACAAGGACTCTTTCCCCTCAGTTGTCTGGGGCAAAGAGTTCCAAACACTCACAAACCTCTGAGAGAAGAAATTCCCCCCACTTCAGTCTTAAATTGGCCCCACTTTATTCTGAGACAATGCCCTCTGGTCCTGGATCCTCCTATGAAGGGAAGTAACCTCTCAGCAATTACCTTATCAAGTCCCTTAAGAATCCTATATGCTTCAATTAGATCTCATTTTTCCCTACAGTATGGAAGCAGGCCATACAACATATCGAGTCCACACTGACTCTCCGAAGAGCTGTCCACTCAGACCCACCCCATTCCCTGAGACCCTGCATTTTCCACAGCTCACCCACCTAGCCTACATATCCCTGGACGCTGGGCAATTTAGTGCGGCCAATCCACCTAATTTGCACATCTTTGGACTGTGGGAAGAAACCAGAGCATCCAGAGGAAACCCACATAGAAACAGGGAAGATGTGCAAACTCCACACAGACAGCCACCTGAGGCTGGATTCGAACCTGGATCCCTGGTGCTGTGAGGCAGCCGCGTTGCCCCAGTGAGTAAATTAGTTGTTTCCAAGCATTTGACTGATTGCTATGAACATTTTGTATGAAGTAATGTAAGCTGAGATAATGAATAAAACTACTGTGATAAATTAAAACAATTATATAGTCTACCAGCTTGAAGCAAGATAGTCTTTGGAAATACTATCCACTAAAGAAACTCCTTATTTCAATGTTTGTATACTAGAAATCATTAATCAGCCTTTGGATTCTCTTTCTAGATCATTTGATCAATGCTTAATAGATACTGACTTGACTTTTGTAATTTTTTAACTTGGAATTTGTTTCATTTTCTTGGGAAATTTACATATGTGCTTTCCCTGAAAGCTATACCATCAAAGTCATCTACGGAACTCTTGGCCAAAAGAAAAGTCAACTTCTCCAATTGATCAGCTCTGTCCAGTTTAGGGCAGAATCTTCCTTCAATCTTGCAACTTCACACATTTGTTTTCAAATCCTCCCCACCCCATCCACCTCCCCAACCTCTCCCCCGTCCCCCAACCTCCCCAACCCCCCACCCAGTGCCTTGCTTCTCTCTAACTCTGAAACTACTTGCAGCCCCAAAACTTTCTTATGATCTTTTTGCTTTTCCATTTCTGGCCTCTGAGAAATTCTCAAAAGCCATTGCTTGGCCATTGATGGCCATGCCTTCAGCTTCAACCCACAGATTATATTTCCTGAACATTTCCAATGCTGTCTGATCTACTGAGTAGTTCTGGCATTTTCAATTTTCATCTCTCGCTGCCTCCAAATCTCCTTCTTCCTTTCAGGCACTCAATAAAATCTTCCTCTTAATGTTTCTTCAAGGACTTGATGCCAGATTTCTTCAATAATTCTCCTGCAAATTGTTTTGGGATATTTTTACAATGTTAAAGGCACAAACCAGAATGAGAGAACACAGTTTAAAAATAGTCTCATTTAAAATGGAGATGAAAAAGAATTTTTTCTCTCTCTTCATTCACAAGACTCATGAATTGTTTGGAGCTCCCTACCACACAGATCAGTGGGGATGAGAGGATTGGATACTTTAAGTTAAGGGTAGATAGGTAATTGACTAACAATGGAGTCAAATGTTACTGGAGGGTTGTGAGAATGTGGATTTAAGGCCACAATCTGATATGATCTTGTTGAACAGTGAACTGAACCACGAATGGACTATTCATGTTCTCAGGAAGGGTCACTGGACCTGAAACATTAACTCTGATTTCTCTCCACATACTGTCAGACACCCTGAGCTTTCTCAGCAATTTTCATTTTTGTTTGGAACTACTCTTGTTCCTAATTAATTAACAACATCTGCAGTTCTTTCAGTTTTTATTTTCTAATTCATATGTTTATCCCATGTCAACATGTTAAATAAATGGATGTTATTGTTGCCAAACTCCATGTCACACCTTAATAAACTTCTCAACACCTGCATTGTATATTGTACCTTAAATCTCCTCTTTAGCTCAGCTCATCTGATCTCTTTCTTTGAAGGAGCTAAGGATTTTATAAACAAGTTGAAAAGTTGGATTCCAAAGACCATGAGGCATTGAATTAACTCTTGAATAGACCTACATCAATAGAAAGAAATCAAGACTTGAGGTCTTTAGACAAGATTGTCACTAATAAATTAAACAGCAAATTCAGTATACACATCTTTACAAGAGCCCAGTTTGAATGTATAATTTGCAATAATGGAGAGTAGAGTTTGAGGTGAACAGTATTGGAACATGTAAGGAGAAGTGAGGTGAGTACAGAGGAACCCTGATTATCCGGCATTCAATTATCCGAATATTGGATTATCCGGCAAGATTGCAAGGTCCTGATGCTTGGTGAAACTGTGTTATCTGGCAGTCAATTATCTGGGATTTGATTAATCAAACAAAATAGTCCCCACCCGTGTCCTACCGATAATCAAGGTTCCTCTGGATATCCATCTTTCCAAATCAATCCCACAATGGAACAAGCTATCAAAGTTTTGGACTTCCCTACCCTGGGGAAAAAACCTTGGATATTCACCTTACCTATGCCCCTCATGATGTCATAAACCTCTTTAAGGTCACTCCCTCAGCCACCAACATCCCAAGAAAAATAGCCCTAACCTATTCAACCTTTCCCTGTAGGTCAAACACTCCAACCCAGCATTATCCTTGGAAATCTTTTCTGAACCCTCTCAAGTTTCAAAACATCTTTCCAGTAGCAGGGAGACCTGAATTGAACACAGTATTCCAAAAGTGGCTTAACCAATATCCAGTACAGCCATAACGTGATCTCCTAACTCCTATATTCAATGCACTGAACACTGGAGTCAAGCATACCAAACACCTTCTTCATTATCCTGTCTACCTGCGACTCTACTTTCAAGGAACTGTGAACCTGCATTCCAAGGTCTCTTTCTTCAGCAACACAACCTAACCATTATGTGTATAAGTTCTGTTCTAGTTTGCCCTGCCAAAATGCAACACCTCACATTTATCTAAATTAAAATCCATCTGCCACTCCTCACCCCATTGGCCAATCTGACCAAGATCCTGTTGTGCTCTGAAGTAACCTTCTTCCCTGTCCACTACACCTCCAATTTTGTTGTCAACTGCAAACTTACTAACTGTACCTCCTATATTCACATCTAAATCTTGTATATAAATAACAAAAAGCAGTGGACGCAGCATCAATCCTTGTGGCACACCAGTGATCACAGGCCTCCAATCCAAAAAATAACCATCTACCACCACCCTCTGTCTCCTAAATTCGAGCCAGTTCTGCATCCAAATTGTAAGTTCTCCCTGTATTCCAATTAATCTAACCTTGCTAACCAGCCTGCGATGCGGAACCTTGTCGAGCACCTTACTGAAGGCCACATAGACCACGTCCATGCTCCACCCTCATCAATTTTCTTCGTCACTTCTTCAAAAAACTCAAATATGTTTATGAGACATGATTTCCCATTGACAAAGCCGTGTTGAATATCCCTAATCAGTCTTTGCCTTTCCAAATTCATTTATATCCCATCCATCAGAATCCCCTCCAATAATTTACCCACCAATGATGTCAGGATCACCAGTTTATAGTTCCCTGGCTGTTCCTTAACACCTTTCTTAAATAATGGTACCACATTTGCCAATCTCCAGTCTTCCAGCACCTCACCTATGACTATCGATGATACAAATATATCAGTCAGGGGCCCAGCAATCACTTCCCTGGCTTCCCACAGAGTTCTAGGGTACACCTGATCAGGTCCTGGGGATTTATTCATCTTTATGCATTTTAAGACATCCAATACCTCTTTCTGTGTAATATGTACACTTCTCAAGATATCGCTATTTATTTCCCCAAGTTCTCCAACTTCCATATCCTCTTGGGAGAAGACCAGGGGTTTCTCTGCATTAGCCAGAGGGAAGATGGTGTTGTAGTTACAAAAACTACCACTAAAGACTGCACAATGTCAGGGACAAACATTCCAGGTCTTCCAAATTACACGTCTGCTCCTCCATTCTACCGAACAGCCTCAGGGTCAATGAAATGTTCTCATCTGTCCCCTCTCACCTCAAACCTGTGCTGTCCAGTTTTGAACTTAGCAGGGAGACCAGAATTGCACGCAATAGTCCAAAAGTGGCCTAACAATGTCCTGTACAGCCACAACATGATCTCTCAACTCCTGTACTCAATGCTCTGACCTATTAAGGAAAGCATACCAAATCTATCCTATCTACCTGCGACTCCACTTTCAAGATCCTCTCTCTCTAGCTCTCTCTCCCATATCCCTACCCTGCTCCAGTTGATATACCTTACTTTGAGACCAAAACAGATGATGTTGGAGATGCTCAGTAGGTCTGGCAGCATCTGTAGCGAGAGAAAAACAGAGTGAACTTTGCGACCTGAGACAGTATTAGACTATTGCCTTGCCAGATGAAAGGTCACTTATTCAGAAGTATTAACTCTCTCTGTAGACACTGCCAAAGCTGCTGAGATTCTCTAGCTTTCTCTTTTCTTTTCAGATTTCCAGTGTCTACAATTCTTTGTTTTGTTTTACCTTATTTTGGGTCACCTGACTAAAACCTTTTGGCCAACGACCAATAACAACCTTCATTCAAGGTTAGATATCAGTCTTTCTAAGAACAAAACATTTTATTTTCCAAAACACTGCTTTCGTAATAGGATAATGTGGCTTCCAGTAAATCTTTTCTTTGTGGTTGTTGAAGGCTGTACTGTAACACAGCTAAGTGAGGTCTCCTGCTACATGGGAATTATTATATATGCAACACAAAGAGAACACAGTTTTAAAGGGTACCCTAATTTCTAGCTGTGAGATTAAGGTGGATAATAATGAGGTACCCAATAGAGGATTCACATGCAGCTGACGCTATCCTGATACTACTTTCTGAGACTGTCAGTTGCAGCTCTCTTCTGACATGTTCACCCTTGTGCTGTAAGATAACCTAGGAAGTGTATTAGTGCTTGTCACACTCTGCCTCCTGCAATCCTGATTTGGAGATGCCGGTGTTGGACAGGGGTGTACAAAACTAAAAATCACACAACACCAGGTTATAGTCCAACAGGTTTAATTGGAAGCACTAGCTTTCAGAGCGCGCTCCTTCATCAGGTGGTAGTGGAGGACACAATTGTAAGACACAGAATTTATAGCAAACGTTTACAGTGTGAAGTCTCTCATCTGTTAGAATAACCATGATAGTTTCACTTCTTTCATATGTAAATTACAATTTTTTTTATATATAAGTTACATTCTCAGGTTAACTGTAACAATTGGTGTCAGCCCAGATAAGATGTTGAAGGTGTTAGCCCCCTGTGTTCTGTTGTCTGTGCCATAATGTATGTGTTTGTGTGTGTGTAGGAGTGTGTGTGTGTTTGTGTGTCTGGAGTGGGGGGTTGTGAGTGTCTGTGAGAGAGAGTAAAGTGGTCTAAGTCTGTGAGAGGGTGTATGCGTGAGTATGGGGAGGGGGTGTCTGTAGGAGTGTGCATGTGTGTGTGTGTTTGTGTCTGGGATGGGGGTTGTGAGTGGCTGAGAGAGAGTATATATGTGTGTGTGAGTGTAAAGGGGTCTAAGTCTGTGAGAAGGTGCATGTGTGAGTGTGGGAGTGTGTGTGTCTGTAGGAGTGTGTGCGTGTCTGTGTATAGGAGTGTGTGTGTGTGTGTAGGAGTGTGTATGTGTGCGTGTGTGTGTGTATAGTGCAATGGTGGTCACTTGTAATGTGACATGAACCTAAGGTCCCAGTTGAGGCCCTCCCTATGGGTACTGAACTTAGATATCACACACTCTCACACTCACACATGCACCCTCTCACAGACTTAGACCCCTTTACACTCACACACAGATATACACTCTCTCTCACAGACACTCACAACCCCCCATCCCAGACACACACACACACTCCCACACTCACACATGCACCCTCTCACAGACTTGGATCCCTTTACACTCACACATACACAAACACACACATTCTCCCTCTCTCTCACAGACACTCACAATCCCCATCCCAGACACACACACACACATTATAGCACAGACAACAGAACACAGGGGACTAACACTGCTCTACCATCATCAATGTGTTTTGTCACATCCCCAAACAATTTAATAAAGCTTGTAAGGCATGACCTGCCCCTCAAAAAGCCATGCTGACTATCTCTAATCAAACCATGGTTTTCCAAGTAATTATAAATCCTGTCTCTCAGAATCCTGTCCAATACTTTGCCCACAAAAGACTGACTGATCTGTAATTCCCAGGATTATCCCTATTGCCCTTCTTGAACAAGGGAATAACATTTGCCACCCTCCAATCATCTGGTACTACTCCAGTGGACAGTAAGGATGCAAAGATCATTGCCAAAGAAGCAGCAATCTCTTCCCTTGGGTATATCCTGTCTGTCCAGGGGATTTATTTATCCTCAGCACATCCTCCTTCCTAACATCAACCTGTTCTAGAATATCAGTCTGTTTCACGCTGTCCTCAGAAACATCAAAATCCCTCTCAGTAGTGAATACTGAAGTAAGATATTCATTAAGGACTTCCCCTACTTCCTCCAACACCATGCACAAGTTCCCTTCACTATCCCTGATCGGCCCTACCCTCACTCTGGCCATCCTCTTGTTCCTCACATAAGTGTAGAACTCCTTCAGGTTTTCCTTAATCCTACACGCTAAAGCTTCATCATGCCCCTTTCTAGCTCTCCTAAGTCCTTTCTTCAATTTCTTCTTGGCTACCTTATAACCCTCTACAGCCCTGTCTGATCCTTCCCTCCTCAACTTTAAGTAAGCTTCCTTCTTCCTCTTGACTAGATGTTCCACATCCCTTGTCATCCAAGGCTCTTCCAACCTACCATCCCTTCCTTGTCTCAGTGGGACAAACCTGAACAGCACTATTAGCAGGTGTTTCCTAAACAACCTCCACATTTCTGCTGTGCATTTTCCAGGGAATATCCAAACCCAATTTAGGTGCCCCAGTTCCTGCCTAATAACATTGTAATTCCCCCTTCCCCAATTAAATACTTTCCCATCCTCTCTGCTCCTATCCCTCTCCCTGAGTATAGTAAAGGTCAGGGAGTTGTGATCACTATCACCAAAATGCTCTCCCACCAAGAGATCTGGCATCTGGTATGGTTTAACCTAATATGGCCTCCCCTCTAGTTGGCCTATCTATATATTGTGTCAAGGACCCTTCCTGGACATACCTGACAAAAACTGCTCCATCCAAACTATTTGAACTAAGGAGGTTCCAATCAATATTAAGGAAGTTAAAGACACCCATGACAACAACCTTGTTACTTCTGCACCTTTCCAAAATCTGCCTCTCAATCTGCTCCTCTGTGTCTTTGTTGCAACTGGGGGGTCTGTAGAAAACTCCTAACAAAATGACTGCTCATTTCCTGTTTCTAACTTTCACCCATAATGACTCTGTGGACAAGCCCTCCTCGACCACCTCTGTTTCAGTAGCTGTCACTCCTCCACCTCTTTTATCTCTGCCTCTATCCCTTTTGAAATATCTAAATCCTGGAACATCCAACAACCATTCCTGCCTTTGTGATATCCAAGTTTCCATAATGGCCACAAGTATTGATCCATGCTCTGAGTTCATCACACTTATTCCTGATGTTCCCTTGTGTTAAAATAGACACACTTCAAACTATCAAGTGCCTATCCCTCCTCACAGACTCTCTGCATTCTCTATCTGGTAGTTCAGTACCTAGTCCATAATCTGATAGTCCATAGTTCCAGTTCCCACCCCCCTGCCAATCTAGTTTAAACCCTCCTGAAGAGTTCAAGCAAACCTCCTGCCCGTCCAGGAGGTGTCCGTCCAGTTCAGGTCCAACCTGTCTTCTTGTACAGGTCCCACTTCCCCCAGAAGATATCTCAATTATCCCCATATCTGAAGCCCTCTCTCCGAAACCAGCTCTGCACCTGCTCTCTGTTCCTAGCCTTGCTAGCACTTGACACTAGTAGAAATCCTGAGATTACTACTCTACTTGTCTTCCCTTTTAGTTACCAATCTAGCTCCTGATATTCTCTTTAAGGTCCTCCTCCCTTTCCCTACCTATACCATTGGTATGAATGTGTACCACAACTTCTGGCTGCACTTCCTCCCCCTTAAGAATCCTGTAGATTCGATCTGAGATATCCCTGACCCTGGCACCTGGGAGGCAACATATCATCTGTTCTTCTTATGATTGAACCTCCTATCACTATTGCACTTCTATTCTCCCCCCTTCCCTTCTGAGTCATAACACAGCTGCTCCATACCTGGGATTAATCCAGGGAACCTTTTCAGGACTGCCTTCAATCCCTTCAATAAGGGAACCAAAACTATTCCTAGTATTCTTGGTATAGACTAACGAGAGTGTTGTATGGTCGTAGCAAAACTACGAATCACATCTAAAGGTTGTTAAGAGAAGCATCTATAGGAGGCAAATATTACAGGATGGGGAAATTGCCTCTGTCTGTTTGTGTATCTGTATTATTTTTACATTATATTGAAATAAGTAGAATTTATGTTACAGAAACAAACTTTTTATTGTAAGCAGTCTATGTTTATGCTCCACTCAAGCCTCCCATCGTTCCTCATCTTGTTCCTGCAGTATTACCCTCTGTCTGTTTCTTGCTTATATTAGTTTTAGTTGTGCTGACATCACCCTCTAATGTCAATATTTCCACCACCATTATATGGGTAATGCTACCTCAACCAGTCAGAAGCTACAAAGATGTTAGTCCTGATGATTAAAATTTTTAAATGTAACAAATCTAAAGATGGGCCTTGAAGATTTGAAGTGCTGAAGTTGTGAATACAGGAGACCTAAAGGGCAACCTTTTCACGCAGAGGGTGGTACGTGTATGGAATGAGCTGCCAGAGGAAGTGGTGGAGGCTGGTACAATTACAACATTTATTAGACTATGACTCTATGACTAAAACTGTAGCTAGTTACCCTGGATAGAGTCATAGAGTCAGAGATGTACAGCATGGAAACAGACCCTTCGGTCCAACTTATCCATGCTGACCAGATATCTTAAATTAATTGAACCCCATTTGCCAGCACCTGGCCAATATCCCTCTAATCCTTTCCTATTCACATACCATCAGATGACTCTTAAATGTTGTAATTGTACCAGCCTCCACCAGTTCCTCTGGCAGCTCAGACCTAAGGTTAGGGTTGGACCAAAGGGTCTGTTCCATGCCGTACATCTCTATGACTCCATGACTCACATATAACCAGAGCTTGTCCAATATTTCCTCACAAGACAGCCCCATCATTCTGAGTACTACTCTTCTCTAAATTGCCTCCAATGCATTTACATCCTTCCTTTAGTTAGCTGAGCAATACAGTGTGCAATACTCAAGATGTGGTCTTACCAGTGCCCTGTATAACTGAAGTATAACTGTTCTATTTTTGTATTTGCTTCTCCTATGATAAATGATAATATTCTATTTATTAGCTTTCCTGATTACTAGCTGTACCTGCATACTGACCGTTTGTGCCTCATGAACGAAGACATCAGATCCCTCAGCATTTCAGAACTTTGCAATCTCTCACCTTTCGATGATGCTTCATTTTTATTCTTCCTGCTAAAATGGACAATTTCATATTTTTCACATTATATTCCATTTGCTACAGATTTGTCTCGTCACTTAACCTATCCTTACCTTTTTGTAACCTCCTTGGGTCTCTTCACAACTTCCTTTCCTTCCTATTTTTGTGTCAGCAGCAAATTTGGCAACATGTATCCATCCCTTCATCTAATTCATTCATATAAATAATGAAGCGTTGAGGCCCAGCGCTGTTTCCTTTTGCACATTACTCATTACGTCTTGCCAACCTTAAAAAGACCTACTTATACCCCACATTAAAGGGGACCTATTATAGGGGAGGCAATGGCCTAGCGGTATTATCGCTGAACTCTGAATCCAGAGACCCAGGTAATATTCTGGGCACCTGGGTTTGAATCCTACCACAGCAGATGGTGGAATTTGAATTCAATAAAAATCTGAATTAAGAGTCTGTGATCCATTGTCGATTGTTGGAAAAACCTATCTGGTTCACTAATGCCCTTTAGGGAAGGAAATTGTTATCCTTACCTGGTCTGACCTACAAGTGACTCCAGACCCACAGCAATACGGTTGACTCTTAACTGCCCTCTGGGATGGGAAATAAATGCTGGTTATCCAGAAATGCCCACATCCTGTGAATGAGTAAAAGAAAATACTACATCCTGTTAGCCAGCCAATCTTTTAATTGTGTCAACAGACTATCTCTTACACCATGAGTTTTATGTTGTGCAATAACCTTTGATCTGGCACCTTCTCAAAAGTCTTCTAAAAATCTAAGTGCAACGCACCTACTGGTTTGCCTTTATCCACAGTACAAGTTACCTCCTCAAAGAACTCCAATAGACTGGTCAAACATAGCCTCCCTTTCACAAGACAACGTTGACACTGCCTGATGACCTTGAAACTATCCAAGTGTCCTGCTGTAACAACATTAGTAATGGCTTTTAACATTTTTCCTATGACAGATGTTAAGCTAACTGGCCTGTAGTTTCCCTAGTTTATATTTCCCTTTTTGGATAAAGTAATTAAATGTAATTAATAGTGACAGTCCCAAATCAAGAAAGTTTAAGACATCAACAGGCTCGCCAGGCACTTCTTTTCAGACACTAGGTTGAAGTTCATCAGGATCCAGGCACCTGACAGCCTACAGCTCCAACTTGCTCTTATCAAAGCAAAATATACTGAGCATGCTAGAAATCTGAAATAAAAACACAAAGTGCTGGAGAAATAGTTGTGGAGAAAGAAACAGAGTTAATGTTCTGAGTTTGATATGACTTCTTCACAGACTTGATGGGCTGAATGCCTCATTCTGCTCCTATAGCTTATGATCTTATGTAAACCAGAATGACACATAATTTTCCAGCTATAGCCTAACTAATATATACAGCTACATCATAACCTCCGTGCTCTTGCATTCAATGCCTGGACTAATAAAGGCCAATACCCCATATGCCTTCTTAACCACCTTATCTCTCTGTCTTGATGCCTTCAAAGATTTATGAATATGCATGTCAAGGTCTCTCTAATCCTTTGTTTTTCTTAAGTTTTACCTTGCCTTATCTTTCACTTTGTTAGTCCTCCCTAAATGCAATAACTCACACTTTGTAGAATTAAATTCCATCTGTCCTGGAGTAAATGCTCCCCACCTGCTATTTACCACACCACCAATTTTGTGTTATCTGTGAACATACTAATCATACCTTTTACATTCATGTCTATATTAGTAAAGCACACAATAAACATCAAGACACATGGCATTAAGCTCATTGGGCATAGGCTTCTAGTCACAAAAACATCCTTCGACTATTTCCCTCTGCCTCCTGCCACTAAGCAAAGTTTGGATCCAGTTTGTAAAATTTCCCTGGATTCCTCAGACTCTTAGTATATAGACTACATAAACTGTACTACCTTCAAATGTATGCCTAGTCATCTCCTCGAAAAATGTCATCATTTATTAGACGTGATTTCCCCCTTACAAAGCCATACTGATTATCCTTGATTAATCCTGGAATGTCTTTATAGATATTAATTCTGTTCCTCAGAATGTTTTCCAATGGCTTCCCTACCACAGATGTTAGACTCACTGGCCTGTGTTTCCTGGTTTATCTGTACCACCCTTCATGGTACAGATCAAGCTATCCTCCAGGTCTTTGGCTGAAGAGGATTTGGAAATTATTGTTAGAGCTCCTGGAATTTCCTCCATTGCCTCCCACAGCAGCCTCAGATACCTATCATCTGGGCCTGGAAATATATCCACTTACAAGCCTGTTAAAATCACTAAGACCTCCTCCTCTTCCATGTTAATTCTTTCAAGTCTATCACAGACCCCCTTCTTGATCTCTAGACTTATATTGTCTTTCTTTACTGTGAACACAGATGCAAAGTACTCATTAAAACCTCAGCTATGTCTTTTAGCTCCAGACACGGATTGTTATTTTGACCTCTAGTGATCCTTACCATTTCTCTGGTTATTCTCTTGCCCTCTAGTGTACTTATAAAACACATTTGGATTTTATTTACTTTACCCACCAGTGTTTTTCCATGTCCCCATTTCTTTTTTAAAGCGCCCTTTTCACTTTCTATACCCTACTCAAGAATCTGCTGTTTTGAGACTTTGGTATCTACCAAAAGCTTAATTTCCTTATATCCTTTGATATCCAGGGTTCTCTGGACTTGTCAGTCCCACCTTTTACCTTTAAAAAACATGTTGGTCTTGCACTCCCATTATTACCCTTTTGAATGTCTCCCCCTGCTCTGCTGTAAAATTTCCTGCAAGTAGCCGCTTATAGAGTCATAGAGATGTACAGCACGGAAACAGACCCTTTGGTCCAACTCGTCCATGCCAACCAGATATCCCAAACCAATCTAGTCCCACCTGTCAGCACCCGGCCCATATCCCTCCAAACCCCTCCTTTTTATACACCCATCCAGATGCCTTTTAAATGTTGCAATTGTACCAGCCTCCACCACTTCCTCTGGCAGCTCGTTCCATACATGTACCACCCTCTGATTGAAAAAGTTGTCCCTTAGGTCTCTTTTAAATCTTTCACCTCTGACTCCTAAACCTATGCCCTCTAGTTCTGGATTCCCCCACTCCAGGGAAAAGACTTTGCCTATTTATCCTATCCATGCCCCTCATGATTTTATAAACCCCTATAAGGTCATCCCTCAGCCTCCGACACTCCAGGGAAAACAGCCCTAGCCTAAGCAACCTCTCCCTGTAGCTCAAATCCTCCAAACCTGGCAACATTCTTGTAAATCTTTTCTGAACCCTTTCAAGTTTCACAACATCTTTCTGGTAGAAAGGAGACCAGAATTGCACGCAATATTCCAAAAGTGGCCTAACCAATGGCCTGTACAGCTGCAACATCACCTTCCAAGTCCTGTACTCAATAATCTGACCAAGAAAGGAAAGCATACCAAACACCTTCTTCACTATCGTATCTACCTGCAACTCCACTTTCAAGGAGCTATGAACCTGCAGTCCAATGTCTCAAAGTTCAGCAACGCTCCCTAGGATCTTACCATTAAGTGTATAAGTCCTGCTAAAATTTGCTTGCCCAAAATGCAGCACCTCACATTTATCTGAATTAAACTCTATCTGCCACTTCTCAGCCCATTGGCGCATCTGATCAAGATCCTGTTGTAAGCTGAGGTAACCTTCCTCACTGTCCATTATGCCTCCAATTTTTGTGTCACCTGCAAACTTACTAACTATACCTCTTATGCTCACATCCAAATCATTTATGTGAATGATGAAAAGTAATGGACCCAGCACCGATCCTTGTGGCACTCCACTGGCCACAGGTCTCCAGTCTGAAAAACAACCCTCCACCACCACCCTCTGTCTTCTACCTTTGAGCCAGTTCTGTATCCAAGTGGCTAGTTCTCCCTGTATTCCATGAGATCTAACCTTGCTCACCAGTCTCTCACGGGGAACCTTGTTGAATGCCTTACTGAAGTCCATATAGATCACATCTACTGCTCTGCCCTCATCAATCCTCTTTGTTATTTCTTCAAAAAACTCAATCAAGTTTGTGAGACATGATTTCCCACACATAAAGCCATGTTGACTATCCCTAATCAGTCCTTGCCTTTCCAAATACATGCACATCCTGTCCATCAGGATTCCCTCCAACAACTTGCCCACCACCGACGTCAGGCTTACTGGTCCATAGTTCCCTGACTTGTCCTTACCACCCTTCTTAAACAGTGGCACCACGTTTGCCAACCTCCAGTCTTCTGGCACCTCACCTGTGACTATCGATGCTACAAATATCTCAGTAAGAGGCCCAACAATCACTTCCCTAACTTCCCACAGAGTTCTAGGGTCTGATCAGGTTGTTCTATATTAGAAAAATTGACTTTCCTCTATTCAGAACCCTTCCATCCTTTTCTTTTTCAATAAGTATGTAAATTGTCCTAAACTATGGTCACTATCATCAAAATGCCCCCCAATACCACATCTGCCACTTGCCTGACTTTGTTCCCCAAAAGTCCCCTTTCTCTTGAAGAACTTTCTACAGGCTGGCTTCAAAAGGACACATTTTAAGAATTCCACCCTTTCTCTCAGCCTTTCACACTTTATCTATCCCAGTTAATATTGTTGAAACAATATTACGTTCCTGATGAAGGGCTTTTGCCCAAAACGTCAATTTTCCTGTTCCTCAGATGCTGCCTGACCTGCTGTGCTTTTCCAGCAACACTCTAATCTTCAATCTCTAAGTTAAAAGTCATACTACACCAGATTATAATCCAACAGGTTTATTTGAATGTACAAACTTGGACTATAACCTTGCGTTGTTGTGTGATTTTTAACTTTGTCCACCCCAGTACAACACCACACCTCCACATCATAGTTATCTCACTAAATAATGTCTATGTGCCCCAGTCAGATTTCTTGAAATGGTTTGCAGAGGTGAGGGTTTTTACAAGGAAATTAGAAAAATAACTGCCTCAGGTTGGTTTGCTGATGGGATGCTACCTCTGGCCTTTATTCCTGGGACAGGTGGGTAGAGAAATTGGGGACATCATTAGCTGAGGCCACAATGTAAGTTATTAAGAAGGCGATTAAGAGAGATTTTCCCTCTCAGATTTCAAGCTGGCAGTCAGGAGAAAGTGAGAGTGCAGTAGAAGAAATTCTTTGAGTGCCAACTGACAATCTGTGAAAGCTTTGATCAGTTACAGCTGCAGACCTAACCAGGCTTAGGGGTAATCTTGCAAAGAACGCCAGCCCGGGAATGCCAGCACAGCTTGAAAGGTGAGTGCCAACTGCCTGCAGTTCGCACTGACCAGCACTTTGCCTGCTACAACTACACATACCCGCTGCAAGCCAACAAAGGGATACAGGAGAGCTTTATGCAGCTTCTTTCTCCTATTCTACACAGGGGCTATGGCATGGAAGTTCTTGGGAATTGATACAATCTGAGACCAGGCTGAATTTAATTGCAATACAGTCATTAATACAGTCTGTCCATGTTTCCACTATTCCATCTACTAGTGTTTTGCAAAGCAATACAAATGATTTGGATGTGAATATAGGAGGTATAGTTAGTAAGTTTGCAGATGACACCAAAATTGGAGGTGCAGTGGAACAACGAACCTCAGGGTACAATGGGATCTTGATCAGATGGGCCAATGGGCCGAGGAGTTTAATTTAGATAAATGTGAGGTGCTGCATTTTGAAAAGGCAAATCAGGACAGGACTTATACACTTAATGGTAAGGTCCTGGAGACTGTTGCTGAACAAACAGACCTTGGAATGCAGGTTCATAGTTCCTTGAAAGTGGAGTCGCAAGTAGATAGGATAGTGAAGAAGGCATTTGGTATGATTTCCTTTATAGTTCAGAGTACTGAGTACAGGAGTTGGGAGGTCATGTTGCAGCTGTACAGGACATTTATTAGGCCACTTTTGTAAAATTGTATGCAATTCTGGTCTCCTTCCTATCAGAAGAATGTTGTGAAACTTGAGAGGACTCAAAAAAGATTTACAAGGATGTTGCCAGATTTGGAGGATTTGAGCTATAGGGAGAGGTTGGAGCTGTTTTCCCTGGAGAGTCGGAGGCTGAGGAGTGATCTTATAGTGGTTTATCTTATAGAGGTTTATAAAATCACGAGGATCATGAATAGGTCTTTTCCCTGGAGTAGGGGAGTCCAGAACTAGAGGGCATAGGTTTAGGGCGAGAGGGGAAAGATTTGAAAAGGACCTACGAGGCCCAGCAATCACTTCTCTAGCTTCCCACAGAGTTCTCGGGTACACCTGATCAGGTTCTGGGGATTTATCCACTTATAAACGTTTTTAGTAGAGTGAGAGATGACTGGAATGAAACTTATAAAATTCTGCAGGAATCTTTAGACAGTAGGTGTAGAGAGGATGTTTCCTCTTATGGGAGAACCTAGAACTATGCACTATTGTTTAAAAATCAGAAAGTCACCAATTGAAACAGAGATTATGGAATATTTTCCTCTCAGCGGATCTTGTATCTTCGCTTCCTAAAAAGGTGATGAAAGCAGATTCCTTGAATATTTTTAAGACAGAGATAATTCATAGAACCCAATGAATCATAGAATCCCTACAGTGGAGAAATAGGCCATTCGATCCATCAAGTCCACATTGACACCCTGAAGAGTATCCCATCCCCAGGAACCTGCATTTCCCATGGCTAATCCATCTAGTCTATACATCCCTGGACACTATGGGTAATTTAGCATGGCCCATCCACCTAACCGACACATCTTTGGATTGCAGGAGGAAACCGGAGCACCTGGAGGAAACCCACATAGACACAGGGAGAATGTGCAAGCTCCACACAGTCAAGTGAGACTAGAATCAAACCTGGGTCCCTGGCGCTATGAGGCAGCAGTGCTAACCACCGAGCCACAGTGCCATTGTTAAGCAAGGGAGTGAAAGGTTACTAAGGGTAGATGGGAATGTGGAATTGAGATGATTAAATTAAATCAGCTGTGGTCATTATTGAAAGGCAGAGCGGGCTCAAGGGGCTGAGTGGCCTACTCCTGCTCCCAATTCATAGCTTTGTATGAACACCAAAAAGACTAAAACAGTGAAGGAAGACATAAGAACAATGTAGAGTGAAGATCGAAGTGGGTTATTCACTCTGAAACAAGTTGAATAGTTTGTCTGCTTAGGTCTTAGGGGAGAAGTCTACAAGCATGCTCATTTCAACTCCACTCTAACAGGGAGTGAAATGCATTCAGCTGTCTTTGAGTGCAGCTCTTCCAAAGGAAATGAATTCACCGCAGATAAATGTGAGGGAGTTCATTTTTGTTGGCAGAATAGGGAGGTCACCGATTACTTGGAAACTGCATGTCTGGGTGGGGAAGACAAACAGGAGTCTCCAAGTACAAATACATCAATCACTAATTGCTATGGCACAGGTTAGTGAAGTCATAAAAAGTAGTTAAAAAAAAGTTGACTTTATTTCTAGTGGAAGAGAATTGAAATGGAAGAGACTTATGCCTGTATTAAAGACTGGTTCGACCACTCTTACACTGCCATAAATAAACAGGGCAATGAGACATTGGAGAGGGTACAATCTGAGAAGATTCCAAAGGATGGTACAGGCAATGTGGGAGTGTGAATTCTGAGAAGTACCAACTTGATCTTGATAAAAAGATTTGATCCTTTCCCTCTTGAACAAAGACATCTGACATGAATTTGAAAATGATGGAAGTTTTGACAGTGTGGGTAGAGAGGGAATGGTTCCTCCTGTGGGGAAGAGGCCATCGTTCTAAGATAGTCACCAAGAAATCCAATAGAGAATTCTGAAGAAATGTTTTTACTCAAAGAGTGGTAAGAATGTGAAACTTTTTATGGCAATGGATAGTTGATTGGAAAAGATCAACATTATTTACTAATTCGCTAACTTGGGCCACTTATAGACCTCCACTTGTTTTTCTGCAGCCCACTCACCAACCTTCCTGACTGCCAACTCTGCTGACCCTTCCACTTGTCTTACCTCTCCTGTCTGCCAACCCTTACAATCCCTAACTCTCTCGACCTACCCATTGGTCTTAGCTCTCCTGCTTGTTGATCCTCTCACTCTATAAATCTCCTGTCCCTCTTGCTTGCTGCATCTCTCATTTGCCAACCTTTCCCACTTGCTGCTTCTCTCTCCAAATATGTTTTGGTCTATGTTAACTAAATCCTTCATGATCTTTTACACCACTATTAGCTCTCTTTTCAAAGTTCTTTGCTGCTCATGCCAGCACATGTAGGTAGGATCAATCCCCTTGTCCTAAAACTGTCCTAGTACACCTCCTTTGTATCTTCTCAAGGGCATTCACATCTTCCCTACTGTGTGGTGTTGAGAGATAGATACACAACATTAGCTGTGGGTTAACCAGAGCTATACTAATGTTTTGTCGAACTTCACTGCATTTGTATGATGTCCAGCATGTTTTGTCAACTGGTGTGTCAATACATTCTGTCACGTTCAAAGATCTATTCACATTGACCCTCAGGTCCCCCTCTCCCTACACACTCTTTAGAACTGTGTTATTAAGTTTTTGATGTCTCTCCTTATACATTCTGATAAAATGAATCACCTTACACTTCTTTGCATTCAATGTTATCTGCCACTTGTTTGCCCATTCTGCCACCCACCTATATCTCATCACAGAAAACTGGCACACTCGTCACTTTTTGCTATACATCCGAGTTTGGTAATCGTTGGTAAATTTTGAAATTTTAGTAAAGATTAGTCAACATGTAAACCCAAAGGACTTAAAAATCCCTTTTGATGGTGCTGTTCAGGAGGCACTCTGATTCTAACCAATGAGCAGACGTTCAGCTTTCTGACTGAAAAGATTTGGGTGTTCAAATCTGAAATGGGAGCCATAAAGATCAGCATCTCAAGCCAACTGACATTGTGATCTGCTTCCCCATTGTCTTTAATCACATGGTCCTGAGCCAATGCTGATGCCCATGCCAACATGACCAATATCACAAGTCACTGAACATAGGGGACTAACATGTTGGTGCTCAAAGGCCATTCGTTGTGCTGAGAATATGGACTCAACACAATTGTTATTTATGGCCAATAATGCAGGAAATTTGTACATTAATGCCAGAAAAGAAATTCTGCCAGGTGATTAAAGAAATAATGTCCTTCAAGGAAGGGAGCCTGATATTCCTAACTCAATGAAGGGATTCAGGGATACAAATCCTTGAAAATTCTGCACAAGTTTGTGAGGCAACAGTACGTTCAAGGGATGGAAACCAGAAAATGCTGGAAATGCTCAGTAACGTTTTTGGAAAGCAAAACGGAGTTAATGATATGGTTTAATGGCCTTCGTCAAAGCTGGTCATCAATCAAAAGCCCTGAGGGCCAAGTGGTGAGCCACTGGGCAAGATCTGCCTGGAGTGTGTAGTGATTGTAACCAGGTCAGCCATCTGGACCTCATAGAATAGGAGGTGCTTGAGTGGGGCTATTAATCTGGTCCAATCAGGGAGCCCTGGCTGACAGATAAGAACTGGAGAGTCAGACATCCTGTTCACTCTACGAAGCTCTCCCAGTATCACCCTGTTAAAAAAAAAGGAGGTGAGAAGCAAGCAGAAGCTCAGTCCTGGTTTCCTCCAGGTGCCATTGAGAGAGCCAATGTGGTAGGGTGGCACCAGGGAAATGAAGGCCGGAGGTGGGGAAATGGTGCCAGCAATCCAGGGACATGCCATCTGTCCCATTGAATCCCAGAAAAGAGGGGAAAGTGAGAAGAGGCTGAAAGGATGGAAAGTGAAAGAACACGCCAAGGCGTCAAGGACCCCTCCCCCACACCCAACGGAGGAAGAGGAGCAGCAAAGTGGGAGTGAGGTCCAGCTCCAGGAAGTGCGTCAACAGTAACCTTAGAACCAAGCAGGTGACATATCTCAGGGCATAGGCATAGGGAAAGGGCACAGAGGAGCATGTACCCAGCCTTCTAACTGAAGAAGACATCATCTAACCTTCTTCTCACTGCTCCTAATGTGGAGCTCCATGTGTCCAGTAATGGATATATGGAACAGTATGCCGTGGGTTCTCTATGGGTTCCTTCTGCCTCTTCATTCAGATACTCACTTGCTGTCCTGTATGTCCTACTATATTGTCCTCCATGAGGGTCAGGATGGAACTCCTGCCCCTGTCTTCAGCCTTTCCAGATGTTCTGGGTCACCTTCTGCTTCAAACTGAAAGGTGAGCATCTCCCAGTGAAAACAGACACAATGCCAATGCACCATGTCAGCCAGGAGCCTGTGATGGGGTACATGAATGCCTCTGTCTTGCGGGCACCCTTGAGGAGGTCAGCAATGATTTGCCATTGAGGTGTAGCTGTCCCTCTGGCAGGCTGTGCCACTGACTAACCTCGTGTGCCATTGTCTGGGATGGTCACTCCTTCTTCACTAAGCACACCCACTTGCTTTGCTCTGATCAAAGGGATAAAAAGCATTGTGTTCTCACTTTGGCAGAACGAACATGGCCAATGTCAGGTTTGTGGCATTGGGTCCTGGTTCTGTTGATATCCCTGTGGCTGTTAACCTCCTCAGTGGCTTCCATTCCAGTTTGCTGAATGACCCACCTCCTTCTGTCTTGGCCTTGCATTCTGGAGGAGAGCTTGCTGGGAGGCTTCGCTGAACAAGCAATGGGGCTAGATAGGCTCTTCCTTCTCGAAAGAGTGGTGCTGGAAAAGCTCAGCAGGTCAGGCAGCATCCGAGGAGCAGGAGAATCGACATTTTGGGCATAAGCCCTTCATCAGCACTCCGGATCAAAGGTTTATGCCCGAACCATTGATTCTCCTGCTGCTCAGTTCTGCCTGACCTGCTGTGCTTTTCCAGCAACACACTCTGAACTCTGATCTCCAGCATCTGCAGGCCTCATTTTCTCCTCAGCTCTTCCTTCTGCCATTATTATTATCGCTTTCCTCCTTTCATTAAGGGGTTTCCAGACAGTCATTGTTCCTTTCAGTCTTGACAGCCCTTCAAAATATAATGGGATGAAAATTCCCAGCAATTACTATTTTTGTTTCTGACTTACAGCATCAGGAGTTCTTTTGGTTTTTATTTAACATGATTGGAGGCCTTACTTTTGATTATAGTTGGGAGATCATTTTTTTAGAAAATTCTATATGTGGAGACTAGGACGATATACACAAGCAAATTCAACTTAGTTCCCTCCATTGATCAAGGCTGATCATGGTAATGTGTGACGGGAATCCATTCTGAGGCTCAGTGAAATGCTGGCCCGAGCGATTTGCATGACCTTTCTTCACTTTGTGAATGGAGCTGCATGCCAATCTTGTGAAGAGAAGCAGAGCTGCCAACCAAATCTGCCTCAGTCCAGTCACGCTGGGAAACAGCCCAGTCAGAGCAGATTTAGTTCAGTCAAACCTAACGCCTGCAGGTTTCAACACACCGCCTGTCACTGAGCAGTGTTTCTGGGTATTGTCAGATAGCCTTTCCATGAGTAGTCCCTGGAAAATAGAAAAGCAGCAGCCAGGAATTACCCACCATGAAATAACTATTCATGTGGTATTTCTAGAATTTCATCTTCATAAAATGTGGGAATTCAATATTTATAGAGGATTTAATTGTAAGGGGAATAGACAGGCAAATCTGTGCCTGCTGATGAGACTCCAGGATGGTATGTTGCCTCCCTGGTGCTAGACCTGCTGAGTTTCTCCAGCCATTTCTGTTTATTAGCCTTTTCTCTAGCTGGTTGCTCAAGATATTGGTCAAGGAAAAATTCCATATGCACTCCAGAAATTCCTCCTCTATGGTATGCAGATGTTGGAGATCAGAGTGAATAAATGTGGTGCTGGCAAAGCACAGCTGGTCAGGCAGCATCCGCAGAGCAGGAGTATTGATATTTCGAACATAAGCTCTTCACGATGAAGAGCTTATACTCAAAACATCGATTCTCCTGTTCCTCTGATGCTGCCTGACTGGCTGTGCTTTTCCATTACTATAGTTTTTGTCCCTGGTGCTAGAGTTAAGGATGTCTCAGACCAGCTGCAGGACATTGGGGTAAAAACAATGACTGCAGATGCTGGAAACCAGACTCTGGATTAGTGGTGCTGGAAGAGCACAGCAGTTCAGGCAGCATCCAAGGAGTTCTTGAGGGGGAGGTTGAGCAGCCAATGGTCATGATACACATTGATACAGACGACATAGGTAATAACAAGGGATGAGGTTCTAATAGTAGAACATAGCAAGTTAGGAAGTAAGTTGAAAAGTAGAACCTCGATGGATTACTACCAGTGCCTCATACTAGTCAGAGTAAAAATCCAAGATATATCAGATGACCATGAGGCTGAAGCGATGAGCAAGGGCAGGATTTCAGGTTCCTGGGGCCTGTGGAGATTGGACCAGTACAAACTCGATGCATTACTCCTGGACAGGACCAAGTGGGGATATTTTCTACAGTGGCTGGGGAGGCCACTAAAAAGAGATGGAAACCTATGCAAGGAGTCAGAGGAAGACAAATCCAGGACAAGAATAAAAGACAAAGGATAATAAGTAAAGTGATAAGTAGAGAAACCAAGGATCAAACAGGGATACGGTGAAAAATAACGTGATAAATTATGTTAAAAAAACAAGCCTCATGCTTTAATGTGCTGGGCATTCACATCAAAATGGATGAATTAATCATGCAAATTGATAAAACCAATTATGATATAATCAGGATCTTGCAGACATGACTGCAGGGTGACCTGAGAATGAAACAGTCAAGGGTATTCAATATTTAGTAAGGATGGACAAAAAGGAAAAGGTAGAGGAGTTGCATTACTAGTTAAAGAGGAAAGTAATACCATAGTGAGGAAGGCTATTAGCTCTGACAGTGTGGAATCTGTATGTGCAGAGCTGAGAAACATCAAGGGGACAAACAACATTGTAGTGTAGGTCATATATGGACCCCCAAATTATCAGGGTGATGTTGGCAATAACAATAAATGTGCAATTAGGGATACAAGCAATAAAAAAACATCAGTAGTTTTGGGGACTTCAATCTGCAGATAGATTGAGCAAATCAATTTAGTAACAATACCATAGAGGAGGAATTTCTGGACCGCATATGGAATTTTTCCTTGACCAATATCTTGAGGAACCAGCCAGAGAAAAGGCCAATAAACAGAAATGGCTGGAGAAACTCAGCAGGTCTGGCAGCATCTGTGGAGAGAAAACAGAGCTAACGCTTTGAGTCCAGTGACTCTTCTTCAGATAGATCTTCTATTCAGAAGGAGGTCCCAGGACTGGATGTGTTAGCTCTGTTTCTCTCTCCACAGATGCTGAGTTTCTTCAGTAAAGTCCGGTTTTGTTTATTTCAGATTGACAGGATCCACAGCTCTTTGTTTTATTTTAGAGAACAGGTTGTCCTAGGTTGAGTATTATGTAATAAGACATGGATAATTGGCAATGAGCAACCATAATATGATAGAATTCCTCTTGAAAATGGAGAGTTGATGTAGCTGATTCTGAGACTAGGGTCCTGAATATAACCAGAGGAATCTACGATGGTATGGGGTGTGGGTTGGCTATGATAGATTAGGCATGTTACTTGAAGGAATGATGACAGAAAGACAATGGCAAGCATTCAACTTGCACATGGGTTAGCGGTAACAATTGATCATTCCTGCCTGGCAAGAAAGCAATAGTGGAAAGTTGGTCAACATCGCTTGCAAGGGAAATTGAGATAATGTTAGATCCAAGGAAGAGGCACACACAAAAAAACAACACGCCTTCGGAATAGGAGCAGTTTAAAATTCGGCATTGGAGGACAAAGTGATTGATTAAGATAAAGAAATTAGAGTACAAGAATAAACTTGTGGGGAACAAAAAAGACAGTAAAAGCTTTTATAGTTGTGTGAAGAAGAAAAGATTGTTGAAGACAAATGTAGATCTCTAACAGTCAGAAACTGGGCAATTTCTAATGGGGAGCAAAGAAATGGCTGACCAACTGAATAAATACTTTGGTTCTGTGCCAAAGGAGGACACAAAGAACATAGCAGAGATAAAACAAAGAACTGTGGACGCTGAAGATCAAGAATGATGGGGAACACAGGATTTAATGAGAGTGAGGAACTGACAGTAATCAGTATATTAGTAGTAGAGAAATGGTTGTGAAAATCCCCACACCCTGACAATAATTTCCCAGAGTTGTTAAGAAATTGTGGATGTATTGGTGGTCATCTTCAAAGATTCTTCAGACTGTGGAACAGTTCCTTCAGGTTGGATGGTGACTAATATAACCCCGCTATTTAAAAGGAAAGTAGAGAGAAAACAAGGAATTATAGACCAGTGAGTCTGACGTTGGTAGTGTCATAATCATAGAGTCATGCAGCCTGGAAACAGACCCTTCAGTCCAGCTAGTCCATGCTGACCAAGTTTCCCAAACTAAACTAATCCCACTTGCCAGTTTTGGCCCATATCCCTCTAACCTTTCCAATTCATGTACCTATCCAAATGTATTTTAAATGTTGAGTCTGGTGTAGGTTGTAGGGAAGATGCTAAAATCCATTATCAAGGATTTTATAGCACAGCACTTAGCAAACAGTGGTAGAATCAGACACAGTCAGCATGGATTTACCAAAGAGAAATCATGATTGACAAATCTACTGGAATTCTTCGAGGATCTAACTAGGTAGAGTTGAATAGGGGAAGTCAGTGTATTTGGTTTAATTGGACTTTCAAAAAAATTTCATCAAAATCCCACATTCCAAAATGTAAGCACATGGGATTGGATTTGGGATATTGAGATGGATGGAAACCTGGATAGGAGACAGCAAACAAATAGTTGAAATAAATGGATACTTTTTCTGAATGGCATACATGGTTAATGGGGTACCAGAGAGATCAGTGCTGGAATGCCAGCTATTCACAAAATATATTAATGATTTGGAGGAGGAAACCAAATGTAATATGTCCTAATGGGTAGATGACTCAAAGCCGGGTGGAAGGGTGAGCTGTCAGGAGGACACAGAAATGTTGCAGTGTGATTTGGACAGGCTGAGTGAGTGAACAAATGTATGGCAGATGCAGTACATTGCAGATAAATGTGAGATTATCTACTTTGGTAGCAAAAACAGAAATGCAGATTATTATCTGATTGGCTATAAATTTAGAGAGGTGATTGTGCATACAGGTATAGCAGGTATATAGGTACAGCAGGCAGTAAAGAAGGCATATGGTATATGGGCTTTCACATCAAAAGGATTTGAGTGCAGAGCAGGCAGATTCTGCTTCCATCCAGGATGCGGATGTGCTGGTGTTGAACTGGGGTGGACAAAGCCAGAAGTTACATGGCACCAGGTTATAGTCCATCAGCTTTATCTAAAATCATAAGCCTTTGGAGTCCTGTTCCTTCCTCGGATGGAGTGAAGAGAAAGACACAGGCACAGAATGTATGGGCAGAGAGATCGGAAGATCATACAAATGGTGTAAGTGAGCGTCGACAGGCCAAGTAACAAGTCTCTGAAGGTGATCAAAAATGTCAAACGGTGTGAGTAAAACATCAACAGCTGAATTGCCAGTGAAGGCATGAGCTAAAATTCGATTAACTGAGACAGAGAGATAATCATAAAAAAGTTTAAAATAAGGTGGTGCTGGAAACAAACCAAACGGCTTGAATAACATGATAGGTATAAGAATCGCATGCCGAGAGTCTAACCAAAATAACAAGCGAACCAAAACGTAGAACGCAGAACATTACAGCACAGTACAGATCCTTCGGCCCTCAATGTTGCACCGACCTATGGAAACAATCTGAAGCTTATCTATCCTACACTATTCCATTTTCATCTATATGTTTATCCAATGTTTATTTAAATGCCCTTAAAGTTGGTGAGTCTACTACTGTTGCAGGCAGTGCGTTGCATGCCACTACTACTCTCTGAGTAAAGAAACTACCTCTGACGTCTGTCCTAAATCTATCACCCCCAGTTTAAAGCTATGTCCTCTCGTGCTAGCCAACAGCATCTGAGGAAAAAAGCTGTCATTGTCCACCCTAACTCTCTGATTATCTTATATGTCTCAATTAAGTCACCTCTCAACCTTCTTCTAGCAAAAACAGCCTCAAGTCCCTCAGCCTTTCCTCAAAAGACCTTCCCTCAATACCAGGCAACATCCTAGTAAATCTCCTCTGAACCCTTTCCAAAACTTCTAAATCCTTCCTATAATGCGGTGACAAGAACTGTACACAATATTCCAAGTGCGGCCGCATCAGAGTTTTGTACAGCTGCAACATGACCTCATGGCTCTGAAACTCAATCCCTCTACCAATGCACACTGGATGCCTTCTTAACAACCCTATCAGCTTGGGTGGCAACTTTCAGGGATCTATGTGCATGGACACCAAGATCTTTCTGTTCATCTATACTACCATATATCTTACCATTAGCCCAGTACTCTGCATTTCTGTTGCTCCTTCCAAAATGAATCACCTCACACTTTCCCGCATTGAACGCCATTTGCCACCTCTCAGCCCAGCCCTGCTGCTTACCTATGTCCCTCTGTAACCTGCAACATTCTTCAGCACTATCCACAACTCCACTGATCTTATGTCATCCGCAAATTTACTAACCCCATCCTTCTACACCCAGGTCATCCAGGTCATTTATAAAAATGACAAACAGCAGTGGACCCAAAACAGGTCCTTGCAGTACACCACTAGTAACTCAACTCCAGGGTGAACATTTCCCATCAACCACCACCCTCTGTCTTCTTTCAGCTAGCAAATTTCTGATCCAAACTACTAAATCTCCCTCAATCCCATGCCTCCGTATTTTTTGCTAAAGCCTACTGTGGTGAACCTTATCAAATCCATATACATCAACCACTTTACCCTCAGTGACCTGTTAGGTCACCATCTTAAAGAACTCAATAAGGTTTGTGAGGCACGACCTACCCTTCACAAAACCGTGCTGACTATCCCTAATCAACTTGTTCCTCTCAAGATGATTATAAGTCATATCTCTTATAACCTTTTCCAACACTTCATCCACAACCAAGGTAAGGCTCACTGGCCTGTAATTACCAGGGTTGTCTGTATTCCCCTTCTTGAACAAGGGGACAACATTTGCTATCCTCCAGTCTTCTGGCACTATTCCTGTAGACAATGACAACATAAAGATCAAAGCCAAAGGTTCTGCAATCTCCCCTGACTTCCCAGAGAATTCTTGGATAAATCCCAATCGGCCCAGAGGACTTATTTATTTTCACACTTTCCAGAATTGCTAACACTTCCTCCTTGTGAACCTCAATCCCGTCTAGTTTAGTAGCACTGTATCTCAGTATTCTCCTCGACAACATTTTCTTTATTGAATGTGAATACTGATGAAAATATTCATTTAGCACTTCCCTTATATCCTTGGACTCCATGCACAACTTTCCACTACTATCTACTATACAAAATCTGTACAAACTAATTAAGGTAGAGACATTATTAAGGTGACATGTGTCAAGACAGGATAGTAAGGAAGATTTTAGAAATACAGAACAGTATGATGGGGATTACATGTAGCACGACGTGGTTCCAAGATCACAGTTGAGGTGATCTTCATGGTATGGAACTTGGCTATCAGTTCCTGCTCAGTGATTCTGCGTTAGACCATATGATCTTAAGATATAGGAGTGGAAGTAAGGCCACTCAGCCCATCGACTCCACTCTGCCATTCAATCATGGCTGGTGGGCATTTCAACGCCACTTACCCACACTCTCCCGGTATCCCTTATTTCCTTGCGAGATTAAGAATTTATCAATCTCTGCCTTGAAGACATTTAACGTCCCGGCCTCTGCTCCACTCCAAGGCAATAAATTCCCCAGGTCGACCACTCTCTGGCTGAAGAAATGTCTCCTCATTTCGTTTTAAATTGACCCTCTCTAATTCTAAGGCTGTGCCCACGGGTCCTAGTATCCCCACCTGACAGAAACAAATTCCCAATGTCCACCCTTTCTAAGCCATGCGTTATCTTGTAAGTTTCTATTAGATCTACCCTCAACCTTCTGAACTCTAATAAATATAATCCAAGGATCCTTAGCAGTTCATCGTACGTTCAGCTTACCATTCCAGGGATCATCTGTGTGAATCTCCTCTGGACATGCTCCAGTGCCAATATGTCCTTCCTGAGGTGTGGGGCCCAAAATGGGACACAGTATTCTAAATGGGGCCTAATCAGAGCTTTATAAAGTCTCAGTAGCGCATCGCTGCTTTTACATTCCAACCTCTTGAGATAAATGACAAAATTACATTTGCTTTCTTAATCACGGACTCAGCTGCAAGTTAACCTTTAGAGAATCCTGTACTAGCAGTGCCAGATCCCTTTGTACTTTGTTTTTTTTTAATTTTCTCACTGTTAAGAAAATAGTCCATGCTTGTATGTTTTTTGCCAAAGTGCAAGACCTCGCATTTGCTCACATTGAATTTCATCAGCCATTTCTTGCACTACTCTCCTAAACTGTCTAAATCTTTCTGCTGTCTTCCCAGCTCCTCGTTGTTGTGTATTTTGAAGGCTGCCTTGGAGGGTACTTACTAAAAATTGGGAACTGAATGTCCTTGACCACTGAAATGTTCCCAGATTGGGAGTAAGCATCCTGCCTGGTGATTGTTGCACAGTGTCCATTCATCTGTTGCTGTAGTGACAGCATGGTCTCACCAATATACCATGCCTCAGGGCATTCTTTCCTACAGCATACGAGGTAGACAACATTGGCCAAGTCACACGAATATCCACCATGTATGTGGTGGGTGGTGTTGCTACATGTGATGGTAGTATCTATGTCGATCTGGCATGACTTGCAGAGATTGCTAGGTGGCAGGGTTGTGTGATGTGGTCGACGTTGGCCGGAAGGCTGGGTAGTTTGCTGCAAATGATGGCCTATTTAAGGTTTGGCAGTTTTTTGAACAGCCTTATACAGGGCCTTGGTGAGACCACACCGAGAATATGTGGGCAGCTTTGCTAAAGAGGGAGGACAGTAAAGGTTTACTAGACTGATTTCTGTGATGGCAGGCCTGGCATATAAGGAGAGATTTTATTGATTAGGATTGTTGGATTCAGAAGAATGAGGGGAATCTGATAGAAACCTATGAAATTTTAACAGGACTGGACAGGTTAGATGCAGGAAGGATATTCCTGATGGTGAGGGAGTCCAAAGCCAGGGGACATAGTTTAAGATTAAAGAGTAAACCCTTTAGGACTGAGATGTGGAGAGATTTCCTTACCCAGAGAGTGGTGAGTCTGTGGAATTCACTACCACAGAAAATGTATTCAGAAAAAGACCTACTTGTTCCAATTAATTGTTTCCTGTCTGCGAACCAGATTTCCATCCATTTCTATATCCCACCTCCAATCCCATGTACTTTAATTTTACACATTAGTGTGTAATGTGGGATTTTGTTGAAAGTCTTTTGAAAGGCCAAATAAACCAAATCCACTGGCTCCCCCTCATCAACTCTATTGGTTACACCCTCAAAGAATTCCATTAGATTTAGCAAGCATGATTTCACCTTGGTAAATCCATGCTGACTGTGTCTGATTCTATCACTGTTTTTGCAGCTTTAAAATCATTGATAATGGACTATAACGTTTTCCCCACAACTGACACCAGACTCACTGGTCTATAATTCTCTGTTTTCTCTCTACATCCCTATTTAAATAGTGGGGTTACATTAGCTACCCTCCAATCTGTGGGAACTGTTCCACATCACAGTCTGAAGAATCTTGGAGGATAATCACCGATGCATCTACTGCTTCTAGAACCACTTCCTTAAATACTGTGGATTGCTGATTATCAGGATCTGGGGACTTAATGACTTTAAAAGTCATCAATTTCCCACAACGCAATTTCAGTTCCTGCCTCTCACTAAACCATGTTCCCCATCATTTCTGATCTTCAGCAACTGCAGTTCTTTGTTTTATTTCTGCAACTCTTCTCCTATTCTTCTCCACCGTTTTCTTCCTGTTAAAGAATATTCACCGTTGGCTGAGGTTTCATCCTCCTATTTATACCCTCCTTTGATCTATGCTTTTCCACTGTGAAACCACTGGGATTTATTTTGTCCAGTAAAAGTATTCAAATGCCATGTTTTGAAACTAATTGGTATAACACTGTTTCCTAGTAACACATTAATGTAGAAATTTAAAAATATAAATAGAATTAGTAAACAGGACAAGAAAATCTGCTGTTCCTCTTTAAAACACCCTAAAAAACATTACCTTTAATCCTGCACTTTGTTCCTACTATTGTATCAGTGTTGCACACTGTGTGGAATCGCATTACAGGCTGTAACTCTCAGCAAAGACTTATTTTTTGCCTGCCAAAATAATGCAATGTGGACACAAGGACGAAATATCACCTTTAATTGTTGTTAGGTATTTAAGACAGCATGCCTTTCACTTGACGTTTAACACAGAAAGCATTGGAGAAGGCAGAGCCACAGAAACAGAGATCACTCAGTGCTTAATGCTAGTGAGACCGTAAATTAGCTGAATAGATTTGAGACAGCCTTCAGAGTTGATTGCAAGCTCAATTCAGGCTTTTTAAGTGAAGGCATAATAGTAGAACGCTTTATATAATGCGCAGATTATTGTTTCTGATACTGACTCAGCTGTTAGCAACTGGTACATGTGATATAAGCCCAGGTCCTGAGCAAGAAGGAAAGCATGAAGGTAAGACAATTTGTTCCTAAGTCAGGAAATGTTTTATTTCAATTGATTTGAACAGTTGTACGAAGGGGAACAAATTGATTTCCTGTATTTGTTTCTGCAATCTCAGAAATGTACTTTCAGCAAATAGCTGTTAACAATGTCAAATTCTTTTTGATAAGAAAAGGAATAAAAGTTTAAAGATTTGTATAAGTTTAAATTATGTGTTGGAATTTTCGTTAAATTTTAACAAGAGGTGTGTGGAACTCAGTTACCGAGCCACCCAGTCAAATGTTTCAAAGGCAGACTGATACCTTAAAAGTATAAAACAATCTGACAGGACTTTTGTATATAGCTTCTGTACAGTGCAATCACTTCAGTTTGTGAAGGCTCAAGACTGCTCGAGAATTTAAATTGACCCTGTAAGTGCAAATGTATTTATTCACCTCCAAGTGATCATTTGTTGTTCGTATTGGTTACTAGCTGTTGCTGAATGTATACAATATGTTCTACTGTTTCCATATAATCAATTTTTTTCACTGATCAATTTATCTTGCATGGTCCTTGTAATAACATGCACAAATAAGAATCTACACAAGTACTTAAATAATCAGACATTTCAAAGAGTATAGGAGTTGGGATGTCCTGTTCTGCCTGTGCAGGACATTGGTTAGGCCATTTATGGAATACTTTGTTCAATTCTGGTCTCCCTGCTATAGGAAAGATGTTGTTAAACTTGCTAAAGTTCAGAAAAGATTTACAAGGAGTTTGCTGGGGTTGGAGGGTTTGAACTATAGAGAGAGGCTAAATAGGCTGGGGCTATTTTCTCTAGAGTGTTGAAGGATGATGGGTGACCTTATAGAGGTTTATAAAATCATGAGGGGCATGGATAGGATAAATAGCCAAGGTCCAAAACTAGAGGGCATAGGTTTAAGGTGAGAGGGAAATACTTAAAAGGGACCTGAGGAGTAAGCAGAAGCTGATGCGTGTATGGAATGAGCTGCCAGAGGAACTGGTGGAGGCTGATACAATTGCAACATTTAAAAGGCATCTGGATGGGTATATGAATAGGAAGGGTTTAGAGGGATATGGGCTAAATCCTAGAAACAGATTAATCTAGGATATCTGGTTGGCATGAACGAGTTGGACCGAAGGGTCTATTTCCGTGCTGTACATCTCTATGACTCTGACTTTCGTCATGGGTGTTCGTGTGCGCATGTATAGGAAAATGTATGAAAAGTAGTCAATTAAAGCAAATATAGAAAGAATAAACTCTTTTAAGCTATGGAAAATAATGCAGATGATCACCTGGCTTTGTACATCAAGATATCATCAACTATATTTTTAAAAATATTGCAAACCATTTTGGGGGGTATGAACATATGGACATTTTACCATATCAGGTAGATTTAAAAGATCCCACTGTTATTTGGAGAAGAGCAATCAAATTTTCCTGGTATCCTGGCCAACGTCACTCAGATTTCCTGGTTTGGTCTCATTGTCACTTATGGGATCTTGCTATGCTTGAGTAATCTGCCATGCTTCCTTACATTTTCACAATATGACCACTATACAGTAATAACTAGTTGTGAATAATTTTGAGGTTTTGAGGTAATGAAAATTCTGTATAAATATAGATAAGTATATATAGTGACACTGTGTAGCGCACACACACAACTATTTTGTCTTTAAGTTTAAATTCATACTTAATGCTTTTTTTTTGTTTTGTCTGTGTTGTAATCTCTTTCTCTACTCCTCTCTCTATGTTCTTCCTTCCTTGTTTGGATCTCATTTCAATTCAAGGCCTAAAATTGGTTAGGATAAAAAAAAAGCATCAACTGAAAATAGCCACTAACTGTCTTGGTGAATCTGAGAGCTTTTTGATATTGCGCGCTCTTAGTAGCTGTTTTGAAACCTGATCGGACAGTCATTTAAACTTTAAAGGGTTCTTTTCCACTTCTCTTTCTTCACTTGTCTTTCTCTTGAGTATATTAACTTGTGTTGATAGTTGAATGCTGGTGTGTTAACATGGAGTGGTTGAATTTAAATGGGTGCATTTAGCGGGAAGCAGAGATGAAATGCAGGACATAAACCGCTGAGGGGAGCTCTGTGTAAGGTAGGGCCATTTTACCTTGTGTCTTGCTTGAATAAAACAGGGCAGATTCCCACACACCCTTCTGGTAAGAGTGACATTATGGGTGGCAGACAGGGAAAACATTCCAGGCATAAAGGAATGATTCCTGACGTAAAATAAGCACTAGGGTGGGCAACTGGGAGCCAATCCATTTCCATGCTTCTGTGATGCTATTGCCAGGAGAGAAGACCAAGATTAGGGACATGTCCGGATAACTTGCAGATCCGGGTAAGGCCTTCCAGTTCCTCCCCATTCAGGAGGTTTCCAATGCAAATTAAATCCAGTTCACTAATCTTTCTCCAATCTCTCAGACAGCTGCCATGGTTCAGCTGTCCTGGTTGACACTTCAGTTGGCCTTCTGATTCTAAAAGTCAAAAACCTATGGCCGTGCTCATTAGACTGGGCTTCCAGGTTTGCAGAAGGGCCCAGCCACCTTTCCTGGTCTCCGATATATTAAGAAAGCTGTGGTGTGAGGATTTGGAGGCAATATTTGGGAGCAGTGGAAACAATCAAGGAAAGAAATTGCTCTGTTTTAAGAAGATCTTAAAATCTACTTGAGAGTTTCAAGGTATAAAGGGCAATTGCGAATTTAATAACCTGCCAAAATTAAAAACGTCAAAATCTGTAACAAATTTTGTCCTGTCCTAAGCCCACAAGACATAAGAGCAGAATAGACAATTCAGCCCATTGAGTCTGCTTGGCCGTTCAATGAGATCATGGCTGATCTGATAATCCTCAACTCCACTTTCCTGCCTTGGCCCATAACCCATGATGTCCTTATTGATTAAAAATCTGTCCACCTCAGCCCTGAGTATACCTGATAACCCAGCCTCTACAGTAATTAATTCCACAGATTGACTGCTCTCAGGAGAAATAATTCCTCCTCATGTCTGTCTTAAATGGGCCACTCCTAAATTCTGAATATCCAGTAGAATTGCATTTTTCTTGTGCTTAAAATGGGTCTTTATGAGGAATTAATTAATTCTTCAGAACACGCTTGGGTTTGTTATTGAAGCATCAAATATAGTTATCCCATCATAGGACTTGTGCAGTAATGAGCAGTGACCGCAGTCAGATCAAAGGCACCATACTGACAGCAGACTGCAGTACTCCATTGGCTGTAGGGTGCTTTGAGAACATCATGAATTTATGAAAGGCAATAAATAAATGCAATTTTTTTTTAAGTCTTTGCCTGAGACTGGTAGATGCTGAGTGACAAGTGATGGTTCAACCAACCCACCATAGAAAATGTTGTTGACTTTGGACTGAGAAGCACTTGCAGGAGAGTTATGAGATGCTTAATGGAGGAATTTCCATGAAAAGCTGCATGAGATTGGCTTTAGAGTGGCTAATCACACGCATAACCTGCCAGTGGTCATATAGCTGTAATTTCAGAACAAAGGGTCAGAAACTAATCCCAAAGAAAAGGTTTAGGCCTCCTCTCCCTCAGCTGAATACAAAAGATTATTACTCAGTGGTCTCCTTCTACCCTTGCCAGTTGGCCTTTCCTTGCATCAGTCTTCATGGTGGAAGACATGAGTGAATCTGGGGGCAGAGGTGTATTTGGTAGCCATTACCAAGGAGAAGGTGCTAGAAAAACTGAATGGTCTGAAAGTGGATAAATTACCTGGATCAAATGGACTACACCCAGTGTTCTAAGGATATAGCTGAAGAGATAATGGAGGCGTTAGTGGTGATCTTTCAGGAATCACTAAAGTCAGGGAGCATCCCAGAGGACTGGAAAATTGCTAATGTTACTCTCCTATTAAAGAAGGGAGTGGGGCAGAACATAGGAAATTACAGGCCAATCAGCTTAACCTTGGTCATTAGTAAGAAGGATGAGCTTTCTGAATACTTGGAAATGTATTGTAAAATAGGAGAAAGCTGAAAATGTGTTGCTGGAAAAGCGCAGCAGGTCAGGCAGCATCCAAGGAGCAGGAAAATCGACGTTTCGGGCATGAGCCCTTCTTCAGGAATGAGGAAAGTGTGCCAAGCAGGCTAAGATAAAAGGTAGGGAGGAGGGACTTGGGGGAGGGGTGTTGGAAATGCGATAGGTGGAAGGAGGTTAAGGTGAGGGTGATAAGGTGAGGGTGATAGGCCGGAGTGGGGGTGGGGGTGGAGAGGTCAGGAAGAAGATTGCAGGTTAGGAAGGTGGTACTGAGTTTGAGGGTTGGGACTGAGACAAGGTGGGGGGAGGGGAAATGAGGAAACTGGAGAAATCTGAGTCCATCCCTTGTGGTTGGAGGGTTCCTAGGCGGAAGATGAGGCGCTCTTCCTCCAGCCGTCATGTTGCTATGGTCTGGCGATGGAGGAGTCCAAGGACCTGCATGGGAGGGGGAGTTGAAGTGTTGAGCCACGGGTTGGTTGGGTTGGTTGGTCCAGGTGTCCCAGAGGTGTTCTCTGAAACGTTCCGCAAGTAGGCGGCCTGTCTCCCTCCAATCACAAGGGATGAACTCAGATTTCTCCAGTTTCCTCATTTCCCCTCCTCCCACCTTGTCTCAGTCCCAACCCTCGAACTCAGCACCACCTTCCTAACCTGCAATCTTCTTCCTGACCTCTCCACCCCCACCCCCACTCCGGCCTATCACCCTCACCTTATCACCCTCACCTTAACCTCCTTCCACCTATCGCATTTCCAATACCCCTCCCCCAAGTCCCTCCTCCCTACCTTTTATCTTAGCCTGCTTGGCACACTCTCCTCATTCCTGAAGAAGGGCTCATGCCCGAAACGTCGATTCTCCTGCTCCTTGGATGCTGCCTGACCTGCTGCGCTTTTCCAGCAACACATTTTCAGCTCTGATCTCCAGCATCTGCAGTCCTCACTTTCTCCTAAAATAGGAGAAAGTCAGCATGGTTTCATCCAGGGGAGGTCATGCCTGACAAATCTGTTAGAGTTCTTTGAGGAAGTAATAAGCAAGTTAGACAAAGGAGAGCCAATAGATGTTATCTACTTGGACTTCCAGAAGGCCTTTGACAAGGTGCTGTACAGGCAGTTGCTGAGTAAGATAAGGACCTATGGTTTCAGAGGCAAGGTGCTAGCATGGATAGAGGCTTGGCTGTCTGGCAGAAGGTAGAAAGTGGGAATAAATGGGTTCCTCTCAAGATGGCAATCAGTGACTAGAGGTGTTCCACAAGGCTCAATGTTGGAACCATAACTTTTTACTTCATACATTAATGATCTGGATGAAGGAACTGAGGGTATCCTGACTATATTTGCAGACGATACAAAGATAGGTGAAGGGGCAGGTAGTATCGAGGAGGCAGGGAGGCTGCAGAAGGATTTGGAGAGGTTAGGAGAGTTGACAAAGAAGTGGCAGATGGAGTACAACGTGGAAAAGTGTGAGGTCATGCACTTTGGTAGGAAGAATAAAGTGTAGACTATTTTCTAAATAGGGAGAAAATTCAGAAATCTGAAGTGCCAAGGATTTGGAAGTCCTAGTCCAGGATTCTCTTAAGGTTAGCTCTTGGTTGAGTCGATAGTTAGGAAATACGATGTTGGTATTTATTTGAGAGGACTTGAATATAAAAGCAAGGATGTACTTCTGAGGCTCTATAAGGCTCTGGTCAGGCCACATTTGGAGTATTATGTGCAGTTTTGGGCCCCATATCTCAGGAAGGATCTACTGCCCCCGAATCAGGTCCAGAGGATGTTCACAAGAATTATCTCAGGAATGAAAGGCTTATCATATGAGGAATATTTGAGGACTCTGGATCTATACCAAATGGAGGTTAAAAGGATGCTGGGGGATTGAATTGAAATTTTCAGAATACTGAAAGGCTTGGATAGAATGGCCATTGGAAAAATGTTTCCATTGGTGGGAGAGAGTAGGACCCGAGGGCACAGCCTTAGAGTAAAGGGAAAACCCTTTAGAATGGAGACAAGGAGAAAATTCTACAGCCAGAGCGTGCTGAATCTCTGGGATTCATTGCCTCAGAAGGCTGTGGAGGCCAGGTCATTGAGTATATTTAAGACAGAGATAGGGGTTCAAAGGTTACAGGGAGAAGGCAGGAGAATGGGGTTGAGAAACACATGAGTCATGATAGAATGGCAGAGCAAATTCGATGGGCCAAATGGCCTAATTTCTGTCCCTATGTCTTATGGTTTTCCTATGGTGCCAGAATGGGAAGCTGACTGAGTATTTGCATAAGTTCTGAATGATAAAACCTCCTGTACCTCACACAAGTGACGTTAGAATGGTTTGCTGGTTGCTTCTGCATGTGCAGGGCTGACTTCCACCTGGAGTTAAAAATGGGCTTTATCCAATTGATGCAAATTAGAATAAATCATGACCCGTAATAATTAAAGGCAATGCCAACCATGCATTGACCCACCAATTAACTGAATCAATTATAAAATAACAGCAGAAAATGCTGAAACAAAAACAGGTGTTGATGGAATAGCTCAGCAGGTCTGGCAGCATATATGGAGAGAAATCGCTCTGTTTCGGGTCCAATGACCCTTCTTCTGATCTAATAGAAAAGACTGGATTCGCTCAGGAGGCTGCCTTCATCTGTGGCAACAGGAAAGCAAATGTTTAAAATTGGAAATGCCTCTAAGCAAAGTGAGGAAACGGGGGGACCAGAGGATACATTATGATGCCTTGTGGTATTTTTGGGTTGATGGTGCAAAAAGTGATGGTCGATTACTTCAAAAACAATGTCTGGTCGAGGTGTAACTGGAATGTGTAGAGTCACCACCAAGCATTGCTAGGGGCTCAGTGCTGACTCTGGAAAGCTGTAAAATGCCCATTTAAAAGATCTTGTGTTGAGATTATTAGAACAGTTTAGAAAACCATGTTCAGACACATCAGACTAGTAGTGGAGTGAAGAATAAAAATGATGGGCTATTGGATGCTTTGGTCATTGCTTGAGGACTGAATGAGTGACTGCTTGACAGAACATCTCCAATGTGCATTTATGCCTGCTGCTAAACCATGCTCAACCAAATCTTGTGCTTGGACTCAAATCATGCTATTATAAAGTGCGCCTGACATAAAATATACAACAACATTGAGATTATGCTTGGTTTCCCCCCAGAGTAGAGTTAGCTCCGAATGCAGTATTGTAAGTTAAAAGACCGAGAACTCAACCACCGTTTATTTGGAAGGACTAGTTGGCACCTCGAATGCTGAGAGGGAAGGACGTAAAAGAGCAGATGCTGCACCTCCTGTGTTTCCACGGAAGGATGCAATGGGGAGGTGTAGATAGGTTTGGGGGAATGATAATAGCAGACATGTGGGAAATGGAACAGAAATAGTTGAGGGCCCTATGGTGAGGATAATCCTCTGTTAAGAAAAGGGAAGGTTTAGTATAGTAAACTGCACGACCAAAACAATTGGGAGAATGGAGTATAGTCCTTTTTGGGAAGCCAGACAGGAGGAACATTGGAAAATGAGAAAGGAAACCAAGCATAATCTCAATGTTGCTGTATATTTTATGCCAGGCGCACTTTATAATAGCATGATTTGAGTCCAAGCACAAGATTTGGTTGAGCATGGTTTAGCAGCAGGCATAAAAGCTATATTTTAGGAACAAATTTTGACTTAATGGAGATGAGAGATGTGGAAAGGCAAAGATGTTTAGGCAAGGAATTCCAGGGTTTAGTGCCTCAGCAGCTGGTCAACACGAAAGCCATTTGCCATATGCCAAGACCTCTGGTTCTGCAATTAATGGTTCAGTTTTTTAAACTTCTCACGCAGAAGCAGGCTTATAAGCAACATGGTCTGGATATTTTAAAAAGGCTTAACAGGCAGGAGAAAGTATGTGAAGTGTCATATCTCAGATTCAGTCAGACCCTTTGGATTGATTACAGAATGTGGCCCTACAGCTGCATAAACATTTCAGTGTTTTTGTCTTTTCTAATGGGAAGTGATGCAAAGGAATAAGAAAGAAGGAAGAGAAGCAAAATAGATACCTAAAGAAAGAATGAAAGACTGGTGAACCTGTCTCAGGATAGTCGAAAGCATCCCATCACTCTGTATCTCTTTAGTAGCCTCGTTAAGAAATAATATGTAAAGTACGATTTTCTCTTTTGGGGAGAGGAAGTTTATCACTTAGATTTTGTCACTTGTGAAGTATGAAGTTTTCAACAGTAACTTGATATAGTTGTATTCTACAGTAGCCATTATTATTCATCAACAGTAGAATTAAAATCATATTTCAAGGATCCTGATTTAAGATTTTCAGGCATTGATCAATTCAAGCAAGACTTCATCAAAAACAATAGATCTTCCTGTTTTGTTTCATCCATGGGTATCTGGCTGTGTTCTGCGGGAATAAACAGCTATCACTTGACCTGTTGACTTTAACAGATGGAACAGATGTACTACTAAGACTTTATAAAGCTCTGGTTAGGCCCCATTTGGAGTACTGTGTCCAGTTTTGGTCCCCACACCTCAGGAAGGACATACTGGCACTGGAACATGTCCAGCGGAGATTCACACGGATGATCCCTGGAATGACAGGTCTAACATATGAGGAACGGCTGAGGATACTGGGATTGTATTCGTTGGAGTTTAGAAGATTAAGGGGAGACTTAATAGAGACGTACAAAATAATACATGGCTTGGAAAAGGTGGATGCTAGGAAATTGTTTCAGTTAAACGAGGAGACTAGGACCCGTGGACACAGCCTTAGAATTAGAGGGGGTCATTTCAGAACAGAAATGCGGAGACATTTCTTCAGCCAGAGAGTGGTGGGCCTGTGGAATTCATTGCCACGGAGTGCAGTGGAAGCCGGGACGCTAAATGTCTTCAAGGCCGAGATTGATAGATTCTTGTTGTCTCGAGGAATTAAGGGCTACGGGGAGAACGCTGGTAAGTGGAGCTGAAATGCGCATCAGCCATGATTGAATGGCGGAGTGGACTCGATGGGCCGAATGGCCTTACTTCCACTCCTATGTCTTATGGTCTTATGGTCTTATGGACCAAAGCAGACTGTTCACATAATTGTCTTCTTTCTGCATTCTATGGTTTTATGGCTAGCATTCGCAAAACTATGCACATGAAGTGACAAGAATACAGAACATGCTACCACGTGGAGAGGTTGATGTGATTGGGCACCAATTCATCCAGGATGTCTCTTGATGAAATGAGAGGGAGAAGGGGTTACAGAAGAAGTCGTTGGAGAAGGAAGGATGGAATTATTCACTCGGGGCTTTGCAAAGCCCCTGTCCATGGCCTTGTGAGCTGACAGAGCTTCATGGTGGCAGGCTACGCAAAGCCCCCTCCCCTACTGCCAGCCCCACCTCCATACCAACAGTCGCCATGGCAACAAGGCCATAGTGCAGCTGTAGGCCTCCTTGAGGAGGTGCTCCCTCCTCTACAATAGTGGTCTGGGAGCCCTGGCAATTTTGATTTTACCCATTTTATGAATTGGTGCTGAGAATCTTTCTCTTGCCTGCCCACCAAGCTGTCAGTGCCTCAGGGCTACAGAAACTTGTATTACCCCGCCAACATCCAGGCAGGCCAAGTCACCATAATTGCTCAGGGAGTACATCCTCTAACCATTTGTCGGATCATATAAAAATCGGGTGCAGGACCACGTCTGACATTATGTAGTCAGGAATCATATTTGATTCCAAAATTGGGTCTTGGTCTCAAAACAAAAATGCTGCCTCTAAAATTTTATAACATTTAAACCTTCAAAACAGTACCATCAGTCTAACCTCAAACTTGGCACCACATCCACACAATATTTCATGAGTACAGCCTTTTTGGAATGTGAATGCCTTCTAAAATTTTATTACAGAATTATTAGATTAGATTAGATTCCCTACAGTGTGGAAACAGGCCCTTCGGCCCAACAAGTCCACACCGACCCTCCGAAGAGTAACCCACCCAGACCCATTTCCCTCTGACTAACACACCTAACCTATTGGCAATTTAGCATGGCCAATTCACCTGACCTGCACATCCTTTGGACTGTGGGAGGAAACCGGAGCACCCGGAGGAAACCCACGCAGACACGGGGAGAATGTGCAAACTCCACACAGACAGTTGCCTACCGGAAGCAGTATACTTGCTTAGAATTTGTTCAATGAATCTTTGTCAACAAGCAATGAGGTCTGTCTCAAGATTACCCATGTAATCACACCCAATATTCTTGTGGGGGAAGCCTGGAATGAGGGAAAGGTGCTTTGGGATAGCATGGTGGCTCAGTGGTCAGCACTGCTGCCTCGCTTCACCAGGAGCCTGAGTTCGATTCCACCCTCGGGTGACTCTATGTGGAGTTCGCATATTCTCCCCGTGTCTGGGTGGGTTTCCTCCAAATGCTCTGGTTTACACCCACAGTCCAACGATGTGGAGCTTAGGTTGATTGGCCACACTAGATTACCCTGTAGTGCTGGAGGATGTGCAGGCTAGGTGGGTTAGCATGGAAAATACAGGGTTACAGGGATAGGGTGGGTCTGAGTGGGATGCTCTTCAGAGAGTTGGTGCGGACATGATAGGCCATACAGCCTGTTTCCACACTGTATAGGGATTCTATGATGCTGAGTGGTGTCCTCCAGTTGGGAAAGTAAAACATACAATAGTTTCGCTGTTACTTTCTGAAAAATCTAAAGGAGAAATCATGCTCAAAAGTATCTCCCCAAATATCACCACAAAATAATTAACACGCATATTAAGAACAAGTTTTAAAGTCTCAGGAGTTGATTGAATAGCTGATAGTGCTATTACTGTTGCTGAGCATTATTCCTTTGTTATCTTTTAACCATGCTGTCAAATGTAAAATTTACATACATCACAACAAAGGGTAAAGAACACTTTTACTGAATTAGAAACCTGTTACTGAATATTGGGACTTAATCATCTTCAAAATGCATCTGGTATTTCTTGATATATAAAACTGTAAAGTTGTAGATAATTGCCAATTCTGCACTATTGGATTCTGGGCAATACTGCCCTTGAAGGTGGTGGTGAACTGCCTCATTGAATTGAAGTCCATCGGGTGTAGGTAAATCCACATGCTTTTAGGGAAGGATTCTGATCCAGTGACAATGAGGAGTGGCAATAGAATGCTGAGTGGCTTGGACAGGAATCAGCTGGTGATGCTGTTATGAATATGCTGCCCTTATCCTTGCAGAGGATATGGGTTTGGAAGGTGTGTTTGGGAGGTGGGGGGGAACTGTGATGAGTTGCTGTGGTATAACTTGCAGATGATAAGGACTACTGGTACTTTGCATTGGTAAAGCAGTGATTGTTGAAAGTGGCTGGTGGAATGCCACTGTGGACTGCTTTGTCTTGGATAGTATTGAATTGTGTTATTGAAGCCGTAAATGAAGTGCATTCTACTGCATTCCTGAATTATGCTTTATGAATAATGGTCAGCGACTGGCAACTGAGATGAGTTTTTAATGTAACTATTATGCTTAATCATAAAACTTAGAACATAGAACATTACAGCGCAGTACAGGACCTTCAGCCCTCGATATTGCGCTGACCTGCGGTACCAATCTGAAGCCCATCTAACCTACACTATTCCATTTTCATCCATGTGTCTATACAATGACCATTTAAATGGCCTTAATGTTGATGGGTGTACCACTGTTGCAGGCAGGACATTCCATGCCCCCATTACTCTCCATGTAAAGAAACTACCTCTGACATCTGTCCTGTATCTATCACCCCTCAATTTAAAGCTATGTGTCTTCGTGTTAGCCATCACCATCTGAGGGAAAAGGCTCTCAATGTCCATCCTATCAAACACGCTGATTATCTTATATGGCTCAATTAAGTCACCTCTCAACCTTCTTCTCTTTAACGAAAACAGCCTCAAGTCCCTCAGCCTTTCTTCATAGGACCTTCCCTCCATACCAAGCAACATCCTAGTAAATAGGTGAAAGTGAGGACTGCAAATGCTGGAGATTAGAATCGAGAATGTGAAGCTGGAAAAGCACAGCAGGTCAGGCAGCATCCGAGGAGCTGGAGAATCGACATTTCAGGCAAAAGTCCTTCATCAGGAGCATCTTAGTAAATCTCCTCTGAACCTTTCCAAAGCGTCCACATCCTTCCTATAATGCAGTGACCAGAACTGTGAAGAAAGTATTTATTGCATGGGGTAGAATACATTCTGGTCTAAAAAAATTGCCCTGTGTCTAAGCATCAACATACTTTTTTCCCCTTTGGCAGGATTTAATTTTTCATTTCACATTTTTATGGAATTAGGAAGCTGGGTGTGTAATTCAGTCTAGTGCAAATAGAGAAGGCACAGAAATTGGCAATTAGTTTGCAATAGACAATGACTAACAGATAAAAACAATGACTGCAGATGCTGGAAACCAGATTCTGGATTAGTGGTGCTGGAAGAGCACAGCAGTTCAGGCAGCATCCAAGGAGCAGTAAAATCGATGTTTCGGGCAAAAGCCCTTGGGAAAAAAGTATACTTAGACACAGGGCAATTTTTTAGACCAGAATGTATTCTACTCCATGCAATAAATACTTTCTTCACAGTTCTGGTCACCGCATTATAGGAAGGATGTGGACGCTTTGGAAAGGTTCAGAGGAGATTTACTAAGATGCTCCTGATGAAGGACTTTTGCCTGAAACATCGATTCTCCAGCTCCTTGGATGCTGCCTGAACTGCTGTGCTCTTCCAGCACCACTAATCCAGAATGACTAACAGATAATAGATCACTTGTCCTTTGATTTTCATTGGGAACAGATAGTCTCTATGCTTGCTTGTAGTGTGATCCATGCAGACCATTAGGAATTGTCCTCATACAAGAATCTAATGTGTGAGTAAAACATATGTCAATTCAAGTGCATCAAAACTGTAGAGAAAGAATGTCTTTTTATTGCATTTTCATGGCATCATGCCATCATAAAATGTTTGCAAATCAATGATTTACTTTAAAAGCAGTCTGTGTTGAAATGCAAGGCAACTAAAACAGCTCCAAATTTTCTCAAAACAACATCTCACAAGAAACAATGAAGTTAAGTGAGCAGATAACCTGTTTTAGTTTGTTGATTTAAAGGATAAATATTAGCAAGGCAACTTAGCTTTTCTTCAAATTGCAACTTAGAATTTCTTTTTTTGATATCCATCTGTTAGTTGAGATTGCACGTGTTTTTTTTATGGGGAGGGAGTGGAATGTGGTTGGGTAGTGGTGAAAAAAATGACAGCAAAAGTAATTGCATTGGATTGGCTGTCCAATGAGTTCCCATCTCTGACTTTTTTTTTCAAACTAAAACATTCAAATTGGTGACTGCAATCTACCCATAAGTAGCTGGAATTCAGTTTAAGGCCAATTTAGAGGCAGTTTAACCTCCAGCCCCCCAACGTGAGGGAAGGTGAGAGCAACAGGCCTCTGACCATCTGGAGACAAATGCTTGCAATCGTTTGCTCATCACTCACTGAGAGAGAGAGAGAAAGGGCATGAGGAACTGGCTGCCAGACCCATCAGTAGTGTAGTACCTCTGCCTGTGCCTCTTCTCCTTTCACCTTAGCAGCATGTATCATTCACACTGGGTCACCCAGACACTCTGCTTTGGCCCTGCCCCTGTTCTCAGACCATTCCAGTTCCCAAGCACTTGTCGAAACGGCTTCTTTATTTGCATCTTCTAGGGGAGATCATTCCCAATATCGTGTTGTATTCAAATTCTGTTTGTGAATTGAAAAGGAAAGTTCAGCCCAATTGTCTCTGTTTAACACTTCACCAAAAGGCGTAATCTCCAACCTCACCAAAAGGCGTAATCTCCAACCTCACCAAAAGGCGTAATCTCCAACCTCACCAAAAGGCGTAATCTCCAACCTCACCAAAAGGCGTAATCTCCAATAGTGCAACATTTCCTCAGCATTGCTCTGAAATGTCAGTCTGGATTAGATGCTTGGATTTCAAGAGTAGGATTTCAAACTACTCCTTTGAGGTGGGTGTGTCACCCCTGAGCCAACACATACCTTTTGAACCTGAAGTAGACCTATGAAAACTCGGGTATAGTTTTCTAATTAAATTCAATACTCTATCAATCACAAACGCCAACCTTCCATCTAAAGAATCCATCTACCAGGCCTGCTGTCAAGGAAAGGCCACCAGCATTCTTAAAGATCCATCCCACCCTGGCAATGCTTTTCTTCAACCTCTACCATCGGGGAGAAGGTACAGAAGCCTGAACACATGCACCGGCCGGTTTCGTAACAGTTTCTACCCTGCTGTTGTTAGAATACTGAATGGACTCACAAACTCTTAACATTCACCTGTACCTGTGTTTTCGTTTTTGCCGCTGTTTACCTATTATTTACTGTCTATGCTACTTAACTCTGTGATCTGCCTGTATTGCTCACAAGACAAAGCTTTTCACTGTGCCTTGGTACACGTGACAATAAATTCAATTCAATTCATTTCAATCCAGTCAAGTAAGGGAATATTATGGTTGTTTAGCCACTGCTTAGCATTGTAAAATTGAGATTGCATTATGAAGTACTTCATTATGAAATTGTTTAGTTTCCTAGATTTGACAAGAGATTAAAGTGTTAATATCTTTATTAAAATATGTATAGAGAAATTACAATCTTGTGCCTTGAAGGTATGTTTTACCAATAGCTCACAGCAAACTTTCAACATAATGTTGACAAAAAGATGGTAGTCAGGAAAGTACTAGCACATAAAAGTAAGCCATTAATATTCATATTTGAACAATTTGTTCTACACAGATTAATTCTGATAAACTCTGCACATTGTTGGCATTCATGTAGCCAGTGGTGAGAGCGCTAAGAAATTCCCAGCTATGCAATGGATTCAGAAATCCAAATGGCCATATCCAGAACCATTTGTTCAAAATTTCTCCAGTGTTGTTCAGCTGCATTTATGGTAGTAAACCTTTTGCTAATATACCAAGACTTGCGTCATTAAGGATTGTTGCACATGGTTGATGTGAATCATGATACTGATCAAAATGGGCTACAATTATTAACTTATTTTCATGGACCATTAATAATCTGTTTTCAACTATTACTATAAAAGCTTAAAAATCATTCTTTAAATGTATTAACTGGAGTGAGGAACAAAATAACCAGCATAGAAAATCAACATGAGTGACTTTTGCACCAGTTCAATAGTATAGTTGTTGCAAATACTTTGAGAATTAATCTCCAAACATTATTGTACTTCAATGACATCAATCAATTGTCTGAAAGGAACATTCAATAACACTAATTCAAAAAATGGAATTCAAAAATCAATCTGCCTGGTTTAGATTTAAATAACTTATAGTTAACTTCCAGATTTTAGAGAATGCATCTCATTGATTAATTCTCTATGGTACACATCTATCAATCAAAGTAAAAAATTGCACAGCACCACGTTATAGACCAACAGGTTTATTTGGAAGCACTGCTTTTGGAGCACTGCTCCTTCTGAAAGCTAGTGCTTCCAAATAAACCTGTTGGACTACAACCTGGTGTTGTGTGATTTTTAACTTTGTCCCCCCGAGTCCAACACCGGTACCTCTAAGTCATCTAAAAATCAGTCTACTTGACAACCAATAAGCACTCTCTTCTCATACAGTACGAAATGTTATTTTCCCCAATGACTTTGATATCTTTTGTGCCACTTCAAAAGTATCCATTTTAACCCTTAGTAAGTATAATTTAGCAAGTTAGCTTGGGATGGCACAGTGGCTCAGTGGTTAGTGCTGCTGCCTCACAGTACTAGTGTCCCAGGTTCAATTCCAGCCTTGGGCAACTGTCTGTGTGGAGTCTGCACATTCTCCCTGTGTCTGTGTGGGTTTCCTCCCACAGTCTAAAGATGTGCAGGTTAGGTGAATTGGCCATGCTAAATTGACCATACTGTTAGGTGCATTAGTGAGAGGAAAATGGGTCTGGGTGGGTTACTCTTCAGAGAGTTGGTGTGGACTTGTTGGGCCGAAGGGCCTGTTTCCATACTGTAGGGCAACTAATAACACCATCAGCTAAGTGCACTTTTATACACAATCGGGCATTTGTTCAGCTTCTGATTTAGATCTAACTTGGAAGTTAATCTGTATGTCAGAACTTGGTGACCAATTCTGTGCTCCATTTGATTTATCTCTGCAAAGAAGTCTTCCTGCCAGTACTGGGATGATGCCATATCTGAATGTGATCATAATCTTTTGAGAAAACAACATATCTCATTTCTCAGCTGCTGTACTTTGCTAATGCCTTAGACAGTTTAGACATTACCTTGAAGGTAAAATGGAAGATTCCTGTGCTTCACAGCTTTTTACAACTTCTCTGTATGAATTCCATTGCTTGCAGCTTTAATAAACAGTTCCTCCATTAATCATAGTTTTACTGAATAGTTCTTGTACCTCATGGTTTAAGTGAATGATTCTTACCTTTTCATGGCAGCTTTAATAAAGGATCACTCATTTTCCAAAGCCTGAATTGTCTCCCAAATTTTCTATTCCAGTTATGGCAGGTCTGCTTAAGCTTTTAATCTGCCTAACTTTGCATAAAATCTAAAGAACCAGGCAATTTTCTGGGGACTTTGGTTCAAATCCAACCAAATGGTGAAATTTGAATTTTTAAAATCTAATGATCACCACGAAACCATTGTTGCAGCATTTACATCAACCTTTTCCTAGTTACAAACTATTCTGAAGAATGGTCATTGGACCTGAAGCATTGATTCATTTTCACTTGACTATGCTGAATATCTGCTGCAATTTCTGTTTTTAGTTTCACGAGACATTTTTGTAGAAGGTCATCTGGTTCACTAAAGTCCATTAAAAAAGAATTTCTGCCATCTAGTCTAGTCCCACAGCAATATGATTGACTCCTAACTGCCCTCTGAAATGGCCTAGCAAGCCACTCAGTGGTATAAACTGCTTAAAACATTTCAAAAAGGAATTAAAGCAGATGCAACAGCCAACAATGAGGAAGACACCAGAAATGACTTTGACAAATACAGTTCTGTTGACCCACTAAAGCCTCTTTACTAACTTCTGGGGGCTTGAGCCAAAGTTGGGAGAGCTGTCTCTCAGACTAGTCAAGTAACAGTACAACAGTCATACTCTTGGAATCAAACCAGAGAAACATTGCCTGAGATACTGCCATCACCTGGATATGCCCTGTCCCACTGGTGAGTGACACTGGGAGTGTACAGTCAGAAGGAAGTTATCCTAGGAGTCATCAACATCAAGTCCAAACCCCTTTTAAATGTAATGGCTTAAGGTCCTTTACAAGTGGGGGTGGGTGAGGGCACAGGGGTCAGGTACGTCCTGTTGTTTATAGTGTACCATTCTCCCATGGCTGATGAATTCATAGTCCTCCATGCATGAAGCACTGAGGATGACAAAGGCATAGAATGGACTTTGGGTGGGGATTTCAACGTCCACTACAAAGAGTGGCTTGGCACCACTACAACTGACTGAGCTGGTCAAGCTGCTTGACTGGGTGTATCACAAACGGTGAGGGAATCTGAGGGAAAAATATACTTGGCCTCAGCTTTACTGATCCGCCTGCCACACTGAATCTATCCATGACAGCATCAGTACGAGTGACCACAGCACAGGCTTCATGGAGATGAGGTTCTGTCTCCACTTTAAGAATGTTTTCCATGTTGTGTAGCACACCACCATGCTAAACAGGATAAATTTCAAACAGATTGAGCAACTCCAGACTGGGCTTCCATGAGGCGCCAGGGCCATCAATAGCAGTAGAATTGTACTTAAACACAATCTGAAATCTTATGGTCCAGCATATCTACCACACTATTATTACCAACAAACCAAAGAATCCACACAGTGGGGAAACAGGACCTTTGGTCCAATAAGTTCACAGTGACGCTCGGAAAAGTAACCCACCCAGACCCATTCCCCTACCCTCTATTTACCCTTAACTAATGTACCTAACCAAACATCTCTCAATGCTATGGGCAATTTAGCACATTTTTAGATAGTGGGAGGAAACCCATGCAGACGTGGGGAAACTGTGCAAACTTCACACAGATAGTCACTTGAGGTTAGAATCAAACTCAGGTCCTTGGTGCTGTGAGGCAGCAGTGCTAGCCACTGAGCCACCGTGCTGTTCCATGCTTCAATGGAAAATGTAGGAGGGTATGTCACTCCAGGTAAACCCAAATGTGAGGTAGGGTGAAGCTATAAAATAAACAACTGTGCGCCAAGCAGTAAGTCCGGAGTGGTAGAGAGAGAGCAAAGCAATTCCACAATCAATCTGATCTGGTGTGCTGCCACTGGTAAGGGATGTGAATGATGGTGAGACCACTTCAATGGCCAATTAATTACGGTCTCTTCCCACCATTGTTGCCTCTGTATCACTGGCACTTGGGCCCTCTGCTGTGTGGTGAGAGCCCCTCTGTGACCTGTGGCAATGCCAACCTGCCAACCCTCCATATTAACAATGACTTTCTGCCCATAACCACCAATATCAGCCAGCCCCACATCCAGCCTTTGTTGGGTCCTGCCTGACTGCCCCTTGTCTGGTGGTGAGACTGACATTCATCAATGTGTGTCTATCTGCTGGGTCCAGGCCAAATTTTTGTGGCACCACTGGGATTGCACTTGCCCAGCAACATTTGGAGGTGGCCTCTCATCCCATTTTTAAAAGGACAAGAGGCTTGACACAACTCTTTCGCCGCAGGTTGGGGAGGTGACATTGGCACAAAGGTCATTGGAGAGGCTGGAACAGTGTTGTCTGGCTGCCCTGAGAAAATGCAGCCCTTTGACTGACATTTACAGCCAGACAACATTGCCCATTGCTCACAAAACTCGACTGTTCCTCAACTCTGAAACAAAATCATCAAGTTCTTCATTTAATATCTTATGTGCCATTCAATTTTCCAGAATGTCATTGAACTGCTGTCTAACTGAAGCCTGGCACAGCTTTCATGGCAGCTTAAAGTGGATGAGTATTGATTTCTTATAAAGGAGAGAATAGGAATGTTCCCTAGTTTCATCGAGCATGCGGCCCTTCAGATTCCAGCTGGTCACTAGAAGCTGAACAATGTTCTGGTAAACATAGTATTGGTGCAGTCAATGTTGTTACCTTGAATGCAGGAACCAATTATGCTCAAAATCCTAGAAGCAGTCTTGAGGCAATGCCTAAGTTCTGCTTTTGGGCTCAACCATACAATATTTGAAATTTTTTTACATTCATTCAGTGTCAGCATCGCTGGCTAGGCCAGCATTTATTGCCCAACTCTTATTATTCAGAGGGTAGTTAGGAGTCAACCACATTGCTATGGGTAACGGGTAGGCTAGACCAGGTGAGGATGGCAGGTTCCTTCCCTAAAGGACATTACTGAATCAGATGGGCGAGAGATCCATCAACAGAGCCAAGATGATTCCAAGTGTAAAAGACTGGTTGCAAGCATTAAGGTACTGGGGTGTAGAGTTCACAAGGAGGTCACCTGAAGTCTGTGACATGAAGGCAGTGGGAGTAGCAATTTTTAGCTTATGGGAAGTGGGATTTAAATAGGTTTAATTCTCTATAAATAGAAGAAAGACAGACTAAAATCAACCCAGTGCATCACAGTCTACATGTTGATTAAAAATAACTGGAAGGGATCTGAACTTGTGATTAACACGACAAATTTTGGATATGAAGCCATACAGTATACAAAGTTGTTCCTCACCCACATTTTGTCTGCAATTGGAAAAATCATAGAGACAATTGGAAAATTACTGCTGAGATTTACCCCTCGTGACTACACTCTGAAAACAGCAGTTAAACATGAAGCAAGCACATCATGTTGTGTAACTTCGGGCACAGATCATCGCTACAAGGCCAATAAAAACACTGCCTATTGTGATCACAAGCAAAGGTTAGGACCAAGTCTAACAGGTAAGGTGCAAACACATTTTTAAAATAAAAGAATTCACAGGAAAGTTTCTATACAGGTCTTTCCAGTGGAAGGTGTAATGGACACATGGACTATTAATTCTGATCAATCTCCTGTGGTCTTGCATGAGAATATGGCAGGCACTGTCTTTTGGTGAATATTTGACAGGATTGATGGGGCTAGGAGTCTGAGCTATTTTAATGATAGGCTTTCATTCAAGTGGGTTTGGAAAACTATTGAAACTGATGCACCATTCACCAATAGCTTGCTGATGAATGCTTGTGTGGAAAATATCCTCCCACTCTTCCTTAAATCTTTTCTGCAACACACTTTTTATCCTCATCACATCTGTGATGTAGTAAATTTCATGTAAATTGTGACGCTGTAATTGATCACATGACTCCAACATCAATAAAGTAAAGTCCCCATTGTCCTACTACACTGTAGGGCTGTTCTCTTATCAGAGAGAGGTGATTGGTGGTGGTTTAACCTGAGGGTCACCAATGCCTCAGGTGAGGGGAAGAGGTTTAGAAGGAGAATTGAGCCCATGCTGTCGGCATCATCCTGTGTAACAAATCAGCCAACTAAGCTAACCAACCCCATGCAGCATCAGTAAGAGAAGACTGGAATGAAAATGTGAGCATCTGAGAACCTATCGTGAAGAAATATAAATGAAGTAGTGCAACTGTATATGGGTGTTGAAGCTTTATTTACTGATAAGGAGCAAGGAGCTTCAAGATAAAGCAATATTTTCTGTCACCTCATCCTCCCTTTATCTCCTTCCTTTCCTAACACTACTTCTTTCCCACCATTACCAAACCCACCTTTCAACCACCAACTTACTTCCTATATTTTGCCCTCCTCAGCTCATCTCACAATCAACTCCCCAATCATTCTTTTCAAGCCCTCCATCCCCCAACTCAAAATATCTGCTGTCTCTTTCTCTCGCAAAGGATATCTCCCCATTAATCTCTTTCTCTCCCTTTAGCTTCTCTTAGCCTGATTCCTCCAAAGAATCTTGACCAAGCAGTGGAGGTTCAAGCTGACAGTGGAGATAACAGACAAAGTGAGATTCAATATTATTATGTACGCTCATGTGGAATCAAAAAGCTAGTAAGTTAAGCAGAATTTGCTCAAGACTTTGCTGAGGCTATGATTACAATACTGGCTGCAAATAAACCAGTTTATTGACCGTACAATACTTGCAGTTTTGTGCAGCTACCAAAGATCAGTTTTAATCCAGAACCTTTCACTAGAAGTCAGAGGCAATAATATTTTTTCTAACAAAGTGTAAAAGGATAATAATAAAGCTATTCTGAGGTCTGGACCTCCCAAATGAAATGAATGGCCTCTTATTGTGGTGTGACCTCAACAATTCTATGAAATGGATAATACTTGTGCACAAATCAAAGCTGTTTTCCTGACTGTAGGTTTTTTATTTAAAAATAAGAGTATATTAAACAAAAGTGCAGTGAAGTCTGCTTAAGGCAAAAGAGACCAATCATAGTTTCCATGCAATCCACTTCAGTTCACCTGTTTGAACCCTCTAGGTCAGTTTAATGTATTGTGCCCTCAGTGTGGATTTATTTGTGTGCATTTGAAATACGTTATTGTAAGTCCTATGGGGCATGCATTTTCCACCCATTAAAATTCATGAATGTAAATTTGCGCAAGATATACTGAACACAATGTCATATCAGGAGTGCAAATTTGCATTGCCGTTAATGTTGTATGAATTATCCAGCATATTTCCATAGCTGTCAATTTACTAAAGCTATCAGATCTGGCTATTTAGAAATATTATTGATGAAGTACTTATTTCTTCTTATACTTTCTTGATGCTATCAGAATCCTTCTGATGCCTTGTAATGTACACAGCATACTCTCTGTCAAGGATCTGATATCTGACATGGTTTGTTTTAGTTTCTGGTTGAATTATCAATTTAATCTTTTTTTTAATGTGGTCACATTCATTCCACATATATTCTTTGGTATTTCAATCAAACATGCCAGCAAAAGTTTATTTACGCATCTGATTTGGAGCAAACAATATTAAAGATGTATGTTTCAAAGTCTCCTTGATCTCTTTCATGTGGCACTATGGTGATTTTATAATGACAAATTTCATTATTTTCAGTTATGCTCTCATTGTTTCCGATATATCTGCATCAAGCCAATGTAGTTATCTCAGCATACTGTCATGGTGAGATTTGAACAACTGGTGAGCTCAAATCCCACCATGGCAGTTTAAGAATTTTACTTAAGTTAGGGACCTTCCTTTGTTTCAAACACCTCTACTTTATACTCAAAACTCTCTACCTACCTTTATTTAAGCTAATATTATACTTTAAAAACTGTTTTAAAAACAAAAGACTCTGCAGATATCTTTTAGTCATTGGCTGTTTCCGTTAGGACCATATCATGTTTTGAACTCCACAGACTGAGAGTGTGTGTGTGTGTGAAAACAATTATTCTCATGATGATTCAGGTTGCTGTGGGAGAAGTGTGAAGATTCTATTTAGCAGAGGTTGCAGATGTGATGTGTACACAAATAGAATCCAAAAAACCGCCTGACGATTTTTATAATGTCTCCCATCTCCATCGGCTAATGACTTGTGACTCCTCGCAATACTTGGAGAAAACACTGATATCAAGAAACAGTTGGAGGTACTGGATACTGAAGGCTGTGGGGCCCTAACAACATTCCAACAACTGAACTGAAGACTTGTGCTTCAGAACTTGCCACTCCCTCAGCCAAGCTGTTCCAGTACAGTTACAAACTGACATTTGCACTACGATGTGGAAAAGTGCCCAACTGCCCTGACCATAAAAAACAGGACAATCCCAACCCGGCCAATTACCGCCCCAACTATCTACCCTTAATCATCAGTAAAAAGATGGAATGTGTCATCAAAAATGCTTTCAAGCAGCACCTGTTCAGCACTAGCCTGCTCAGTGACGCCCTATTTGGGTTCCACCAGGGCCACTCAGCTCCTGACCTCATTACAGCCTTGGATTAAGCATGGACAAAAGAGTTGAATTGGAAGTGATTACACCATATGTCATGGCAGGATTCAAACCGGGGTCCTCAGAATATTACCTGGGTCTCTGGATTAAAAATACCACTAGACTATCACCCCGCTGTGTAATCCAGTTGAAACCTAGAAGATCTTGGTGACTGGAAAAATTGTATATCTGGAGGATATTTCTACTGTAAAGGAGACTAAATCTTGAGGACATAGTTTTACAATAAAATATTTCCCTTTTTAAGATGGATGAGCAGAATTTTTTTGTTGTTTTTAGCTTGAGCAATTCTCTTCTCCAGAGCTTAGTGGCAGCAGTGCCTTTAATTCCCTTACAAGGCTGAGTTACATTTCTGGTAGACAAGGGAGTTTGGTGGGGGGAGAGCAGACAGAAAAGTGAAGTTGGGACCACAGATTAGCTGTGATCTTTTATTAAATGGCGGAAGTATCTCAAAGAGCCAGATGTTTACGTCTGCTTCTACATTCTGTTTTGAGCAATAACGATGTTAATGTAATGCTAACCTTGCTGACCCCACATTGCAACTTTGTTTTAACTATTCTTGTTGCAGATGGTACCATGCTCTGAGACTGATCTTTGCTGACCAGATGTGTCCTTTGTAATTCCTTGTGGTCTCTGTGGGTTTATGTGTTTTCTCAGGACCTTGCACTAGGGGCTGAGAACAAAGGTTCATGACATTGCCACACTAGTCTGTTTCTATATGGAGTTACATGGATGTAAGAGTTTTAAAAATATTTTTAGAACTACTTCTCTCAAACTCAAAATAATGCTCGATATAGTTGAACAAAAGATGCACTTGGATAGTCAACATATTAAGTGAGGGGAATTGCACATTGATAAGATAAAAGAAAGATGCTGGAGATCTGGAACTAAAATAAACTTAGCAGATCTGGCAGTATTGGGGAAGAGCAAAATGGAGTTGATATATTGAATTCAATGTCACTTACATTGGTAAGAGACATATTTTCCAAATGTTGAAAATTATTGAAGGAATTGGTGATTTCTTCTCCTTCTGCTTCTACATGAATCAGCAAAAGTATAGATAATCCTGGAGACACACTCAAAATAACTTATTTTGTGCCAAAGTCTACCCCATCAGTTATATCCTCAACTGTAATAAATTTGTCAATGATTTATGTTAAGTAATACTATGCTAATAAGGAACTTGGAAGGAATGCCGACTGGAGTAATGCCACAGATTCTGTTCTGAATGAGGAAGCTTCGATGTCCAATGGAACAAAGTGTGTATTACTATCTGAGTCCACAGCCATCAACATCCTGATGGTTATGATCAGCTAGGAACTAAACTGGGAAGCCATATAAATACTGTAGCTGCACTGCAGGTCCACAGAGGATGAGAATTGTGTAGTAAGTGACTCAATGCCTGACTCCCCAAAGCTCATCAAAATACATAGTGGGAATGTGATGGAATACTCTCCCCTTGTCTAGATGAGCATTGCCCCAAAACCACAAGTGTGATGCCATTCCAGCAAAAGCACCAGTTTGATTGGCACTCCATCCATCACCTGAAACATTCACTCTCTCCTTCACCAAAATGCAGTGACACCAATATATATCATATACAAGATGTACCACTGTAATTTTATCAAGGCTTCTTTCACAGCAATATACAAAACCTGGTGACCCCCTACCACTTAGAAGAGCAACAGAATTCCACCACCTGCAAGTTCCCTTCTAAGCCATGCATCATCTTGAGTTAAATATATACCCTATAACCTCCACAGTCCAAAAACCAATTGCTCAAAATACTAATTTGTCCAGAAATTTCTTGAGCGAACCCTGGCAAGGTACAACATCATTTTTGTGCTTTAGGGAGCAGAACATATAGTATTTGGATAACTAAAATTATGTTAATTACTGCTTTATTGTATTTTATCACTGCTTGATGCTGCAGGTAATCTGTTTTCTGCTTCACAAACGTTTGGTTAGGCATTCTAACATCCTTCCTTCTGTAATCCATACATTTGTAAAATTGCAATGACTAACCCCAAAAATTTCAAACTGGAAAAAGTTGTAGAGGTGGCAGTGGTGGGTGAACCCACTGCAGAAATAATCAGGGGATGCAAATTTGCAGAAACTTTACAAGTGGGAGAGACAGCAACTGCTGGTGGAATCACGAGCTGTTTCTCTCCCATCTAAGCCTCACAGTGAATAACAGTGGTGATTGGAGGGGCAGCAAGCAGTTGGGAAGCTAAGTGGCAGTGGTGAGTAGATCATAGGGGTGTGACAGTGGGTGCTGGAGGGATAGAGAGAGGCTTTGACTGGGCAGAGGCTGCTGTTGTCTTGGGCTGGGGTGAGTGGATGATGAAATTGTCCATCACAGCTGAGGTGGGGGTGTTGGGGGCAGCTAGGTTCCAGGGCTGGTGGGGCTGCTGGCCCTGGGACTGCCCACTAGGGGGCAATTGTCTGGTTCAGAGGGATTCTACTGGTGAATTTTAAGGGGGATAGAGACTGTAAAGGTGGGAGAGGGAGCCTCCAAGGTGGTTTGGAGGGAAGCTACAGAAGTGGTTGGATTGCAGGGGTGAGGGGTAGAAGGAGGCTGCAAATACCCTACCAACAAGGGATTACTACCTTCCTGTAACCAAGGCTAACTGTAAACCAAGAAAACCTGATTTCACTGCGGTAATAAATTCCTTAAAAATGCATGCAAGAATCTCCAGCTCTCTTGCCTATGTTCAGGAACTATAATTTGGAGGGAAGAATGCAGCAATACTTTAGAATAGAAAACACTGTCAATTATTAAATTTTAAATTTGAAACTAGGAGCTGAGATGGAGTAAAAAGTGTAGTCACAACAGGAATGATGTCCTGCAGCTTTATTCAGAAGTGACGCAAGGCATTAGGTGTGATGTCATCAGTCCCCAAAAGGGATGTTCAGGTGATTTTTTTTCTCAGTTTTTTTTGTTAATAGAAACTTTTTACTTATTCCTGTTGCACTAATTTAATCTGTTGGTGAGAAAATTAGTGCTTTTCTTAGATGTTCTGGCTTTATTTTCAATGGAGGATTCATAATTATTCAAGATATTGATGAATTTTTCCATCTCTGCTTCTGTCTGAGTGCCATTGCCCCATATGTTGAGATGAATAAAGGCATGTTGTGACGAATTACTGAGAATAAAAAAGAGACGCCCAAATACCAAAAAGATGCCCTTGAAACTCAAGAGGATCCATCTTAAAATGATTTTTGCCCCCAGTGCATCAGCATTTGTCCTATGTCACAAAGGTCAAAATTGTGGAACTCTAACCCTTACAGCACTGTGTAGGTCCACTTAAACCACCTTCTCCAAAGCATTGCATGACCAACCTCATGATGGCTTTGTTGTGAATGCTTGGTTCAGCTCCAAAACTAATGAAGTGACTCTACCCAGGAGCTGATTGTTTACTCAGCTGCAAAGGAACTGTCTTTGCTCTGTTTGACAGCTTTGAGCTTGCAATAACTTGTCTCTCCTTCAAGCTGTTTTCCAATGTCGTTGCGTCCACTTGGACACAAATTAAGAGGAATTAATTGGATTTTAAAAATTTTTCAGTGGGACATCCTCTGGTGGTGTTTGTTTTTTCTACAATATCAAAGGGGCTTTCTTTCAAGGGAATGTTGAAAGGGAATGTTAACTCCTTTCTCCTTAACTCTTCTTGAGCATTTCAAAGTTTGTTTCTGAACATAAAAACTGAAAGAACTGTGGCTGCTGTAAATCAGAACCAAAAACAGAAGTTCCTGGAAAAACTCAGCAGGTCTGGCAGCATCTGTGCAGAGAAATCAGAATTAACATTTTAGATCAGGTGACCCTTCCTCAGAAGGGGGAGAGTTACCGGACCTGTTATGTAAACTCCGATTTCTCTTCACTGATGCTGCGAGACTTGCTGAGCTTTTCCAGCAACGTCTTATTTTGTTTCTGAACATGGTGGGAGGATGCAAGGGATGCACACAAGAGGATTTGGAGGACACATAGGAGATATGAGGAAGATGTAGGCGCATGGGGAAATAAAATGAGATGCAAAGATTATGGAGTTGGCAGAAGATGAGATTTACTGTTCTGGAAGAGCATGAATGGAACTGGGGCAGTGCCCAAATAAACAGACTGGGCCTTTTTACTTCACTGGCTACACTATCAGCCTACCTGCATTACAGGCTTGGGAGGTATCAGGCCCCCTCTCAAGCTTGCAGCAACTCCCAGGGGAACAAAATACCTGGTGAGTGAGTTCAATTTTAGAAATCCGGAATGGGACATCAAGAAGCAGCCTGCCCATAATTTCGGAGCGGTGGACAAAGCATTTCAGAATTTATCCTGAATTTCAGAACTATGGACTTCTATCTAGATTCGTTGGGTGTCAGGAACACCTAAATGGATAAAGTTTTTCACAGCACCATGAAAAATTATATCATGAAATATTATCACTTATGGACCATAAAACGTAAATTTTGGTACCACAGAAACCTAGCCATTCCTTTTAATGAAATCAGAAAGACGTTGACCTTGTCATCAACTCTGTTTCTACTTCAAAGTTAGGAATGCAAACTAGGGAACAAATATGCCTTTGGAGTCCTGTGGTCTATTTCTATTTACAGAAACATATTTTCCTAAAGTTTTCATTTATTAGTGTATGGTAAATCCTTTGGGTCAAAAATCCCACAGTGCCAATGCACCACGATTTCCAAAGTTTGGGTTATTTAAACAATTGCATTGGTAGGCCGGGCCTGTAGGGGAGGTCCACCCTGCTGAGAGAACCGTAACTCCAAGTAACTGATCCTTCTACAATTGTTTTCTCTTTGCCTTTCGGATTAGAGGCTTCAATGTAAATCCATGTGGTGACCAGGTCTGCTTTCAGCAGCTGTTGGTCAGAGGATTTTAGGGGAGAATTCACTGCGTAGTCTGTGAGTGACCTCCTGGAGACATCCTGAACATGCCGCATAAATAATGGTATATGGCAGAAATGTTTTCCCCATAAGGTAATTTGAATAGTGTAAAAGGAGCAGAAACTCTCCAATATGAATTTCCTTTGTTTTTGAACTCTGTTGCATTAGGATCATCCCAAAGAGTATCAAACATGCACTTTATGATCAGAATCAATTACATGCACTCAGCAGTAGGTCTTTTTCAAGCCCTAGATGTTTATCCCAAACGATAAACAAAAAGACTAGGACAGTAATAACATTTGTTTTATCGTGTAAAATGGCCTGTTTTGGCCTGATAGGTCTTACCGCTAAATGCTGATAGGACTTTTAAAAATTGCTGTTTGTAACTACTCTTCAAATTTGTTATCTTTCTTGGTAAACAGCTGTTGACATGCTAACAATTCTTTTTCTGTTTTCTTCCCCCAAGGTAAAACGCTTGCCCATTGGAATTATGAAGGTAATCTCAGCTGTCTGGATATGTAATCTGATTCGATGTTAATCTTAACAGTTAAATCAAAGGTTAATAATTGATGGACAGCAGCTGCTTGTTTAACATGAGCTGATGTTGTCTCTTAACTGCATGAGTCAAACAACTAAGCAGCTATACTGGGGAGTTTTCTTTTACTCACTCGTAGGATGTGGGCATCAGTAGCTGCCCAGCATTTATTGCCATTCCCAATTGCCTTTGAGAAGGTGGTGAAGAGCTGACTTCTTGAACCACTGCAGTCCATGTGATGTTATTTGACCCCCAATACATTTGGCAGGAAATTCCTGATATTGACCCATTTCCTGATGGGCCTCTCAATTGGCCTGTAACACCTTGACTGGATGGCACAAAATCCTGTTCAGATTTTTTCCATCAATGTTATGCTTGCTAATGGTAGGAAATTCCCAATGTAAGCTCTGTCTTGCTAAGCCACTTCTGATGTCTGAAATGTTGTTTGTTGTTGTAGAGAAGGTATCTTCATTTAAAAAAAAGTTAGCACCATCAAAACAGGCATGAGGGCATATTTACCACTGGGGTGGGAATACGTTGGCTCTGTAGCCTTAATGACAACTCGTGTAAGGTCAGTTTGCAGAGATGTGAAAGTGAAGTGATACTTCAAATAATTCATTTTTGACTTTTTTTTGGCAATGATCAAATCAATAGGGGTATATGTAGACAATAAGGTGATTGACAGTCAAGCTGCTAACTGCCTCGAGTAAGGGGCAGAGACTTTAGGGATCAGGTCGTCTCATCGAGCTCATCTTTCTAACACCACTTTTTGAGTCAGGAATACATGGTATCTTCATCAGAAGAAATGTCCTATCCAACCTTTAAGAATGTTCTAAAATTCAATGAGGTTACCTCATTCTTAGATTCTAGGGAACAGATAAAACAATCTCACCCAACCCCAGGATTAGTCTGGGATGAACCACTGTTGCATTCTTACTGGAGTAGGTAGATTGGGAGACCAAACTATATGCCAGTTAAAAACAAAATACTGTGGATGCTGGAAATCTGAAAAAAAACCAGAATATGCTGAAGAAACTTGGCAGGTCTTGCAGTATCTTTGGAGAGACAAACAATTAATGTTTTGAGTCCAGTGTGATTCTTCAACAAAACTGTATTCAGTATTGCAGGAATAATCTTACCAAGGCTGTATCTAATTGGAGCAACACATCTTATTTTTGGAGAAAGTGAGGACTGCAGATGCTGTAGATCAGAGCCGAAAAGTGTGGTGCTGGAAAAACACAGCAGGTCAGGCAGCATCTGAGGAGCAGGAGAGTCGATGTTCCGAGCATAAGCTCTTCATCAGATTCTTGATGAAGACCGTATGCTTGAAAGGTCAACTCTCCTGCTCCTCAGATGCTGCCTGACCTGCTGTGTTTTTCCAGCACCACACTTGTTGACATCTTTCATTTTGACCATCATAGTTAGGGTATTGAAGTACAATGTAGTACATACTGCCTTTATTGATGTTGTTTCACCTTCATGGTAGCTTTTGTTGACTTGAAGTTGGACATTCAGGCCCCTTTGAATATCAACACTTCCCAAACCCTCGTTTTTCTGTCAGGCAAGTCAGAAAGTTTCACAAGTTGAGCTATTTGCCTCTGGACAAATTCTAACATTTCATTTGCAGAGCTTTAATAAAAAATCGATTGGCAGTGATTAATAATAAGTAAAAACAATGACTGCAGATGCTGGAAACCAGATTCTGGATTAGTGGTGCTGGAAGAGCACAGCAGTTCAGGCAGCATCCGAGGAGCAGTAAAATCGACGTTTCGGGCAAAAGCCCTTCATCCTCCCACTTCCTCCACACCAAAGGGGTAGCCATGGGCACACGTATGGGCCCCAGCTATGCCTGTCTCTTTGTTGGCTACGTAGAGCAGTTGATCTTCCCTAATTACACCAGCACCACTCCCCACCTCTTCCTCCGCTACATTGATGACTGCATTGGCGCCACCTCGTGCTCCCGCAAGGAGGTTGAGCAATTCATCAACTTCATCAACAGATTCCACCCTGACCTTAAATTTACCTGGACCATCTCTGACACCTCCCTCCCCTTTCTGGACCTCTCCATCTCAATTAATGACGACCGACTTGACACTGACATTTTTTACAAACCCACTGACTCCCACAGCTACCTGGATTACACCTCTTCCCACCCTACCTCTTGCAAAAATGCCATCCCATATTCCCAATTCCTCCGCCTCCGCCGTATCTGCTCTCAGGAGGACCAGTTCCACCACAGAACACACCAGATGGCCTCCTTCGTTAGAGACCGCAATTTCCCTTCCCACGTGGTTAAAGATGCCCTCCAATGCATCTCGTCCACATCCCGCACCTCCGCCCTCAGACCCCACCCCTCCAACCGTAACAAGGACAGAACACCCCTCGTGCTCACCTTCACCCTACCAACCTTCGCATAAACCAAACTATCCCCCGACATTTCTGCCACCCCCAAACAGACAGACCCCACAACCAGGGATATATTTCCCTCCCCATCCCTTTCCACCTTCCGCAAAAACTGTTCCCTCCATGACTACCTGGTCAGGTCCACGCCCCCCCCTACAACCCACCCTCCCATCCTGGCACCTTCCCCTGCCACTGCAGGAACTGTAAAACCTGCGCCCACACCTCCTCCCTCACCTCCATCCAAGGCCCTAAAGGAGCCTTCCACGTCCAACAAAGTTTTACCTGCACATCCTCTAATATCATTTATTGTATCCGTCGCTCCCGATGCGGTCTCCTCTACACTGGGGAGACTGGACGCCTCCTAGCAGAGCGCTTTAGGGAACATCTCCGGGACACCCGCACCAATCAACCACACCGCCCCGTGGCCCAACATTTCAACTCCCCCTCCCACTCTGCCGAGGACATAGAGGTCCTGGGCCTCCTTCACCGCCACTCCCTCACCACCAGACGCCTGGAGGAAGAACGCCTCATCTTCCGCCTCGGAACACTTCAACCCCAGGGTATCAATGTGGACTTCAACAGTTTCCTCATTTCCCCTTCCCCCACCTCACCCTCGTTCCAAACTTCCAGCTCAGCACTGTCCCCATGACTTGTCCTGCCTGCCTATCTCCTTTTCCACCTATCCACTCCACCCTCCTCCCTGACCTATCACCTTCATCCCCTCCCCACTCACCTATTGTACTCTATGCTACTTTCTCCCCACCCCCACCCTCATCGAGCTTATCTCTCCACGCTTCAGGCTCACTGCCTTTATTCCTGATGAAGGGCTTTTGCCCGAAACGTCGATTTTACTGCTCCTCAGATGCTGCCTGAACTGCTGTGCTCTTCCAGCACCACTAATCCAGAAAGTGATTAATAATAATTAATATATTGTGAAAAGAAACTCTTGACAGCAGACCTAAATTTAATCAAATATGCATTGACATTAAATGTTTTCAAATAGGCGTATGGTGTCACTTCCATCAAGCTCTAGCTATCTGTAGTGAATGTAGTACAATCTAATCAACAAGCACTGTAACTCCACACCATTCAACCCATAAAGGTCCCAGAATTGGTCTGTGGTCTGTTCCAACTGTGCTGATCTTAGCTAAAATGTGTTTAGTTGGTCTTTGTGCCTCTAGTTTAGGGAAAGGAACTCTTCCTGTTTTAGATCTGCTAGCCCAATTGGAGATGTGGATATCAGATGAGGGTTGAAACTTGCTCAGCTGTGATGGTCTCTATGTTTTTAAATAACCTGTTGCATTAAGGAATCACATACCATGAAGAGAATGTACCATTTTGACATAGAGTCAGAGGGCACCCATGGGAATGGTGACAATGTTTTGGCAAACAATTAGCCAATGTTGGCTAAGATCTTGTATTGCAAAATAACACAGCTCCTGCCTGCAATTTCCCACCCATTAACTTTAATAGAGGGGTTATATAGGGCAAGGCAATATTTTCTTGATGGGCATGAAGGGCATCACGTTGGAATTTTATTTCCATATTCCAGTTGAGTCAACACCTATGGGATGGGAAGGAAGGGGAACAGGATGTTTGTGGTAAAGCTACTAAAATATACAGTAGTAGGAAAAATGCTTGCTTTAAAAATATCAACAGATTGACAAATCTAAGTCAAAGTTGTTAAAGTTGATAATAATAGTACATTATGTTTTAGTGTAATTTGGTCTACTGTTTACTGAAGTAAGATTAATTATGGTCTATTTAATGTAATAGCTCTTGGGAATATGGGTGGTCATGTTGATGTGCCAAATGTTAATATATTTCTTAATCTGAAAAGAGTATTCGTCATCTGGTTAGAAGTTGTTCAATTACATCAATAGCTGTGTAAATTAGAATGTAGTGTAAATGTGTTAAGCTTTTGTATAACAACTGTTCCAATTGGAATTTTTACCCTATGAATTCATTGTGTACACTTTAACCTCCAAAAATACACATAATAATAAGAATACATTTGCAGCCCATCTATTAATTTTAAGGAATCATACCCAATGGTGGTTTGTGCTTTTGTTTTCCTTTTAGATCAAGACTGGGTCAAAGGCTATCCATATTGTAATGGGGATGCACAGTCTCCTATTAATATCGACACTCGAAAAACCATAGTCAACAAAGAACTTCCTTCAATCACTCTTGAAGGATACAATCTAAAAGAAACTGAACAGCTTGATTTATCTAATAATGGGCACACCGGTAAGTGTGAAATCATGGTTTTCATCTTTGCATATCATTTAAATTCATCATAGAACATGAGTAAATGGAGATGGGGTGCATAAAAGGCATTGAAGTGTTCGATCAGCCTGATCATATTGAATGGTGGGGCAGACTTCACAAGCTGAATGGTCTACCCCTGCATTAGATTATTTTGACAATAAAATCTAAATCTTAAAATCTAATACCCACGGTGGCTGTTCCATTATTTAATAGGCTTATGGTTAATATAAGACCTCAACTCCAATTGACCCCCTTTCTCCATATCTGGAGTTTATAAGTCATTGTCTTGAATATCATCAACTACAGATTATCCACAGCTCTCTGGGATGGAGAGTAAAGATTTCCAAATCTTTCAGCAACAATATTTCTCCACATCTCAGTCCTAAATAGTCAATGCTAATCCTGAGATTATCACAAAAAGTAACAAAGAACTGTGGATGCTGGAAATCAAAAATAAAAACCAAAATTGCAGAGAAAACTCAGCAGGTCTGACAGCCTCTGTGGAGAGAAAGCAGAGTTCACGTTTTGAGTCCAGTGACCCACCTTCAGAACAATTCTGAGATTATCACCTCTAGTTCTAGAGGGAAACAGCTTACCATCAACCAATCTGTCCCATCCTGTAATAATTTTATGTATTTCAATAGCATTGCCTCATATTCTGCTAAATTCCTGAGAATGTAAGCCAATTCTATTGAATCTTTCCTCAAAGGACAAACGTCTCATCCCATGAATCATTCAAGATAAGATTATGCACAGTGGGGGTGATATATTGTGAAATCCAATCATATCCTATGAGGTGCAAGTACATAGCTCCTTGAAGATGGTGTCACAGGTTGACAGCGTACTGAAGAAGGCATTTGGTATGCTTGCCTTTATTGGACAGAGCATTGAGTATAGGAGTTGGGAGGTCATGTTGCAGCTGTACAGGACATTGGTTAGGCCGCTTTTGGAATATTGGGTGCAATTCTGGTCTCCTTCTTATTGGAAGGATGTTGTGACACTTGAAAGGGTTCAGAAAAGATTTACCAGGATGTTGTCAGAATTGGAGCGTTTGAGCTATAGGGAGAGGCTGAATGGGCTAGGGCTGTTTTCCCTGGAGCGCAGAGCTGAGGAGTGACTTTAAGAGGTTTATAAAATCTTGACGATCATGGATAGGGTCTTTTCCCTGGGGTGGGGGAGTCCAGAGCTAGAGAGCATAGGTTTAGGGTGAGAGGGGAAAGATTTAAAAAGGACCTAAGGGGCAGCTTTTTCACACAGAAGGTGGTACATGTTTGGAATGAGCTGCCAGAGGAAATGGTATATTTACAACATTTAAAAAGGCATCTGGATGGGTATATGAATAGGAAGAGTTTACAGGGATATGGATCAAGTGCTGACAAATGGGACTAGATTAAGTTAGGATATCTGGTCAGCATGGAAGAGTTGGACCAAAGAGTCTGTTTCCGTGCTATACATCTCTGACTCTATATCCCTCATGCTTCAGATAGAAGTAATACTGATGATATTTTGGGAAATATCATTGATTGTTTTGACCAGGCAGGTCTCTCGTATTTACCTAGATTATAATAAAAATGGTGGCTGGCAGGTTTGCGTTCGGACTACTCTCAAAACCCACTGTTGCCTTTATAACAATATGACTTCTGGCTCATGAACGATACCACGGAAGATGCTATACCTAACACACATTGCATATCATGCTGATTGTTCCCCATTATAAAATTGATACACTATGTTTCCTCAGCAGGGTTACAATTTCAGATTAAGAAAAGCAAATTGTAACTGAGCAAATATGGAGTGCACACATCAACATGTAGCAAGCAGTAATCTATAATTTCTGAAAGCTCAACAGCAAGGAGCACATGAAGCATCGATTTTAAAATTGCTCAAAAGTCAGCTGACAACTCCTTTTTTATAATTATCTAGTGTCAGAAGTAAGATTTATAAATCAATAAGGACAATAAGCAAATATTATGAGCATCTGATTATATCATAATACTGTGTCTTAATGTTTCTGATGTTCTCCATCAGAGTTCAGTTTTTGAGCCTTTCCAAAGCCTTCACTCATGAAGAAACTAATACAATAATAGGCACAGCTTAAGCATCCATCAATGTCTGAAATCACAGGGTTCAAAAACGATGAATATTAATGTTGGCCAGAATTTTATCACACCATTTGTTTGTTCATTGAGAAAGATGAGCTGAAGAAACTCGTAGGATTTGATCTTTATTTCTCTCTGTGGAAAAAGTGTCAAAAAAGCATGAATCATAGGCTTTGGAACTTAGCTGAGGTAACATGCAAAAGAATTGGAACCTGTTAAAAATCCATACTGTCTGCTTTATCAGGAACGGGGTGACCTGTTTCAACTGATAGGAATTCTGCTTTCCACAAAGATGTATACCTGACTCCAAGTACCCAGCCTTTGGAATAATCTGCATAATATTTCCAGGTTCCCAGGGATTAAGGGTAGCAAGTGGCTAAAGCAAGCCTTGGTGACCATCCACAGCCAAAGCTTACTGCTAACCTCAACGTAAGTTCACAAACAGAGAAAAAACTTGTGTGCATGAATCCAAGCAAAATAGAACCACTGAATACCAAGGCTAATCAAACAGTACCTTACATTTTAGTTTTATTATGGTTATAATGGGCAGATATTATACTGGATGACATATTTCCCTTAATATTGCTGCAAGGGCACAATCACCAACAGATGTATGCACGTATGAAATAGGAGCACAAGTAGACCATTTTGCTCCTCTGATGCTCTGTCTATTAATAAGATCATAGTTCATCTATTGTATTTTCAATTCTACATTCCTGTCTACCCACAATTTCCCCTGACCAGCTAGAATCTATTTGGCTCTATCTTAAATATGCATTGACCCTTCCTCTATCCTCTTTGGAAACAGAGGGCTTCAGGGTTACATAAATCTCAGAATTTCTCCTCAACTCCATTCTTAAAGAATGGTATGAAATTTTATACAGTGCTTCCTAGTTCTGGACTGACCAATACCAGGAAACATCATCATCTACTTGTAAAGACCATTCATGATCTTATATATTTCAGAGAAGTCACCCTTCACTCCTGTAAACTCCAAAGGAATCAAGCCCAACATGACCAACAACCCATCTTAAATATCAAATTTGTAAATTTCCTCTGAACTATTTCTAATGCATTTCCATCATTCCTTAAAGAAGACCAAAAGCACACCCAGTATTAAGGATGTGGTCTCACCAATATCCTTTAAAATGGAGAATCACAGCCTTACTTTCACGTTCAATTATGTTCTTCATAATCAAGAAGACTAGGGGAAGGTTGATGTTTTGAGTTATACCTGCAGACTAGGTTTTTCTGACACACCCACCAGAACATCGAAATCCCTCTGGAGCTCAGAATTCTGTAGCTGTCCTAAGTTTTCCTAATACTCCACATGTTTATTCTTCCTGCAAAAGTGAACAACTTCACATTTGCCAATTTTGACAGTATTAGGCAAGAACTTTCAAAAGTTGAATGGAGACAGATGTTCACAGATAAAGAGACGGCTGGAAAATGGAAAGCCATCATAAAAGAGATAGCGTGAGTCCAGAGGCAGTCCTGTTAGGGTGAAAGGAAAGGCTGGTAGGTGTAGGGAATGCTGGATGACTAGAGAAATTGAGGTTTTCATTAAGAAAAAGAAGGAAGCATATGTCAGGTAGAGACAGCAAACATCGAGTGACTCCTTAGAAGAGTGTAAAGGCAGTAGGAGGATACTTAAGAGGGAAGTCAGGAAGACAAAAAAGGGACATGAGATAGCTTTGGCAAATAGGGTTAAGGAGAATCCAAAGAAATTTTATAATACATTAAAGACAAAAAGATAGCTAGGAAGAGAATAAAGCCCCTTAGAGATCAGCAAGGTAGCCCATGTGTGGAACCACAGGAGATGGGAGAGATACTAAACAAATATTTTGTATCAGTACTTACTGTGGAAAAAGATATGGAAGATATAGACTGTAAGGATATAGATGGTGACATCTTGAAAAATGTCCATATTACAGAAAAGTAAGTACAGGATGTCTTGAAACACATAAAAGTGGATAAATCCCCAGGACCTGATCAGGTGTACCCAAGAACTCTGTGGGAAGCTAGAGAAGTGATTGTGGGCCCCTTACTGAGATATTTGTATCATCAATAGTCACAGGTGAGGTGCCAGAAGACTGGAGGTTGGCTAACGTGGTGCCACTGTTCAAGAAAGATGGTAAGGAAAAGTCAGGGAACTATAAACCAATGAGCCTGACCTCGGTGGTGGGCAAGTTGTTGGAGGAAATCCTGAGGGACAGGAATTATATGTATTTGGAAAGGCAAGGACTGATTAGGGATAGTCAACATGGCTTTGTGCGTGAGAAATTATGTGACACAAACTTGATTGAGATTTTTGAAGAAGTAACGAAGAGGATTGATGGGGCAGAGTGGTGGACGTGATCAATATGGACTTCAGTAAGGCATTCGACAAGGTTCCCCATTGGAGACTGGTTAGCAAGGTTAGAGCACATGGAATACAGGGAGAACTAGCCATTTGGATATAGAACTGGCTTGAAAGTAGGAGACAGAGGGTGGTGGTGGAGGGTTGCTTTTCAGACTGGAGGCCTGTGACCAGTGGTATGCCACAGGGATCAGTGCTGGGTCCACTACTTTTTGTCATTTATATAAATGATTTGGATGCGAACATAGGAGGTATAGTTAGTAAGTTTGTAGATGACACCAAAATTGGAGGTGTAGTGGACAGCGAAGAAGGCTACCTCTGAGCACAATGGATCTTGACCAGATGGGCCAATGGGCCAAGAAATGGCAGATGGAGTTTAATTTAGATAAATATAAGGTGATGCATTTTGGAAAGGCAAATCAGGGCAGGACTGATACACTTAATTGTAAGGTCCTAGGGAGTGTTGCTGAACAAAGAGATCTTGGAGTGCAGGTTTATAGCTCTTTGAAAATAGAGTTGCAGGTAGATAGCATAGTGAAGAAGGCGTTTGATATGCTTTCCTTTATTGGTCAGGGCATTGAGTATAGGAGTTGGGAGGTCATGTTGCGGCTATACAGGACATTGGTTAGGTCACTGTTGGAATATTGTATGCAATTCTGGTCTCCCTGCTAAGTAAAGGTGCTGTGAAATTTGAGGGGTTCAGAAAAGATTTACGAAGATGTTGCCAAGGTTGGAGGATTTGAGCTATCAGGAGAGGCTGAACAGGCTGGGGCTGTTATCCCTGGAGTGTCAGAGGTTTATAAAATCATGAGGGGCATGGATAGGGTAAATAGACAAGGTTTTTCCCTGGGGTGAGGGAGCCCAGAACTAGAGGACATAGGTTTAGAGTGAGAGCAGAACGATTTAAAAGGAATCTAAAGGGGCAACTTTTTCATGCAGAGGGTGGTGCATGTATGGAATGAGCTGCCAGAGGAAGTGGTGGAGGCTGGTACAATTACAGCATTTAAAAGGCATCTGGATGGGTATATGAATCGGAAGGATTTATGGTCCAAGTGCTGGCAAATGGGACTAGATTAGGTCAGATGATTAGATTAGATTCCCTACAATATGGAAACAGGTCCTTCGGCCCAAAAAGTCCACACCAACCCTCCGAAGAGTGACCCACCCACGCCCTGTATTTACCCTGACTAATGCACCTAACACATGGCCAATTCACCTAACTTACATAACTTTGGACTGTGGGAGAAAACCGGAGCACCTGGAGGAAAACCACACAGACACAGGGAGAATGTGCAAACTCCACACAGGCAGTTGCCTGAGGCAGGAATCGAACTTGGGTCCCTAGTGCTGTGAAGCAGCTTTTACCTAGCAATGCTAACCACTGAGCCACAGTGCTGCCCCAAGATCAGCCTGGATGAGTTGGACTGAAGGGTCGGTTTTCGTGCTGTACATCTCTAACTCCATGACTCTACCTGCTAGATGTTTGCCCACTCACTGCATCTGTCTATATCTGTCTACAATGTTCTTATGCCTTCTTCTCAAAATACATTTCTAACTATTTTGGTATTGTATGCAAGTTTTAGCTCCCAGTACCTTCACCCACCTCATCAAAGTCATTGATGTAAATTTGAAAAAGGTGAGGTGCCAGCAAAGAACACATGGGACTCTACTCATCACGTCCTGCCAATCAGACAAAGATCCATTTATGCATATTTTGTTTTCTACCAGCCAGTCAATCCCCTATCCACATCAGTATATGACTCCCTACACCGTAAGCTTTTAATTTCTGCAATAAGTTATGTTGTGGCACATTATCAAATACCTCTGGAAATCCAAGGTTAGCACATTGACAGGATCCCCTTTCTGCACGCCATGTGTTACTACTTCAAAGGATGCCAACAAATTGGAAAAATAAGGTTTTTCTTTGATAAACCCATGGATTCTTGATTAGTGGTGCTGGAAGAGCACAGCAGTTCAGGCAGCATCCAAGGAGCTTCGAAATCAACGTTTCGGACAAAAGCCCTTCATCAGGAATAAAGGCAGTGAGCCTGAAGCGTGGAGAGATAAGCTAGAGGAGGGTGGGGGTGGGGATAGAGTAGCATAGAGTACAATGGGAGAGTGGGGGAGGGGATGAAGGTGATAGGTCAGGGAAGAGAGGGTGGAGTGGATAGGTGGAAAAGGAGATAGGCAGGTAGGACAAACCCATGCTGACTCTCCCAGGTTACTTTAAGTATGCAGCTGTAATTCCCCATGACAGAGGTCAAGCTAATTGGTTTGTAGCTTCTTGTCTTCTGTCCCCCCCCCCCCCCCCCCCACCCCCCCTTTACTGAATGATGTAACTCTGCCAATTCCAGTGTCAGGCAATGCATCCACTGGAAGTACATTTGCCATCCAAATTTATCGTAGTCAAGCAGAGGAGATGATAGAACTATTGTCTAGTTCCTCCTTTTAAAACAATTTAGACAACTCCAACTAGAGTATTTATGAACGAATTTACCCAGGCATCCCACAATACTGAATCCGTCAAATCAGTATGAACACAAGCTAGTACTGATGCAAAACAACCCCAACTTTATTAGGAAACAGTGCTATCTCTAATCTTGTTCAGCCGTTTAAGTTTACAATACTTCCCAAGTCTCTGGGACACCCACACCAATCAACCACACCGCCCCGTGGCCCAACATTTCAACTACCCTTCCCACTCTGCCGAGGACATGGAGGTCCTGGGCCTCCTTCACCACCACTCCCTCACCACCCGACTCTGGAGGAAGAACGCCTCATCTTCCGCCTCAGAACACTTCAACCCCAGGGCATCAATGTGGACTTCAACAGTTTCCTCATTTCCTCTTCCCCCACCTCACCCCAGTTCCAAACTTGCAGCTCAGCACTGTCCCCATAACTTGCCGTATCTGCCGATCTTCTTTTCCACCTATCCATTCCCCCTCCTCCCGCCCCCGACCTATCACCTTCATCCCCTCCCCCACTCACCTA